>NC_056431.1:24284862-24622987 GCF_018296145.1 Oncorhynchus tshawytscha
ACAGAAAACTGTGGGTTTCTTATTGGACCAGGTCTACCAAGTCCACATAGTCCCTTCCCAGTTTGTTCGTTTTCCATTTGGTGCCTCCTGAACATGACCCTGCTGTTACACAGAGATACTGTTACACAATGAACACAAGTTAGAGAGCCAAGGTTAATGATCAAGAGATCAGCATCCTTCTCAAAACAGAGCTGATGAACCTACACCACCAAGCTCATCGACGGGGCTGTAGCAGAGCAGGTTGAGAGCTTCCACATCAACAATTTGCATCCTGTAGCTCTAACTCAAAAGTTTTGGGACACTAAAGTCCATGGAGAATAAGAGCAGCTCCGCCCAGCCGCCCACTGCAGAGACTAGGTAACACTGTCCCCACCAATGAATCCACGATAAATCGAGAATTTCAAGAAGCATCTCTACGGCTGGCCATGCTTTCCTCCTGGCTACCCCAACCCCGGCCAACAGCCCCACACCCATCACTGCAACTTGCCCAAGCCTCCCCAGCTTCTCCTTCACCCAAATAGCAGATGTTCTGAAAGGGCTGCAAAACTTGGACCTGTACAAATCAGCTGGGTTAGACAATCTGGACCCTCAAATTATCCACCGCCATTGTGGAAACCCCTATTACCAGCCTGTTCAACCTCTTTCGTATTGTCCGAGAGACCTAAAAATTGGAAAGCTGCCGAGGTCACCCTCTTCAAAAGGGGGTGACACTCTAGACCCAAACTGTTATAGACCTACAGTGGGGCAAAAAAGTATTTAGTCAGCCACCAATTGTGCAAGTTCTCCCACTTAAAAAGGATGAGGCCTTTAATTTTCATCATAGGTACACTTCAACTATGACAGACAAAATGACAAAAAAAAAATCCAGAAAATCACATTGTAGGATTTTTAAATGAATTTATTTGCAAATGGTGGAAAAATAAGTATTTGGTCACCTACAAACAAGCAAGATTTCTGGCTCTCACAGACCTGTAACTACTTCTTTCATTAAGAGGCTCCTCTGTCCGCCACTCGTTACCTGTATTAATGGCACCTGTTTGAACTTGTTATCAGTATAAAAGACACCTGTCCACAACCTCAAACAGACACACTCCAAACTCCACTATGGCCAAGACCAAAGAGCTTTCAAAGGACAGAAACAAAATTGTAGACCTGCACCAGGCTGGGAAGACTGAATCTGCAATAGGTAAGCAGCTTGGTTTGAAGAAATCAACTGTGGAAGCAATTATTAGGAAATGGAAGACATACAAGACCATTGAAAATCTCCCTCGATCTGGGGCTCCACGCAAGATCTCACCCCGTGGGGTCAAAATGATCACAAGAACAGTGAGCAAAAATCCCAGAATCACACGGGGGGACCTAGTGAATGACCTACAGAGAGCTGGGACCAAAGTAACAAAGCCTACCATCAGCAAGGGCATTGAAGATGAAACGTGGCTGGGTCTTTCAGCATGACAATGATCCCAAACACACCGCCCGGGCAACAAAGGAGTGGCTTCGTAAGAAGCATTTCAAGGTCCTGGAGTGGCCTAGCCAGTCTCCAGATCTCAACCCCATAGAAAATCTGTTGTTGCCCAGCAACAGCCCCAAAACACCACTGCTCTAGAGGAGATCTGCATGGAGGAATGGGCCAAAATACCAGCAAGTGTGTGAAAACCTTGAAGACTTACAGAAAACATTTGACCTCTGTCATTGCCAACAAAAAGGTATTGAGATAAACTTTGGTTATTGACCAAATCCTTATTTTCCACCATAATTTGCAAATACATTCATTAAAAAAAATGTTTTCTTCTCATTTTGTCTGTCATACTTAAAGTGTACTTATGATGAAAATTACAGTCCTCTCATCTTTTTAAGTGTGAGAACTTGCACAATTGGTGGCCAAGATTGGCAAATTCGCCACTGGCGCCCTGTGCTTTTCACAGATGAAAGCAGGTTCACACTGAGCACGTGACAGAGTCTGGAGACGCTGTGGAGAACGTTCTGCTGCCTGCAACATCCTCC
This sequence comes from Oncorhynchus tshawytscha, assembly GCF_018296145.1. NCBI lineage: Eukaryota > Metazoa > Chordata > Actinopteri > Salmoniformes > Salmonidae > Oncorhynchus > Oncorhynchus tshawytscha. Next base: position 24,286,867 of record NC_056431.1, read on the forward strand.
AGCATGACCGGTTTGCTAGACCTCATGTGTCTAGAGTGTCAGCAGTTCCTGCAAGAGGAAGGCATTGATGCTGTAGGCTGGCCCACCTGTTCCCCAGACCTTAATCCAATTGAGCACATCTGGGACATCATGTCTCGCTCCATGCACCACAGACTGTCCAGGTGTTGGCGGATGCTTTAGTCCAGGTCTGGGAGGAGATCCCTCAGGAGACCATTCGCGACCTCATCAGGAGCATTCCCAATCTTCTTGAGCAACTCCTTTGTTGCCTTGGCCATGTGTTTTGAGTCATTGTCATGCTGGAATACCCATCCACAACCCATTTTCAATGCCTTGGCTGAGGGAAGGAGGTTCTCACCCAAGATTTGACGGTACATGGCCCCGTCCATCGTCCCTTTGATGCGGTGAAGTTGTCCTGTCCCCTTAGCAGAAAAATACCCCCAAAGCATAATGTTTCCACCTTCATGTTTGACAGTGGGGATGGTGATCTTGGGGTCATAGGCAGCATTCCGCCTCCTCCAAACACGGCAAGTTCAGTTGATGCCAAAGAACTCCATTTTGGTCTCATCTGACCAGAACACTTCACCCAGTTGTCCTCTGAATCATTCAGATGTTGGCAAACTTCAAACGGGCATGTATATGTGCTTCCTTGAGCAGGGGGACCTTGCGGGCGCTGCAGGATTTCAGTCCTTCACGGCGTAGTGTGTTACCAATTGTTTTCTTTTCTGACTATGGTCCCAGCTGCCTTGATCATTGACAAGATCCTCCCGTGTAGTTCTGGGCTGAGTCCTCACCGTTCTCATGATCATCTCAACTCCACGAGGTGAGATCTTGCAGGAAGCCCCAGGCCAAGGGAGAGTGACAGTTATTTTGTGTTTCTTCCATTTGCGAATAAATCGCACCAACTGTTGTCACCTTCTCACTAAGCTGCTTGGCGATGGTCTTGTAGCCCATTCCAGCCTTGTGTAGGTCTACAATCTTGTCCCTGACATCCTTGGAGAGCTCTTTGGTCTTGGCCATGGTGGAAAGTTTGGAATCTGATTGATTGCTTCTGTGGACAGGTGTCTTTTATACAGGTAACAAACTGAGATTAGGACATTTCATAAAAATTGACATGCGTTTTTCTGGATTTTTATGTTGTTATTCTGCCTCTCACTGTTCAAATAAACCTAACATTAAAATTAGACTGATCATTTCTTTGTCAGTGGACAAACGTACAAAATCAGCAGGGGATCAAATACTTTCCCCCCCTCACTATGTCAAGCTATACTATACACACTTCTGTATTTCTTACACCACCTTTAGATTTAAGAAGATTGGATTCAAATGTAATGAAAGTGCTAGCCTCATGGTGGCGCAGTGAGAACATCAAACAAGGCACCAGTCAATAAGAGAGGAGCATTTGGCTCTGTTCCCCAGAAGGCTTTGGGTGAGCAGAAGTTCTGAGGATTAGCCATGTGCTAATGCTAAAGGAGGATCAAGGGGTTGTTGACCACAGGGATCTCACCTCCTGGAGATGCTCTGGGTGGCTGACCTGGTCATCAATGTCAGGTACAACCTGAAGAGGTCCGGTCAAAGAGGATACTGACTGCCTGCAAAGCGCACACACAAAAGGCAGTTTATAGACACAGCAAGGGTTGACTGATGATTCTATTAATGCCACCAAGTTACACATGATATTCTCAAACCAGATGAGAATGCATTGTTGTTATGCACTTTTTAAACCACAACTGGCAATATTTACAGATCTCCCTGTCCACCAGAGGGTGTGACTCACCATGAGGCAATAATGCCGCTGAGAGACTCCAGGACCTCGGCAGCAGTCAGCCTCTGCTGGGGGTCCAGCACTAGCAGCTTCCGTATAAGACACACAGTGTTCTCCGACACACGCCCGTCCCTGAGGGGAGAGAGGGAGGAAAGGATAGAGGGGGAAATAGTTATATTTATGGCCGTCAAAACCAGAAGGAGAAACTGTTGCATAATACATAGGAGGAACCAATAAGAGCACGGTCCTCCGTAGCTCAGTTGGTATAGCATAGCGTTTGTAAAGCCAGGATAGTGGGTTCGATTCCCAGGACCACCTGTATGTAAAATGCATGCATGACTAAGTCACTTTGGATAAAAGCATCTGCTAAACAGCATACATTACTATTAGTTAATAATAGTGTATGGCTCAGAAATTAATTGATATTGGCAGACTTACACCAAGTCCTTGAGTAGACCAACTGTCATGATATGCATCATTGTAGCAACTCTGTATGGGGTGCTTGGAGTAATAATGCTTGTGTGGTTTAGTATGGGATGTGTGGCACTGTATTGGTGGTGGTGGGGGGGGGGTTGTATGTTGACCTACTCTGGGATGGAGTACTCTGCAGCCTTGATCTTGCGGAATAGCTCCTGAGGTATGCTGTCGTAGAAGGGGAACTGGCCGTAGAGCATGGTGAACAGCACCACGCCAAGGGCCCACATGTCACTGGGCTTACCGTGGTACGGCCGGCCTGCAAAGGAAGACAATAGATTCATTTAAAAAATGTTTCACGAGCTAGGTTTCATTACAAATGGGGACAGATTTTCATTAAAATCTTTTAAGAAAAAAGTGAATTTTCCCACCAAAGATGCGTTTCCGTCAACTGGACTTGTACAGATAAAAGGCTGTAAGTGATGACGTAATGCACATTAAAATACCTTTTTTTCCCCCCCACCTTTATTTAACCAGGCAAGTCAGTTAAGAACAAATTCTTATTTTCAATGACGGCCTGGGAACAGTGGGTTAACTGCCTGTTCAGGGGCAGTTCAATTCCCATGTACCAGATTTAAAAAAAATTCAATGCTGGCATGGGCACTCCAGCCAACAATGCTATCTGAGTGCTGTTGGCTAGAGAACACATATAGCCAACATGAGATTATCATTATGGACAACAAAAAAAAGTGCATTTTTGTCTAATGGCAGCCAAGCATTGTCTATCTTGTCACCAGAATAAGACCCTTGATATTTATTGGAAAGCAGCATCAAGCTCATCACTACGCACTTTCACCACTCTGTGACATGCATCATTTATTTCATCTGTAGCCTAAACTGCATGCTTTTGTGACAAGTCAGTGGGAAGACAACACGTCTTCGCCTGACTCAAAGTTTGATACAATGTTATTATATTCATGAGCATAAAGCATTTCCACCAGCATTTCACTGACAAAGTTTAAATGTTGTCGACATTTTGAAAGTTCACCAAAAAAAAAACATGGTAAATTTTCATATGGTCAACATTTCCATATTCCCGTCATTACATTTTGTATCTGACATATACACACATGAAGTGTGGATGGAAAACGGGTTCATGTTTGACATTTTGCTACTGAGAAAATGACACTTTCTTAAAAACCTTTTTTGCATATAGGATTCCACATCGTGTACGTACATGCACCAGTACAATCACACTATCGAATCTTAATTCAACCACAAACATTGTTTGTCGTTACTCTTCAACCCACTGTCCTCCTCCAGAACCACCCATAATATCTCATTAAATCAACCTCAGAATGAATGATTAACCAATTGGACACAGAAGAAGACAATGTGACTCAACACTCCAACTGCAGCTCTAGACTCATCTTCCAAGAAATTCCCAACCGCAATCCCATCTGGCAATACCATACCTCCATTATGCTTAAACCTATATCAAACAGTAAAGGCACGAGGAGTCAGAAGACAGTGATGTATGGGAGGACAAATGAGCATGGTGCTCTTCTTTAGAACCAGAGAAAAGTGTTATAAAGAGGTGGTCGGCAGTCGCTTGCTTCACTCCCTCCGCCCAAGGGGCAATAATGGTAATGCATTTGACACAGACGGGAGTAGTTTCCCTCTGGGTGAGTCATCAGGGTGACTCACCGGAGCTCAGTTTCATTGTTCTGTCTCCAACTTGTCATGTTCCGCTCATATAGGCCTGGGTTCTGCGTTTTAAATGGAGCGGGGAAGAAGACGCCATCGAAATCTGCTCGTTTCACACTTTTCCCTGACAATCGTGTCTAGACTGAAGGGCTAAGAATACTTTTCAAACTGTGTGCACAAACTACCGAGTGATGGAATATTGTGTGCCGTCTCTGCAGCAAGCAATTAAACTAATAGCAAAATGTAGCACAGTATACATGTTTGCAATAAACCCAAACAAATCAACAACACGTAGCTTATCACGAGAGAACATCATGCAACGGAGATGATCAAGTCAATAAATGAAAAACAAAATACCTTGAGAATTTCAGCCTTCACTAATGTTCACAAGTTTGCAAAATCGGCTATCGGTGTTGCCTAATAACCGGAAATATCCAACGCAACAGTGGCCTGCCAAACATTACGCAAGCCTACTGACTGACTCGCAGTTACCCAGCTCGACCCAGATTAAACTTGGCTGACCCTTTCAACAGAACAGTAAAATATATAACAGGAGCTTATCAGTCAAACCTCCAACACATTTCACAAATAACATGCAAGTTACCCTTGGAAATCAATAGGCCTACATGATTTGCGTCCACTTGTTACATAAAGTAAGCATGGAGATGTGGAAGTTTCAATTGAACTGTTATGCGATTGTGTTAGGCATCAGTCAGTAGCATTTGTGACAGACTGACGGAAGTTCCTTCTCCTTTCCCCTCTCATGCCATCTGGTGTGTGTGTGCACGCGCGAGTGTCCTCTCACCACTCAGTACGTCAGGGCTGATGTAGGCTGGACTTCCTCGCTGGTCCTTTAGCAGATCGTCCTCGCTCACCAGGTGCTTGCCCAGGCAGAAGTTGGTGATGGTAATCCGGTGAGTCCTAGGGTACACAGAGAGACACCAACACACACACACACACACACACACACACCATATTCAGTAGATACAAAGCAGAAGAACTGTCAGAAACTGCATGAAAGAAATGCACCACAGTATGCCCTAATGAATATGACCCAAGGAAACTGTACTCCACTTCCTGACTAATGGTCTGCCTCGTCATCACAAAAAAATAAGTGTTTGGTAGGCCTGTGTGATACACAATGCTTCATGAAACTAAATAGATGTGGACTGCCGTGGGAGGCGTAGGTCACTCACTAATTAATTTGACTGCAGCACGTTTAACTGAGCAAAGCATTAGACTCCTGGTTTCTTTTTTTAATGCTAAGAAGTTTCAAAGAAACACAAGACTAAAAGATCACAAGCAGTAGAAGGGACAACTCCAAACCAGGAGGACAGTGATATCTAGAGACAGGGTAAACTCCAGACAGTCTGGCACTCAAGCGCCGTTGCTAGGGACATCATATTGGTTTCTGTAGAAACATAGGCCTATCAGATGTTTGCATGAGTCATAGATAAACAGTGTGTGTGTGTGTGTGGGGGGGGGGTGCAGGGTTTAATGGTAGGCCTTCATACAGTAGAGAGAAACATGTAGAGAGAAAGAGGAAATAAAAAAGGCTGCACTTTGACAAACATGTGAGTCAACCTGTGGTTTGGGCTAATTATCTCAATGACTAATCCTGCATGGAATTGAATTGACGAATGTATAGGCAAAGCACATAAGCTTGTGTGCACACTTTTCCTTAAGTCCACCCACACAACGCATGCAAATCAAATTTATTTATATAGCCCTTCGTACATCAGCTGATATCTCAAAGTGCTGTACAGAAACCCAGCCTAAAACCCCAAACAGCAAGCAATGCAGGTGTAGAAGCACAGTGTCTAGGAATGCACAGGCCACACAAATCACAACTGAAATTTAGCGCCTTAGTCCACTCAAGTTCACTTTCTCACCCCTTTCTCCAAGGACCGAGGTCAATGCAGCTTCCCCTATGCTCTCACTTTCACTGTATGCGGTTCACATTCTGCTCACACAGACAGAAGGCCACATTTAGGCTAAGGTTAATTACTGTGAAAACATGCTTGCTAAAAATGCCACATTGTAAAAACATTTTTAAAGATGAAACAATTCTGTCTTGACAGTCTACCATCTGAGGAGGCTGTTCAAAATTTGTGAGCATGAATTGTCTATAATGCAGTAGCCTTTTGAACTTCACAATGATAGGAAGCTGCGCTTGAAGGGCTCTAGATAAAAAGCTGCTTTATGAAGGGGGCCTTTCTTTCGCCTGCATGCATCACACAACTGCGGTTGCTATTCTTACTCTGTATCCTCTCCATGAAAGAGATAGCGTGTTCGCCTCGTGAGAGGGACCTTTAGGACTGGGTTGACCAAAAGAACCACACCGTCTCCGCTTTCTGGTCATGTGACCCCAGGAGACAGGAAACCAGAAACCTCCACATCCCTTGTGACTCCCCCCATCCTGCCCAAAATAACCAGACTGATGGGAAAGGGGTTGAACATGGCATCCTCTGGCTCTACATGAAGCTCAAAATTGCACAAAAAATGTTTACTAAAAAAAATACCAATTTCAGCAGGAGTGTCCCTCAAATTGATGCTATATTTGATTTTATAAAAAAAAAAAAACAGAACAGTGTGGTGAGGTCAAGGATTTCCCCTCAAACATTTTGGGATTTACCTGTGTGTGACTAGTGTCCAATCAAACAATTTACAATATAAAAAAAGGTCAACTTTGCTTTCCAGTTTTAAACACAGATGGACTTTGAAATGCTACTAAAAGCTGCACCTATTTTTGAAATGTTGCCTTTTTACTTATTTGTGAACCCTGCACCACCCTTTTTAAATTTGGTTCGCAATGTTTATTTCCAGCATAAGCAAACTCCTGACAATGATACAGCACACAGCTTTGCAGGACAGGGAGTTGGTGAAGGGAAGATTAGTTTACACCTGTACAGCACAGTCAGTGGGAATATATGCAGAGGCTGATGTCACCGTCAGTGGCAGCTGACAGAAGCATGATGACAAACAAGCACCTCGCAGTCTAAAGACTGATTACCTGACAAGGAGGCTCAAGTCTAGTTAGCAATCAACCAAACATCTTACAACCCTAAAGTACACCCTCAGTTATTTAAGTATTACTAGCCTACAAACACCAGCTATTTAAAACAACTTGCTGGCAAAATGCAATAGCAGCGTAATTTCCATCCATTACCTGTGGATTAATGACCTGAACCATGGTGGAAACAGGAAATGCAGGTACCTTTACTGTCGGCAAGCAATGTTTGTCAAAATTTACGAGAAATAACCGTGTAAACGCCTTTATGCACAAATACTTATATAATAGCAATCATATCGAAGTAAACTTGGATTCATTCGATGATAAGACCACACAACATAGCCCACCACTAGGACTGGGAAAAGCATGTAGTTTATTAGGCAGATTAAATAAATTATGAACTTCACAGGGTGGTGAAAGTGCACAGAGATCGAATCGGGGGTGCTTACATTTGTCCTGCTTCACATGTACAAGTGTCTGGTGTAAAATTGTTTTTTTGCATACCCCAAATCTGGGAGAGGCCTTTCTCCATCCATCCCTCCCCCATACTGTATGCATGCACATTCAGCGAGGACACATGAAACCACGGAGAGCAAAGGCAAAAGCCAAAAAAGGAAGACAATGAGAGGGAATGGAAGAAAGGAAGCATGAGAAAACAGGAGTAAGGAGCAATGAGTTTGTGAGAAAAAAAAGCTTCTGACAGACAGAGGGCGGGAGGGAAAGTAAATAGAGGGCTGAGTGTGTGTGAGAGAGCGAGAGACATGTGTGTCCATGGTGAGTCAGCCCTGAGCTATGGAGGGCCTTTGGCAGGCCTCTCCTTTTGTCTCCAGCTGGGACAGAGTGTTCTACTCGTCTGCTCTGTTCTGTGCAGCAGCCCAACCGGCCACAACAAAACACTTTGTTTCATCACCACTACGGCGGCCGAATGGTGCTCACTAGGGATGCACGATTAATCTACTTTTAATATAAGATTGCAATACTGACATCCACAATATCTATCGCAAGAGGCTGCGATATCGTTCTAGATTCACTATAGATGGGTTAGCGGACCATGTCAGGAAAATGATGTGCGCACTTCCATGGTGCAGAAGTCAGCGTGTTGAGATTCGGGATGGCCAAATTTTGCTAGAAAGAGCTGACAAGAAACTGCCATGTGGGGAATCATAAGTGGCTCATTTCATATTATTGATACAATGCCTTGAGGTGTTGACTGATTTCATGTCAATGCTAGTAAGGCAAAAATTCACTAGCTAGCTAACCAATAACTAACAATGTATTTGAGAGACAAGTGCTCATTGTGCAAAATGTACACTACCGTTCAAAAGTTTGGGGTCATTAAGAAATGTGTAGACATTGTTAATTTTGTAAATTACTATTGTAGCTGGAAATAGCAGATGTTTAATGTAATATCTACATAGACATACAGAGGCCCAATATCAGCAACCATCAGTCCTCTGTTCCAATGGCACGTCATGTTTGATAATCCAAGTTTATCATTTTAAAAGGCTAGTTAATCTTTTGAAAACCCTTTTGCAATTATGTTAGCACAGCTGAAAACCTTTGTTCTGATTAAAAGAAGCAATAAAACTGGCCTTCTTCAGACTAGTTGAGTATCTGGAACATCAGCATTTGTGGGTTCGATTACAAGCTCAAAATGACCAGAAACAAATAAACTCTTCTGAAACTCGTCAGTCTATTCTTGTTCTGAGAAATGAAGGCTATCCCATGCGAGAAATTGCCAAGAAACTGGAGATCTCGTACAACGCTGTGTACTACTCCCTTCACAGAACAGCGCAAACTGTCTCCAACTAGAATAGAAAGAGGAGTGGGAGGCCCCGGTGAGCAACAGGGCAAGTACATTAGAGTGTCTAGTTTGAGAAACAGATGTATGGGTACTAGTAATTAGATATGAATGTGTATGCATGAATGAAACCCATTCAGACCCATGAATATGCCACTTTCCCGTTGTTTAACCCTCGTGCATTGTTGTGGGTCAATTTCACCCATTTCTACTTTTGAGTTGCCAAAAATACTAGTTAACCTCTTTCTCCATGAAATTCAATGAATTCTCATTTAGGGTCATGAACCTAACTTCAAAATGTGCATATACTGATGTGTTGGGGAATGTCTGCAGATTTTGTATACAAACATGTGGGTCATTTTGACCCGGAGAATTTCATATGTATAGATATTCGCACGGGTCCAAAATAAACAAAGTGTCTTTGATGGAGTCGGCTTTGACTGGTTCTGGTTGCACTTTTATAATTATGGGCGAAAAGTAGTTGCCCAACCTTCTCAGTGCGAGAGCAGCAGATCTGACGGAGTCAAAAATGAGCTCCAAAATATTCAATCAATGAAGCCTCATCACAAATTCTGGACTACGACATAGTAGAGGTTTCAGAGATTGGATCAACAGCATTGTCCTCCTGATTGTGTATTTGCTTTGGTGAAGAGGTTTCAGAGGGGTCTGCCATACCATCTCCATCAGATGAGAGCGCATGCAACAAACATCATCCAGAGAAGAGAGGACACGGAAGTCCATAGACCGTAATATAGAATGGTCACTGTCACCACGACAAAGTCAAGGTAAACTGTCAGCTTCCAACGTACTCAAAATTGTTCCAGGAACTACACAATTCTCTCTGGCATTCTCGCCAAGACAGTAAAACCAACACCACTTGTGTAGAATGCGATAAATACATCTGCAGAAAGCACACGCACATTGCGTTCAACATGTGGAGAGAAAGACTGAAGGGATGCTTGACCAATAAAGTCAAATCACACCTAAGTGTTAATGGAAAACACCAGGGGGAAAAAGCCTACCTGGGGAAACACAAAATGATAGTTTGTGAGAAATATTTTCAACAAATAGTTCTTAGAGTTTTTTAAAATTAAATATTCTTGTATCGTTCTGAAAGATCTGACAAGACAAAATAGTTGTTTTTACTTGATTGTTTAAACTGTGCGGGTCAACCTGACCCATACCACAATGGACAATTTTTTTCCAGAAAAGCACAAGGGTTAATTATCTTGTTTGCTAGCTAGACAGTTGCATCCTGTTAATGTTATAGCCAGCTAGCTGAGATGGCCAGTTGCATTCTGCGGTTAATGTTGATTGCTAATGTGCAAAGCCAGGACGATATGTTTGTCAGTTTGTTATGTTAAGTGTTAAGTGACAGGCACAGATGAAATGGCTAAATAGCTAGACATCGGCATGTTCAACTAGCTGACCATCTAGATTAATACTAGGCTCGTAAAGAATTGAGAGTGAAATAGTTACACTCATCTAACATGTAGGCTCAGCATTCCCGAACAGTCCCATTAAAAGTCAGAATGTTAACTTCCTTTCCATTCAGGGACATCGGTTGACAACCGGTAATCTATGTCGGAGGGAATTTGATAAAATATCCACAGAGAAGTGTTACCAACCCAACCTTTAGTACACTGGTCTGTATTTCCAGTTTTTTTTCAATACTGATGCAATTTGCACATGACAAACACTTAAAATATGGCCAAGCCTAACTAAAAGGCAAACACTTCCAGCTGATTGCAAGGAAACGTGTCAGGCGACATTTCGGTTACATTCGGCTATTAATACAAGCAACAAACTACCGGCACTGCAAAGAGTCAGGTAAACAGCACTATCCTGTGGATACCCCATCTCTACCTCCCCTCAACAGCATGTATAACCGGTAAAGTGGAAATACAATTTAATTCAATATACTGGCTTGTAGAGAATATTACATTGTTTTTTAGCGTGACTTCTGTCAACCCCCCCCCCCAAAAAAAATCTGTGGAGTAACCATGGCATTTAGGCAAGATGAATACCATGTCCATCTAGCCTGCTGGTAATGATGAAGTTAAACGTTTGCTAATTATTAGCTAGTTATCTTGTAATGTCTGCATTGCCATTGTTTGGCTGGATCCAGGTTGAGTGTATACAGGGCATTTTAGTAACAGGCAATAAGCTATAGGAGATTAATTCACACATTTTCTTTACCTATTGATCTGGAATTTGTCCTTCAGCAGAAACCTGCTCTCCCCACAAGTGTAAGGAGATGAACAAACAGCACTACAGGTATTTTTCTTGGTACTTAAATGCAAGGTTTTAATGCCTTGTCTATTTTTGTCTGCCTTTCTCCTTCACAGCTTAAATTGTCTGGAGCCTGGTGTTCTGGCCAAGGACCTTTCACACTGATGGAACTAGCTATCAGCTGCTGCGCAACAATGATGTCCTTCCTCCCAGAGATGAGCAAGCATCCATTGGACTGGACACAGCCCAGCAAACACATAAGATCAGGACTATTGCAATGACAAAGGCCATGGACATTACATGCCCTGCTCCAAAGGGCAAGACAAAAATATGTTCAGTTTGCTCATATCATAACCTGAACCAAAGTCACTCAAAGGATCTCATGATAAAGGCCTAGGTGGTGTTTTAACGACACCCTTGTGTTAAATTTCAAATTTTAGGCTACTACCTTTAGCACTTGGAAGTTAGTGTTTTAATCTTGAAATATTTTCAGTCATGTGTTCACGTGAATTCTTTAAGAGATGGTTGGGTCTAAGGCTTAACGGGTGTAAACAAAGAGCAACACTGTAGTTCTTCAATGTGAAAGGTTATCTTTATGATACAACAATAGGCAATTTAATACTGTTAATGGTTTGCCTAATGGGTGAACTTGGTGAGAATGTACAGAGAAATCATTTTGGCAAAAGTATTCCTTTTCTAAATATACGTTAATCCACAGGATTAATGTGGAGCACGTGTGAAAAATCACAGCTAAATGTTTGAATGCCCTTCTCTTAAATGGGATAAGTTTATTAACTTTTAAAAGCAGCATTACTTTTACCCAATGTAAACATAAAAAAAAATAAAAAAAACACAATTTCAAATAATGGAACATAAGACTGAAAATATATATTTCTTTGGGGGGGGGCTTTATGGATAAGGAGCTGGCTGAATTCTGCAGGGCCCATCAGATTCATGGCAGCACAGCACTGTGCCCTGATGTGCACCTGAGCCAGAGTTCCAACCATGTGCAGCCCCCCCTCTCTCTCTCTCAGAGCACAAAGTAAAGGGCATGTTCTTCAACCTCTTTTTCGCACTAGGTTCCCATCACTGCCTTCCAAAACCCGACCGGGAATTAGTCACTGACTCGTACTAGAGAAAGAAAGAGGGGTGAAGGGACTGGGCTGGGAGATCAGTCTCCGAGGACTTGACCCTGCTCGGGTTGAAGCCCAGTTGCACACCGGACACACACTGGATGGGGCCTCTCGCATGGCTAAACCAAATATGAAAGCATGACTGTGTCCTTACCGTTTGTTCAGCACCATGTTTCCAAGCTTCAGGTCTCGGTGAACAATGTTTTTCTGCAGGGTGAAAGAGGTAGACACGGATGAGATTTGTCAGACTGTTGTTGAATGAAGCACTGGAACAAAAGCAACTCAAGTCAATGCTGTTACTGCTCTATAGGAGCGGTTTAGCTTGGACGACTCAACGGAGGGGCTACATAACAAAAACGTAACATTTTGATTTGTCTGAACCCGCCCAAGACTTAAGTTGGAGACCGTAAAGAAAACACTTTAATACAAATATTTTCAAGAACATAATCGTCAAAGCTATGGGTCATAGATGACTATATAGTCAAGTCCGTGACCAATTACTTGATCATGAAGGTCAGCCTGTAAAGGCAGTAGGCAGTGACCAGATAATCTGACATACAACTTCCCAACAACTGGCCATCAACAGATAATTTAAAGCCTGGTCAATCTGCAAAGCACAGACTGAACCCTAGTCGAGAAGCAGATGGACGTGTTCGAAACAGCCTAAATCCAAACAGCTACTTTGTTGTCGGACTGAGTTGAATCACTGATCTACAAATCGCCTCGTGTTCCAAATAATTAGGCAGACGCATTGTGATCAAGATTAGCGATTCCGCACCTTGTCTTCCTCAAACGGATCTCCTCAAAAATACGCTGTACATGTTTTGTTGGTCGGTCTCACCTTGTGCAGGGCCTCCACCACACGCACCACGTCGTAGAAGATGACGATGGCCTCGCGCTCGCTCAGCCGCTTCTCCTTGATGACGTAGTGCTGCAGGTTGATGAGGTCCGCAGTCTTGTCGCTGAAGTCGTGCGCACAGAGGCAGTCCAGCACCAGGCAGATCCGCTTCTTCATCCGGCGTACCTTGCCATTGTTGGCCTCCGGGTCCTCCACAATCTCGTACGCCCGGTCCTAAAGTGGACAGGGGAGAGAAAGAAAGCGGATTGGTTAGGGTGATATTAAAGAGGAGACCGTATCCTTTATCAGCACACTTTACGATCTGTTGTTATGGGTAGTGTTCAGTAAGCACAAACAAAAGAGCACAAAACAGAATTAAACTTTTTAAATTGCAAAACATTTTGCTACATGTGCCCTAAACAACACAACACAACTCTGGGGCATCTCTTTAGTCCGAATTTGTTCTTTCTTACAATCTTCTAAAGACATGACAATTGAACGGCTTCCATTGCCGAGTGAAATTGCAGTCTGACGATCAGCTATGAGAGAGAACAGTGGAGGAGATGACAGGGCTCAGGGATCTGTGCACAACCATCCCATCGCCAATGTGATTAGGACACATTCACCTCTACTAAGCCTGGGGGGGATTGAGATGAATAACAAAGGTCATTCTTCTCTATTCACCTCAAAGCGAGGCACCGTCCCCAGCTGATCCCCATTGGTATTGGTTTGTCCAGATTTAGATGGCTGGGCCTCAAGGCTTTCCTGAGACAAATCATTATTAACTGGCCCTCTTGGAGATGGAACTATAATAAACCAATCAATAGCGTTGTAGCCTTGAATGAATCATGCCGCAAGGCTCAATGTAGCTATTCTAGGAAGAGCGCATTGAGGAGGAATAGGGTTGTGAAAGAGAGAGGCGGCAGAGGGAACAATAACAAAGTTATAAAGAAATGGGAAGGGCGGGAGGGCTGAGTCACTGTGCGAGTGGCCGACTAGGAAAGTGATGGCTTGAAGAAAAAGGTGCTTCAATATTTCTATGGAAGTGTCTCGAAGCTCAACTGGACTGGGACTGTGCAGTGTGGTTGGTAGGGGGTGTGAATAGAATGTTTCCCTGAATGGGTGTCTTTGGGAGGCTAGTAAAAAACTATGCAAGTCTCTCATCAGAAAGAATAATGTACAATCACAGTAATTCAGTACAGGTCTGTGAAGTTCTCATAATTGAAAGACATTACAAAGGGCTGCAGCACCAAGCGATGTACCTGAAAGTTTGTGACGCACCAAGTAAACTATTGCTATTTACCTGGAACAGGCCATGGTGGTGCACCACTCCGTCCTGGTTATGGAGCAGCGAGAGGAGGGAGTACTCGGTGTGCAGCAGCATCTTCCCCTGCCTCTCTTCCTGGGTCTCTGCGGCCGCGTCTGCCCGCTCCTCCAGCGTCAGGATCTACAACAGAAAGCAGTAGCAAGGTTGTGTTCATTAGGCACCAAAAAACAGAAAACTGACTGGAACAGGCAGGGCCTACCTAGATTTGTCCAATAAGAAATGCTTGGTTTTTGTTTCCCATTGCAAAACATCTTGCTACGGTGTCGCCTAATGAATTCGACCCCGAGAACACACGCTCTGGGACTGGGGAGAAATCTCTGAACCACATGGAGTCGTCACCCCTACAACAATGCCTAAACATGTACCATTAACAGCTGACGCCAGCAGCTGATCTAGGCCTTGGGAAAGAACTTAGGAAAGGAGGGGAGGGGGGTTAAGAGCCAGAGGGGACAGACAGGCCTGCATTTTTGGCACATCAAATCAAATTTTATTTGTCACATGCCAAATACAACAGTGAAATGCTTACTTACAAGCCCTTGACCAACAATGCAGTTTTCAGAAAAAAAAAAAAAGTGTTAAGTATTGACTAAAATAAAACCTGTTTTTCATGCTCATTTCATTTTATCCTTTGCAAAAACATGTCCCTACATGCTACGGTCAACACACTCAGGAGATATTGAGGGGGGTAGAGAGACTTTGCACTGGGACTTAGCAGTAGGGCCAAGGCAGGGTGCCACCTTTTTCGCTCTTCCTCCAAAAAACACCTTGTGTGTAAAACAGATTATTGGATTGCCCCAATAAACAAATTGCCTCTACAGTTTGTCTTCCGCCTAAGCAAGCGCAGGCTGCTGCACTGAAATAGGGCCGTAAAGGCATAACTGAACACCAACAAAGACGTCTGTTTAGGAAGGTCAAAGGTTCAAAAGGCTATTGGGACACTGTAGCTAACTAGCCATTGTTTGAAGACACTAATTCATCTCCATCGAACAGTGAAAATAGATAATTCAAAAGAAACAGATAGTGTCCACTCACTTTTAGCTGGTAGAAGTCATCCGTCCCATCCTTCCTGGCCAGACACTGCACTATACTTGGCACGGGCGAGTTCCCCAAACGAGGCCCTGTAATGAAGAAGTGGCAACAGCTGCATGACCAAAAGGTAAGGAGAGTGTGTGCCCTAATGCAAACAATTAGGAGGCATGCAAACTTCAACACCCCTAACATAATCTAGCAGACAGCAGAAGTCTTATGCTAACATTTCACAACGTTTACAGTATACATTTCCTGAAAAGATTGAAGAAACTTCGCAGAATAGATTCTGCGCCATCTACCCAACGTCAAATACTTCACATACTTGCCTCAAGCTAACTGAATCCCCTCCACCTCTTTCCTAGTTTCCTGCGCAAACAGTTGTAAGAGGCCAACCTTTCCCCTTTTTGCCCCTGAGTACCACCATCTCTTACCCAGGATGAAGGGACCTGCCCTCTTCGCGTTGCTTCCAGCGATTCCAGGACAGAGGAGCTTGCTGGCCCTGCCTGAAGTCTCTCCGGCCCCCCTCTCCAAAGAGCGCCGCTTAGACATGCTGGAGCTCTGCAGGAAGAACACAGCAGCAAAAAGCTAATCGGATAACATCAGATCAAGATAGGTACATTAAGTGGTGTAGGACAGAAATGTGACCACAAGGAAGCAAAACTCTAAAACTGATAGTCTTGATGTTCCTCCAGGCCACTAGCAAAATATCCATCTTGAGTTGCATAATTAAACCGCTAAAATGACCACAATTCTACCAATGTGTCATACAGTAGAAAATACATTAGTTCAATAATACCTGACACTGCATGACTATACATGGGGTCTCTCCGAAAGTTCCAGACTTGACTAATGCAGCAGACTGTCTGTCTTGTGGTATGAGAGAGGAGAGGGTTTAACCCCACCCAACCACTTTAGAAAACCCCTCCCACAAGTTTACCAACACAGTGTGAATGGCTAGCCATTATAGGTTCATTCAGATGTTGTCTCTGGTGAGAAAAATGACACCTCAGCTTTAATCCTCAATGTGGCACGCAAACGAAACATCCATGTGCTCACATTGAATGACAAATGCCTTGATGCAGAATGCAGTAAGATGACTGCAACATCAAATCCTGCAAGGGTGGAATTCAGGTGAAATGCTAAAGATGGCAAAACATGTATTAGGCTGAATGCTATTTTGTGCATACATGCTTTTTCATGCTGGTTTCATTGTATCCTTGGCAATTACTTTCTGAAAATCCTGCCGCAGCTTTTAGGACCTCCATCAGGTGGTGTGAAAGGAAGGCCCGGAAAATCATTAAAGACTCCAGCCACTGTTCGCTCTGCTTCCACACGGCAAGTGGTACCGGTGCATCAAGTCTGACACCAACAGGCTCCTGAACAGCTTCTATACCCAAGCCATAAGACTGCTAAATAGCTAGCAGAATGGCTACAAGGGCTGACTGAGTTGACCCTTTTTTTTTTTACACTATCTATGCACACTCATATTCATACTGACACCACACACTCATTTATGCTACTGCTACTCTGTTAATCATATATCATGATGCCTATTCACCTTACCCCTATACATATCTAACTATCACTCCAGTATCCCTGCACATTGTAAATATGGTATTGGAACTGACTATGTATGTATGTATCTATCTATGTATGTATAAAAAAAAACATTTTATCTTAATTTAATAGGCAAGTCAGTTAAGAACAATTTCTTATTTACAATGACGGCCTACTGTGGAACAGTGGGTTAACTGCCTTGTTCAGAGGCAAAACTACAGATTTTTACCTTGTCAGCTCGGGGATTCGATCCAGCAACCTTACGGTTACAGGACCAAAGATCTAACCTGTGTGGTTTCTATGTAGTTTCTTACTTTATGTTCTTATTAGTACTACATTAATATTGATTACTGCATTGTTGGGTTTACAGCTAGCAAAGGGCATTTCACTGTACTAGCGCATGTGACATTAACTTGAAACTCAATCTGCACTGGTTCATGGTTCTCTAAGTCTGTGGCGAGTTATAACCATTGACAGTAAAATGCTACGACTTCCTCTCAGAAGACAGTTTCCCATAAAAGGTTGTGCTCATGGCTTTTTTTCTTGACCGAAAAATAAATAGCAACCCTACCATTTCCGATAAGGAAGTGAAGGCACATGCCAGGGGAACCTGTGTGACATCTACCTACAGTAACATGCCAACCTCTATAAAAACCTATGGTACTCTATCTTTGATGGGTATATGCTTTGTTTGCTGCCTGCTGATAAGGAGTCCCTAAGTGATGAAATGCGCTCTGGTTCCCGTAACAGGAAAGTAATGCTCAGAACCAACTGGAGGAGAGTGAATCACTCGGTTCAGTCGCCCCAGGGTTACCATGGACTAGGATTTGTCAGAAATGCTAAAAATGTCAGAGGGATGACACCAATAAGAGTGTAACCTGAAACATGTCCCAGGGTGTAAAAGGGGGGCATCGTTTCAGAGCGAAAACACGTGTGAATTTCTGTAGTGAAACTGCAGCACAAAGATGGTAGGTCAATGTGGCTAAAGACAGCATTGTGGTGACCGTAGATCTTTAGTGGACACATGCCAGTACAAGCTCAACCCTACTAGAGACATTCCAAAGAGATGATTCGGGCTGATAAAAGTGGCAGCAGAGGGCAACAACACATTTGAATAACCTGCATGAGAGTCAATATTGGAAACTGACACCACCAAAAGACTCAAAGTATATATTACAGGCAACACTCGTCAAAATGCCCACACATTAGCAAACACAGTGAACCCAAGGAAAACAAGAAATATTTCCATTTTTAAACTTCTGCCATGGGCCACACAGTTTGGCTCTGGTGAGGACAGGACAGGTTGCAGAAGTCAGCGGGCCTACACAAATTCTCACTTCTATGAGGATTTTTTCAAATCTCAAACAGCATACAGTGTCAAAATCATGTCTCTCGCCATCTCAACCAGTCATCAATCACCAAGGGAGGCAGGCTTATGAACAGTGCTATTCATATGACTCCCAGTTAAATGTGCAACTGTAGGAGAGCAGCATACTCAATCAATTACCACACTATTTATTTACACAAGTCATCTAAACTAAATGTTAGACATTGCAATTTGCAAAGATGGAATAGTACACAGGGTATGCTGCTAAAATGACTGTCCAACAAGAGAACTATTACAAACAGCACCTGTCGGCTCTGATTCAGATTTCTACAAGAGCACTGTACTGCCCTAAAAACATGTGACAAAACAATTACCTTTCTGTAATGCATGCACCTTAGGCTTGCCTGAAATGGGCAGCTCACAACTTGACTTCAGATTAGTTTGGCATTTGATGAATGTAAGCAAATTACCAATAGTTCAAGAACCAAAAGGTCAAACCACCCGAGGAAAGCACAATGATTGGCAAGATTAGGAACACAGCCTACTGAATCATATCAGACAAAAGGCACCAGAGAGACAATATCCCACGCCATCCACGGGAACATGCGCTCTTTAAATAGCTAGAGCGCGCGCACACACGGCCGCGATAGGTGACCGGAGAACCACCCACGTCCTATTATAGCGGCATGAATCATGCATTCCACAGTGTTCTGTTGCAAAACAAAATAATTAGCTAAAAGCACTAGTTAAGGAGCCAACCCTAAATACATCTTACAGGTCCAAATGTCATATTTACACATTCATACCTGGAACCGAGGCTACATCCGAATACATAATAGTCCAAGCTATCACAATGTTGTCAGAGATGATTTATAGGTTGCACCAGTCAATCACCCTCTAAATATGTTGGACATCATGATAAAGATGCCCATTACGAGCTTGCTAGGTTTTTTGATGTACCTGGATGAAAGCTCAGCCTTCTGCGCTCTAGCTACCTACCATCTTGCAGCTGGCTGCCTATTGTTACATTTTGAATGCCCTTAGCCATACAAGGTCACCAAAAATAACTAGAGCGGAATGACGACAGAATGTTGCAAGGTGGTCTTAGCCTGATACAATGTTGCAACTATCATTTAAGACAAACGAAAAGGAGCACGCATCGCAGGGATGCAATCCCGCAAGTAGTGTACACGAACCCTTTTGACTCCTACAACAGACACTAGTGCCGTCTATCACCATTTGTCCTCAAGCCATCCTGCTCTTATGTCATGAGTAAAATCTAACTAGGTACCATTTATAGTACCGACTGACCGACAACCCAGAAGCGTTTCCAAACGAAACGAGCCCCACGCCCAAACGCAATGTTGAAGCGAAATAAGTTTGTAAATGAATAGGAATTAGTCAAACACCGCGCACGTACGGTGTATGGGAACAGTGGGTATGTTAATTACAAAACCATGTACGATAATCGGCGTCATTAAAGCTACGCTAGGTAACCTTAGCAAAATCGGACACGTTCCATTTGTCACGAACAACCCAAAGCTAGCGAACTACAACAATGCACGCCGTTCTCACACATAGGAACAACCCCAATGACAAATATGCATGGTATTTGTGGAAACACATTTGTTCCGTTTGAATTTACCAATTGTCTGCTAAACAATACACATTGCGCAGATCGGTGAGGCCATTTAAACAAAGTACATGCTAGCTAGGTAGCTGCTACTACTACTACTACTACTACTACTACTACTACTACTAAACGTTACTACCGCTAGAGCAAACTAATTCGCCACCTCGCTCACTCAGGTCTTTTTTTTTCTTTATCAACAACTTACCTCGAGCTGAAACCGCCGAGGAAAGTCTGCGTTGTATTACTACAGCATGAACATTTCTTTAAACGTATTTGTTCGGTGCATACGCAGTTGGTTATCCCCAACGAAAGGAGACCGTATATGGAGGATTGATATCGCGCTATGTTTGTTTTAGCCACTATTACCGAAATGACCACTCAACAACAGCTTCCATCCGTCAGCTTTCTGATCGCATCTTTCCATAGCAGCGCCACCTGACAACGGAAATGACGCAAATTAAATGACTGACAGACTTGCCCAGCCAATAAAAAGAGAAACATCATTTGATTGAGTAATTTTGTCTAGCAGATGCAGCTGATTGTTTAAGAATTTGATTAAATGTGTTTGATAATAGGACTAGGAACGACATAACGTTGAGCAGAGGTGCAGTGCCCAACTGTGTGTCCAATTCAATTCGATATAGTTTCAAAATGCACACGTGATTTTATAACACTGTTATACAAAGATGAAAAAGTAAATTATGAGCTTGGAGGAAAATATTGTATCCATTCAACTAATCAGTGGCAACAAAAGGTCCAGCATTACACTCCATTCTCCACTCACATGCTGTGATAGATTTGTGCTTTAGAAACATTCTAACGTTATATCCTTGATTGCTAACAATTCCTCCATTCATGAGAAAGGATCTAGCAAGTGAGAGGAAAGCCCATTGAGAATGAAATTGGCTACAATAACTTTATACTCCTATCATTATCCTCATCTCTACTCAGATGGATAACAGGCTTTTGGTTTAACTCCCAAACATATCTACACCTTCATTCAAATGAATGCCTGTCGTACATATCGTACATATTGTACGAGATCATTTGAGTATTATACAGTTATACATCCAGTACATGTATTTGATTGATTAGAAATCTTACAAGCATAAATGAAAGGTGTAGATTCACTCTGAAAAAAAGAATAGTTCCATGTGTCTGAAATGTGCTCCCTTTCCTCCCTGACCTGTTATGCTGACTAAACATGTCTTTTGGCTCCAAAAAATGAATCCTTCTACAAGCAGACCCTCCCATGCTGATTCAAATTTAGCATCCCTCTTATGGAACAATAATCCCGCCCCCACCTACTAGTTTCGATCCAGTGGGTGGGTATAGGGGGATATAAAGGGCACAAAGTGATTTGGGTTGCACTAGTCTTCCTGTGTTGACTCAGCACACTGTATGCCCCTGGCCACATGAAACACTTGTCAGCCTGTGTGGTTAACATTGTTCCAGCCCACAGCTTTTGATGAGGAAACTGTGAATCATACCTCAAGAGAGCTTAGAGGTACAGAGGGACATACAATATCATTCTAAAGTGTCCTATTTAATTCTGTGGGAAGTGACCCAGCCTTGTAAGAGTCATCAATTTGCATCCATGGATATGGCACATTCCCTCTTTACATGCTTTAATTCAAACATGAAACATGGTGGATGATTGGTTTAGGAATATAATGTATCTTTTTGTTGGTTTGTTTGTTTTTTAACCCTTGTTTAAGAAAATAAGCAGACTGAGAATTCTCCTTTACGGGAACAACCTGGAGATGAGTAGCAGAGGAGAGAAGGGTGCTGCAGTGCTGCAGTGTCTTTTGTTTTCCAAATAAACCATGCCCTTGGGTAAGGCGCTGGTCTGACATCTCTCTCTCCCCAGCAGACTGTCAGGAAGGCCTCACCTGAATCCTCCACCACAGGTCCATTCAGCACAGCCATGTTTCAGCATGTTTTGACTGCTTGGTATGCACTGATCTTGTGTCTGTGTGTGTGAGAGAGAGTGAGTGAAAGAGAGAATGTGTGGATGAATGGTTGACTGGGAGAGAGGGTTCTTCAGAGACATGCCCAGACTATCCAGTTCTCTTTGACTTGATTTGAGGAGGCACTCAAATAACCCAAACCCATGCAGGTACAGCATTGTGCTGTTTCCACTGCAATCTGAATTGTTGGCGCAGACAAGGAGGGAGTTGAGGCCAAATTCGGGATGGGTGAGGTTTATTTGGACATAGTGTTTGTGTCAGATATTAGGTTTGTATGTTATGATGGCTAATCCCATGTTCCATACAATCCTGTGACGTTTATATAGAGATGAGTTGACTATAGTTTTTCGTGACAGATTTGTTTCTAGGTGCCAATATGAGTTGACTGACATTAGATGGGCAATGTGAGTGTCTTTATGCAAAGGTAAATGAATGCTAAAGTCACAACCCAGGGAGGGGGAGTAGACTTGTCACCCCTGTAATAAGAACACAACTTTTTCAATATTGTTCAATTCAAAAACTCATTAAAAACGAAATGTCTGAGCAGTGTGTGGGCAAGGAGGTGATCGTGTGGGCGAGAATAAACTAGACGACAAGAAATGAGGAGCAATATTCTCCCCTTGAAAATTACATGGAGGGATTGAATGAATGTGCTGAATCATGGTTTTGCCTCAAGGCAACGTGTTTGTACTCTGAATGTAACGAAAACTCGTGAGAGAAAAAAAAAATATCTTTCTGCACTCTCATACTGCTAGTCAAGCAGTATAGACATGACTAAATACAAAAAGTTAAAGCAACAGCGCCCTCTAGTGACAGGACTCCAATACAACAACAACTGTAATTTAAATTTAACTAGGCAAGTCAGGTTAAGAACAAATTCTTATTTACAATGATGGCCTACACCGACCAAACCCGGACGACGCTGGTCTGATTGTGTGCCGCCAACCACGGCCGGTTGTGATACAGCCTGGATTCGAACCAGGGTGTCTGTAGTGACGCCTCTAGCACTGAGATGCAGCACCTTAGACTGCTGCACCACCCGGGAGACCCATTAGTTATATTCTTCAAGAATCAACAGGTATATATAATTAATTTAGTCCAAAAATGGATGTAGCAACCTCAGATTGCCCCTTTAAATATAAATGAACACAGTACATAAATAAAAGCTAATGAGAGCTCCATATTTTATTTACTCTTCAATCTATGCATTACGACATTTCTATAAAAAGTTTTATTTTTAACAATCGTTAATATTTCACCCGACAAAAAACATAAACATGTACACCATGCTAATGAATAAATAAATAAATAATTCCATAAATATACATTTTGGACCATCTGTCATATTGCATCAAAGGATCAGCTGCTTCGATACATTAGTGTTGTGTCACACTTAATCCATTACCATCCCATTTGGTGACGTGAATTATTGCAATATAATATATTTACAAATAATTTGTCTTTCTTTATTTGAAGACACTAAAGGTCACCCTAAACATACAGTATATATTTATCCCATACCAAAACAAAAATCAAGGTACAGTAGAAATTTCTCAAAATATGTTTTGGGATCCATGTTTTTGAATTACAATGACAAGTGCACTTGTGTTTCTTTCATTTCCACCAGTCTCTTTAGGTCAGGGGTGTCCAAATAAATCCCTGGAAGGTTGTGTGCTTGCTGTTTTTTGTCATTTATGTCAAATTAAGGCCTAGAGAACTAGATGAGAGGAGCGAAAACCCGCAGACACAAGGCGCTCCAGGAATTGAGTTTGACACCCTCTAGTTTAGGTCCTGTTCATTACTCAGTCAGAGTAAATCAGATTAGGAAAGTCAGCAAAAATATAAATACTGTATTACAGCAGGTATGTGAGAGAAAACAGCGTTATCTTAACATCATGCCGTGATAACAAATGAAAGAGGAACTTTTCCTTCCAGATAAATAGTCAAAAGAAATATTGTTTAAATGTGACATCCATGGAATGTCAACTTGAAATACATTGATTGAAGCAGGATCAGCAGAGCAGAAATCATTGATTGAAGTGGAACAAATGTCCCATTTGACGTTTCAGGGCGACTAACTAGTACAGAACTGTTGTATCTGTAACTTTTAAAAACTCTTGAGATTACCACCATAATAGCACAAAATACAATCAACGGCCAGTTTATTAGGTACACCACCCTGTTCACAAAAAAATGGATCGCTCTTACAGACAGTGAGTCATGTGGCCTGCTATGTAAAACAGACAGACAGGCTTCAAGGCATTGAGTTACTGTTCGATTGAATGTTAGAATGGGCAAAATGAGTGACCTACGAGACTTTGAGCGTGGTATGATTATCGGTGCCAGGTGCGCTGCATCCTTTTCATGCACGACAATGTCTAGGGAATACCCGAGAATGGTGCAACAAATTAAAAACAACAGTCCTGGGGTAAAAAAACAGCTTGTTGATGAGAGGGGGTCAAAGGAGAATGGCAAGAATCGTGCAAGGTAACAGGCGGGCCACAAACAGACAAATAACAGAGCAGTATAACAGTGATGTGCCGAATGGCATCTCTGAACGCCGATTGGCATCTCTGTGCACAACGCACAACTCGTCACGGATGGGCTATTGCAGCAGACGATGACACCGGGTTCCACTCCTATCAGCTAAAAACAAAAAGAAGCGGCTCCAGTGGGCACGCGGTCACCAACACTGACAATTGAGGAGTGGAAAAACATTGTCTGGTCCGACGAATCCCGGATCCTATTGCGTCATGCTGATGGCAGTCAGGATTTGGCATAAGCAGCATGAGTCCATGGCTCCCATCCTGCCTAGTGTCAACCGTAAAAGGTGGTGGCGGTGGTGTAATGTTGTTGGGAATATTTTCCTGGCACAGGTTAGGTCCCTTGATACCAGTTGATCAACGTTTGAATGCCACAGCGCAACTAAACATTGTTGCTGACCATCCCTTCATGGCTACTGGGGGGTCCAAACCGGTACAAGATGGGTGTACCTAATAAACGGGCCACTGAGTGTAAGCGTAAAGTTTTCCCACTTTTGCAAAATGAACAGTCGGTCCTTGCTGAACAAATTAATTGACCTGTTCACGTCACATCAGCATCGAAAAGCTCGACAAACGAACAAAGATGAGGTTGGTGTTGTGTGTGCTTTTGTTAGACAGCTGCCATAATTGCAGAGTGAGACAGACGGCCAAGCACAGCAGAGCAGACAAGACACTGTCCTATAGTAGACCACACTGTTCCTAACCAACTCAGCCTTGAGCCCCGCCCTCAGATTCTGGTCACCATGGTAACACGGTCACAGCCCGTCCATCATGGCTAGAAGGTCATCCCCTTTACTGTTGGCACTCGATGAGCACGGCTCACCAGCCTCCTCCGTGAAGTCCCCCATGATCTTAGCCAGCTCCGCATTGGCTTGCTGGTTCTGAAAAAGAAGGCCAGCCACCAATGGTAGATCTGAAAGGTCTCGATTGGGGAGGGGCTTACATTTGATTATAGTACATCTTGTTAGACTGGCCTATCCTGATCGTAGTGCAGCTCAGATAACCTACAATCCTTAGCCTGTCAACCTACAATCCTTAGCCTGTCAATTACAGAAGCTATTCTGTAAGTGCTAAGAGATGACTGCACGGGTGGAGTAAGTCTCCTGTGACAGGTTTTCATGGGGGACCTGTTTGACGGTTACACCACAGCATGTACAGTAAGACAGTCTCAATCTACAAAATGCTTCCATATCAGCCCTTAAAGTTACATAAAAGCATGTTATATGGTTGAATATTTATCTAGCCTCTGTGACAGAAATAATATAGGTTAGAATGAGCTTTACCTTAGTCGCTTGGATTTTTATGACGTCATATGAAAACTCGTCTGGTCTCGATATCAAGGCCTCCCTAAGAGGAAGACAAATCCACATTATTGTTAAAGGCCCAGTGCAGTGAAAAACTAGATTTTTCTGTGTTTTATACACTATATGACCAAAAGTACATGGACACCTGCTCATCTAACAACTCATTCCAAAATCATGGGCATTAATATGGTGTTTGTTCCCCCTTTGCTGCTATAACAGTCTTATGGGAAGGCTTTCCACTAGATGTTGGAACATTGCAGCGGGGCACTGAAGTCAGGCACCGATGTTGGGCGATTAGTCCTGGCTCGCAGCCGGCCTTCCAAATCATCACAAAGGTGTTCAATGGGGTTGACATTAGGACTCTGTGCAGACCATTCAAGTTCTTCCACACCGGGCTCGACAAATAATTTCTGTATGGACCTCGCTTTGTGCAAGGGGGCATTGTCATGCTGAAACAGGAAAGGGCCTTCCCTAAACTGTTGCTACAAAGTTGGAAGCACAGAAGCGGCTATGATGTCATTGTATGCTGCAGCATTAAGATGTCCCTTCAATGGTACTAAGGGGCCAAGCCTGAATGAAAAACAGCCCCAGACTATTATTCCTTCTCCACCAAACTTTACAGTTGGCACTATGCATTGGGGCAGGTAGCGTTCTACTGCCAGCAGCTAAACCCAAATTCGTCCGTCAGACTGCCAGATTGTGAAGCGTGACTCATCACGCCAAGGAACGCGTTTCCACTACTCCAGAGTCCAATGGCGGCGAGCTTTACACCACTCCAGCTGACGCTTGGCATTGCACATGGTGATCTTAGGCTTGTGTGCAGCTGCTCGGCCATGGAACCCCATTTCATGAAGCTCCCGAAGAACAGTTCTTGTGCTGACGTTGCTTCCAGTGGCAGTTTCGATCTCGGGTGGTGAGTGTTGCGACCGAGGACATACGATTTTTACGTGCTCCGCGCTTCAGAACTTAGTGGTCCCGTTCTGTGAGGTTGTGTGGCCGATTACTTCGTGGCTGAATCGTTGTTGCTCCTAGACGTTTCCACTTCACCGTGTCAGCACTTGCAGTTGACCGGGGCAGCTCTAGCAGGGCAAAAATTTGACTAACTGACTTGTTGGAAAGGTGGCATCCTATGACAGTGCCACATTAAATGTCACTGAGCTCTTCAGTAAGGCCAGTCTACTGCCAATGTTTGCTATGGAGATTGCATGGAGGTGTACTCAATTTTGTACACCGGTCAGCAACGGGGGTGGCCGAAATAGCCTAATCCACTAATTTTAAGGGCGCCCACATACATTAGTATATATTTCCACACAATGAGGTTGGAATAATACTGTGAAAATTACGATAATGCCCTTTTAGTGTAAGAGACATTTTAAAAGACTGAAATATCAGCCTGTTTTGGTGGGATGGAGTTTTGGCTTGCCTGGTGACATCAAGCAGTAAATTAGTTAATAGACCACTAAGAAAGCCAATTCAAAACCTCTCTGCCAATAATAGCTAGTTTTCAGCTTCCCCTCCCCACTCAGACCACTCCCAGACAGTCCTAGCAAAATTCTTAGTTGAGAATTTGCTCTGCTAAGAAGCTAGTTGTTTCTTTCTGACCATTTTTATTGGAAACAATCACAGTAAGGTACTTAAATGTAAGGTACTTAATTGTACCTTTAATTAAGGTACTTAATTGTAATTGAAACTATTTGATGAGATGAA
Source organism: Oncorhynchus tshawytscha (assembly GCF_018296145.1). Taxonomy (NCBI): domain Eukaryota; kingdom Metazoa; phylum Chordata; class Actinopteri; order Salmoniformes; family Salmonidae; genus Oncorhynchus; species Oncorhynchus tshawytscha. The sequence continues at coordinate 24,314,164 of NC_056431.1, forward strand.
AACGGCTGCACTGGACCTTTAACGCTGATACTGATTCTTAACACTGACAGTGATTTTTAACACTAACTTAACATAATTCAAAAATCAGGTTCAGTTCGTTTCATCATGTTGTGAGGAGTACCAATTTCGTGATATCCAATTGATAGGTACAGTCTTGTCCGTATGGGAGTTGCAGTGATGGGACTCGGGAGAGGCGAAGGTCGAGAACCATGCGTCCCCCGAAACACGACCCGCCAAGACACACTGCTTCTTGACACACTACTTGCTTAACCTGGAAGCCAGCCGCACCAATGTGTCAGAGGAAACACTGTACACCTAGCAACCGTGTCATCGTGCATGCGCAAGGCCCACCACAGGAGTCGCTAGAGCGCGATGGGACAAGGACAACCCGGACTGTCAAACCCTCCCTTAACCCGGACGACGCTGGGACAATGGGTCTCCCGGTTGTAGCCAGCTGTGACATACCCCGGTATCGAACCCGGATCTGTAGTGATGCCGCTAGCACTGCCTGAGACCACTGCGTCACTTGGGAGGCACGGTACGGTTGTAATTCCATATTTAATTTAACCACAATGACACAAAAATACAACAAAACAATGCTCATAACATAAGAGGACTTACTCTTCTTCCTCATCTGTGGCAAAGAGGTTGACTCGGAAGCCACTGTCTGCATTTCCTGGTTTCTGGACTTCCATACCCCCCATTAACCTGGCCAACATGTTCAGCTCCTCTTTTGCCAGGGGGTTTGGAGTTGTGTTGACCTGTATACACAGTGAAGGTGCGCATAATCATTAACACAACGCATGAATTGCATGATTTAGCTGATTAGGGCATTTTTCATTTAATTTCAGGCTGGTTTCCATTACATTTAAGGCTTAATTACAGATGAAGCTTAGTCTGACTTGGACAGATTGTCCTTTCTGTAGCCTAATCAATGATGAAATAACACAGATATCAATACAATTTCGACCCTATGTCAAAAATATATTATAGGACATACTGTAAAATGACATTTATAAGCAAAAATGCAAGGCCTTGCAGGATACATGCCTGTGAGAGAAATAGTACAGCGTAGTGGTTAAGCATAATTTCAACTCACCGACTTTTTCTGTGCAGAGTTTTTGGATGTCCCTGACATGTGTGTTTCTACCGGACGGCTTACACTGTACCTGTGGGTAAACAGAAGCCAAGCACTTGACAAGCTGAAATGCAATGTAGCATCACGGGGGAGGCATATAAACATGTCACTGTGTAAATTACTAGACAATTTGCAGTGACTTTTAGCTACCATGTTGATTTAGGCCTACAGTATATGACCATTGACAACAGTAGAGGAAATAGTAGAGAATGTAGTAGTCTCAGTGGGGGTAAGTGTGGAGCAGCACATACATGTTGGTGCCCAGCTTGATGACCCGCTCCCCAAACATCTCAAAAGAACCCTCGCGGAGAACACCGGTGTAGTTCCCACCGTTGCGGAACTGCAGTCTCTTCACCTCTTCGCCATTGCAGCTGAACATTCTGATGTTAACAAAAAAATACACAAATATTCAGCAAAAACACTTTTAACATCATAAGGCAACCAATAATTTCCTAAAGATAATTTGCAACTTCTCCTGTTTCCCAGAAGACACTTCTAACAATTCTAACAAAACCGCTAAGCGGTTGCAATGTACTTGTAACAGAGTGGTCACTAAATTGATTTCATCTGTCTACACTTTCACATTGTTCAATCTCAAGTTCGCCACGTGAGCTTAAGTTCCTAAGACGCAATAAATTAGTTTTAAGCCCGGCTGCGCTCAATCCCTTGGCAAATACAGCTGTGCTAAAGGTAAGCTTTTCTAAATTTAGGCAGCTGCTCGTTCAACACCCTCAGTAATGCAATTAGCTGCAGATATGCTGGTCTAAATTAAGCTGACGGCATCTGCGGAAGGAAAGCAAATAGATGCCATCAAAAAGCACAAAACAGTAAAAAATAAAAAATAAACTATGGATACAGCCATATTCAATGCATCTAATAAAATTGAGATTTTACTCTACTGCAACAAACTTGTCTTGGTTGGATTGGTGAGATTCCATGTTATGTGGGCATGGACAATTATAGCGGTGGTACCTGATAAGTCCTGGGATGTGTGTTCCGTGGGGCACAGGACCCGAGATCGGGAGGACAAAACGTCCATTGGAATTCTGCACTTTGTCTTTGAGGAAGATGGACACCTGCAAAGACAGATGAGCAAAACGTAGTGATAATTGTGTAACACTTTGTGTAATCTCTCGTGGACAGACTACTAAAACATAAATGATACTGTAGATCTGTCCTGATACAACGGGATGCGTGAGATAACGAGCAGCATTAGTTCCAGTGCTTTGGACAAATCAAGATTTTGCAGGTGTTAGCATCTGACCAATTACGCAAGACTTTAGTTCTGGGTTAACCGAGATTACAATGTGTATAATTCCTTATGATGGAGTTATAATGCATTGTAAAGGGATAAATCACCCAAATTACAAAATTAAATACTGGCTTCCTTACTTTGTAAGCAGTTTATGGACAAATTATGACAGCAATTCATGCTTTGGTTTAGCTTCCCTGGCACGTTTTTTTTCTGCGAGATCCTGAACTCACCCTTATGTGCATGTCTTGAAAGAAGATGAGGAGCGTTTGCCGGATGAGCTGAAATTCACCACTAGACAAGGGTGTGTACATCTAGAATTAAGAGCACAAAACATGCAATGAATAAGAGATTATACTGAACACTTAGCTGAGGTTTGAGCAATTGAAGGGAAGTTTATTGTACCTCTATGAGCTGTCTGTATGTCTCGTCAACCTGGCTGAGAACGCTTGGGGTGTCCTTCACAAAATCCTTGATGGCATCCATATGGTTGAAGGACACAAGGAGGATATCTTTGGCCCGCGGGCAGAGGAGCACCTGGTACTTGAAGGCCATGGTCATCAAGTCATACAGCTGTGTGCATGAACAACAGTCATATGGATGATGAGGGGTTATTGTTATGCTCAAAAATAGCTGCTGCCAGTTCATAATGTACACCAGATGGAGCCGTCAGCATATTTGAACAAACTAGGATCATGCTCTGCAGGTGGATTTATGCAACATTACATTTATAAATCAGGATTAATACGTCAAAATGCTGAAGATATTCTGTTTGATAGCCTACATAAAACCACTTTTTAAACACAACAGATAGAACTCTTCAAAATAGTCACGCAATGATGGTGCAATAAATGAAAGCTTTGAAAATTATAGGTCTACATAGGGTTTTCAGTGACTTGGGCAATTTCCCCAAGTACCTAGAATTAAGAGTATTAAAGGGTCACTAGGTAAAGAGGACGTGATTCTGAGAATGTGATAAAAGTGGTAACGTCGCCATGACAGCTTCTCAGCTGACTCCAAAACGAGGTGAATGATAGAGATTTATCTAACAACTTCTATCTTTCTCAGAAAGGAGATAACTCGATGGCCTTTCACTTCCAATAAAGGGTCCTTTTAATCAGGGATGAAACAGAAGAAAACAGACTGAAGCACAGAGGGATTACACATCCTTGTCCAATAAGGAAAGCCTATTTTTGTTTTCTGGTGGAAAACATTTTGAAATGTTTTGCTACAGCGTGCCCTGAACATGAACCAGGTGACACGATTCCATCCATACCTTGTCCATGCTGGCCTGGTTGAGTCTCATGATGGAGGCGTGGGCCAGTCGGTCAAACACCGTCCTGAGGGCCTTCTTGGAGTACAGCTCCTGTGGCTTGAACAGCTCCTCCAAAAACTTTTTATTGAACATGGTGGTGATGATGTCATTCATAACTGGCAGAGTGAGGGCACGGGACACAAGGTTGATGTCAGGTCCCAAGTGGGGACTGGAATAATGTCAGTCTGTAAAGTTACTCATCAAGATGACATCTTCAACATAAACATTGGGAGGTCTTTCCAACTTAAAAACATTAGATTTTTTGTTGTTTCACAAACAACCAAATCTGCTAAAATGGTTATTATTGGCTCTTTCTAATGTAGGCGTGCAAATTGTAAAGAGCCCATGATATAATGCAGTCTTGATAGAACTGGGCCCATATTAAATAAGTGTCTGAGTAAGAGTACTGATCTAGGATCAGGTCCACTTGTCCATTAATTATAATATAAAGGGCAGAACTGATCCTGGATCAGCACTCATACTCAGATGTATTATGAATTCGAGCCCTGGACTTAACTGTTGATGTTTGTAGATGTGAAGTCGCCCCCTTGTTTATGATTAGTACAACTGGGTGTATTCATTACGGAAACCGTTAAAGAACCAAACAGAAACAAACTGAGCAAACAAGAACGAAATGGGGAGGGACCTACCTGAATGTGTCCAATAGAAACTGGGTGGGTGTAATTTGTGGAACGTTCCAACAGGAATCTGTTCCAAAAACTTCGTAAAGTACAAGGTTGCCAACAAACAACGCATACAAAGTAGCACGATCAGGTCACCTAGCTAACTAGCTTCCGAAAAACGGAATTAAATAGCCCACTCCCTACCCGGTATCCTGTTCTGCCGCTATACAACTTTGTATGCGTTGTTTGTTGGCAACCGTGTTATTTACGAAGTTTTTGTAACATATTCCTGTTGGAACGTTCCACAAATTATAACCACTCATGGAAACTCTCGTTTGCGTTTTCAGTTAAGAGTAAAACGGTTTCTGTTGCATAACGTTTCGCAACAGACGAAATGTTTTGCAACAGAATCGGCGTAATGATTACACCCCTGGCAGAGTCTACCTTTAAAATCAAGAAGTTCCGTGCTCAAAGGAGTCTACCTTTAAGCAAGCAGATATGCAGTCTATAGGCAAGGCTTAACGTCCACCTATTCCCAATTGCTCTAAGAAAGCAACAAGCCTTTTAAACCATCAGCAGCATTATCAGCTAGCAAAGTTATTTGATTGGGAGGTAGAAACCGGATCTCTTCTTAATGAAGCCCATGGCTGAAATCTCTACAATCTTGGAGGCAGAGTGAATGAATATCTTAGGGCAAAGATTTCATCCAGATTATTGCATTTGTAGAACACTGTTGGTTTCCTCGAAGGCCTCAAAGCAGAGCATGTAGGCCTAGTGATGCATTGCATGAGAAATATCAAAATACCTCTCCTTCTGTCATCCTCTATCCAATCAGCTACAAGTACAATGAAGAATTTGCAGGTTAAAACACAGGCAGGGAGACAAATGAATGTGCTCCAATTTATGGCAACCAGTTTGTGGACATGACAAGGTCAGTGATTCACCTGTAGCTAGTTGAATTCTAGCCTAATGCAACCAGACAGTTTTGCTAGCTAACTATAATGTTACCTTTCTTGGCTTTGTCAGCGGGAATATTCTGAGCTCTTAGGCGTTGATCCAAGATGTATAGCATTTCTCCACCGAGATTAATAAAAAGCAGGGGTAGCGTCCTCGAAGACATATTTGTCGTATTGTGCTGGATAGCTAGCTAGCGAAATGTCCCTTCTGCCTTGTTTAAGCGTATGTAAGCTTCCACTTGGTTGCCAAGTCACAAAGAAAAAGGACCAATCAGGTAGCACGTAGGCTAACGTGCAAATATGTTTTATGTTTTGTGCAAATCAAAAATTGAGACGTTTTTGTGAAGACTCGACCGTTTATGTTCATTTATACCTGTGTTGTGAACGTCCCTGAGACTTGGGACAGCAGTCTGTAAATCATCCTGAAAAAGAACCCAAATGCCATTGAAAATACGAAAAAAACATAACTTTATTGTGGATCTTATGTTCATACATGGTGCTATGAATTCTTTAAACAGTACTGTTTGAGGGTAGGGGTCAAATTTAAACAATACAAAAGTAAAAATGTACATAGTATAACATTGACAATTTGTATCAACAATATGTGACACAAGGTTAATTTAACTTCCACTTGAAAATGTCTTCAAATGACTGTACAAGTCAAACGTCTCCATTTCTGATGCGAATTTCACGGGCCATCCTGCACGTCTCAAAGAATCCACAGCAACAGGTCATCAATGCATCATTGCATATTGTCCCCTGTAAGAAAATGTGATGTTCAAATATGATGAGAATGAATCCACCAAATATTTGACAGTTCAAGTTCCTCAAACTAGGGAAATCATGAGGCTAATTTATTTGTCAGTATGTGTACTGATGAAACGCTCCATTCCTGTCTTTCATAATAAAAGGGTGAGACTGGCTCAGACAGGAATGAGTTGCAGTTCTCCCTAGTATGCTATAAAATGACATACTCAATGCACGAATGCATCACTATCCCTAATTTCTTTAGGCTCCTAGGGGTAACATACCTGAATCCCATAGGTCAATCTCATGTGGGTCCTCATGGCTGTCATGCCTCCTGGAACACAGGCCAGGCACACGTTCTCACCGTACTTGTCAGCTGTGTAGCAACTTAATGCTATTGGGCAGATGAAGCCCAAGGCACCTGTATGACAACATTTGACCTTATTGTAAAATCCAGAAAATAGGAAACTTTTTACTTGAAACACTTGACAATCATTAAACCCTATGGTATGGTACGAGGTAGGCCTACTTAGTGATGATACTTAAGGTCTTATTATTTGTCTCAATACTCACAGACTAGGATGTCACTGCAGCAGGAGCACAGCCCAGTGCTCCACTTGCCCGTCTGCACATTTGTCCCATAAGAGCCTGCTCCTGGCTGGTGGGTGATTACTGGGTTTGACATGTCAATCAAATGGGGTCAGCTTCAGTCACCTAAAAACTAACCACATCCAACAGTTAGCACAGTGGTTGAAGTTTGATCATTTCCCCAATAAAGTAATAAAACAAAACTAGCAGCATGTTATTCCTTCGGGATAATTGCTCATAGGAAAGTTCAAATAAAGGTGCCATACACTGGTACTCAAGTAATTGATTTGGTACTCAAGTTTATACACAGGTCCATTCATACCCTGAACCACCATCTTACGTCATATACTACAACCCTCTCAAGTATTGCAATAGGTTTTAATATAATTACATATGTAAAATGGGATATTGTTGTATTGCCATTTCATTAAAAACAAAGACTAATAATAACTGTCATATAACTGTCATGTATCATCAAAAGGACAAGACATTGTGTTCAATCTCTGGGAAACCACTTCAAATACTTTGTATACTCTAGTATAGAAATATACCAAATGTCATACATGTACATCACTTTCAACATTTCCTCAGAAACATTTTAGGTAGTTGTTTATTGATAAGTAGTTACTCTATTGTAGCTTTTTCTACATATGTGAGAACAGAGGAAAGAGCATGTCACTTACCTATCTTGTCTGCAGCTCTGAGCCTCTCCTGATCTGAGTCAATACACTAACAGGAAGTTACTAAAGCTGTGAACAAGCGCTGGTTACACACTCCTACAATGTTTCTCAAGACAACTCTCAACAGCAGTGAAAACACCAAATTCACAGTAGGACAGTTAAGCTATTTAATGACCTCACCATTCCACAGTATTATAGGTTTCAAGGTCAATTCACAGGTGACAGATCATGAGTATAACCTTGGTTTAACATAGGTTGGTCGATAAACACCAGATATCTGATGTTCTTTCAGTTCTCATAAACATGATTACAAGCTATGTTCAGGAAAGTCATCATATGATTAATCTTACACTTCAGTTTCAACCACAGTTCAACCATAGGGCGTAATGTTCTTTTTTCTCATCTTTCATTAGCATTTTAATCAGCATCAAGTAGAAGTGTTTTATCTCTTTCAATTGGGGTAGTTACATATCACCATACACAAGTGACTATATGTGATAAAAGTTTTTTTTTAAAGAGAGCAAACAAATGGATTATACAATACATTTTATTAAATGATTCATTGTGGGTTTATTTGACACTCTCAGGTCACATATGCAGAGCACATGGACATAGACCAAAACCACATATCTGCGTCACTGCATTTATTTGATGATGCATCTACTTGCAGAAGGGACAAGAAGAATGAAGACTTGGTGTACTACAGACAATAAGTTATTCATGTTTCTTATTACAGTATAACAATACATGGGAAAATTAATTTTACATGAATTGGTGGCATGGGTGGGTGGAGATTTCTCCTTAAGACAAATGGAATGGTCGAAAAGGAGCAAACCCCGCTCACTGGGCCATGCAAAACTAATTTGTCCATTGAGAGCAAGACTGAATGCATAGAGTAAGACAGACATTGGATACTGTGGCAGTTTATTGGGTTCCTGTAGCTGGTGTCCTGGCTGGTTCTGCCAACGTGGGCGGAGGGGTCTGCTTCATTTTCTTCCTTTGCTCCAGTTTCTGTTTCTGCACCTCTTTGAAGACCTAAGAAAGGACACAGTCAGATAAACCTACAGAAAAACACCCAACAACAATGACAACAACAACCAAATTATAAATGTCTTCATTTGGGGCGGCAAACAGCCTAGTGGTTAGAGCGTTGGACTAGTAACCGAAAGGTTGCAATATCGAATCCCTGAGCTGACAAGACAAAAACCTGCAATTCTGCCCCTGAACAAGGTAGTTAACCCACTGTTCCTAGGCCATCATTGAAAATAAGAATTTGTTCTTAACTGACTTGCCTAGTTATATATAGATAAAATTTAGATTTTTAGATTGAGTCATGCATTAGACTAATGGTAGAAGCCATGGTTCAACAGCCTGCATACAGCAGAAATAGTAACAAGAAAATTGCTAGTCTGGTCCCAGATCTGTTTGTGCTGTCTTGCCAACCATACAGTACAAACCACTCTGGAACCAAGCTAGAAAATTGCGCTAAATAAAGTGAATAGAGTTTTGTTGTGTACCTTTATGCACAGGGCCTTCTTGGCCAGCCAGCGTCGGGTGGCATGTCTGTAGTACTCCGGAGGGAAAGTGTAGGTGATGCCCAGCTGCTGGCAGACACGTTCAAAGGCGTCGTAGCGCGTTACCCTGAGGTGCTTGAGCAGCTTCTTCCTGCGGTCAATGGCCATGAGCATCCATCGCTTGTTCGCTTTGTCCTGATACAAAGATGGGGTGCCGAAACACAGAGTCAGAGGTCAAATGGAGAAAAAATAAGCTTAAAGAGATATTATTTAAGGCTTGATTCAATCCATAGCGCTGAAGAGCAGCACTGTAGGGCGATTGAAATGTAAAGGTAATATCTCATTGAGCTGACCAATGCAGCGTTCACCGTGAATGATGTCTCCGCAAGAATATTGCCTTTAAATGTATATTGTGCTGTAACGCAGCTCTTCATGGCTACAGATTGAATCAAACCCCTAGTCTGGGAACATGTCTTTTACATAATAGAGGAGGGTTTTGTTCTAATTAAAAATAGCATAGTGATTTTGAGACTTTCAAAACCAAACTAAAAAAAGCGTGGGGGGGGTGAGATACAAAAGTGAGACACAGTACAGTGACAGACTGCCAAACCTTGGCTATAATATTTTAGCTGTGCTAAAAGAGTTATATTTTGCAATATGTTTGCAAAAATGTTTGATTCAATGTTACGTGTATACGTTGTGACAGTTTAAATTCCCAGCATGCAGCAGCACCACCACTACTACTCTGTCAAATGTCATGGTGGGTGTATGTACTACACAGGAAATCCTGTTGACAAACCTCACACCAGATAGGGAGGGGATAGGAAATTACACGTGTGGAAATAATATGCATTCACGTCACTGTTACTATAGGGACTTAAAATTACACAGTCTTGCATTTACCCGTCGCCCATACACACCTTTGTATGTTTGTGCAGGTGCTCCTGGTAGTTTCGGATTTTGGAGGTCAAAATGGCCACTAAAAGGTCAAGAAAGGGGTTAAGGAATGAACAAACGAGTGCTGAAATAAGGTGGTTCCTCAGAGGAAAAGCACGGTTGTTCACTAGTCCCAAAACGGGAACCTACCCTTGACTTCTGTAGAGCTGCGGTCAGCTTCATCCCTCTGGACTTTTGCAATCAGCTGCTCCGTTTTCAATTTCAACTTCTCGCTCTGGTGACACACAACATGGTGTTTTGATTATGCAGTATCCAGCATAGGTATAGAAAAACGGTCGTATCATAATGTAAACTATAGCAACGAACAGAGGTATACACAAACTGTAGTTACTCTATTGTAGTTATTCTTATGAGCGCAAAGAGAAAGACTAGATGAATAGAATGTAGTAACAAGGTGAAAAGAACATACATGGCTTGCTAGTTCCAGTGTCAGAAGTCTTTTGACAAGGTCATCAGCTCTGTAAACACATAATAACAGATCAGCATTGGGAAGAGATGTACTGTATAGTACAAAGGCAGAGTAGGCCTATATATTGTACAAATAAAGACAGAATAACTATTTTAAACAACATCATCTCAATGCTGTAGTTGTTTGGACATGGGAGAGTTGAACATACATGAGCCATGTCTGCATGACATAAAATACATTTAATTTAAGTTTGGACAAATTAAATGTACATACGTTTGAGCGAGTGGAACAGCGGCATATTCCATTTTCAGCATTGTCGGAGGAAGATCACTCAACTGACTTGTCATCACTGATGGAAAAAAACTTAGACAGTAAATATCAAACATCCAAGTGGTCTTAGATCAAATAGTTGACCCTGGTCCTCCATACCTGGCTTCTTCTTTCTTACGACACGGGCATAGTTTCTCACAGACTGAATGGTGAAACTCCCAATACCTGGTAAGAATTAAACAAATTATCAAACAATACATAATTACTCTTAGTCCATTGCTTTATGAACCATAGGATGGTGCCAGATTTTTGCCTGCAACTACACTGAGTGCACAAAACATTTTGTGCACTCCACCACCCCAAGAACATCCAGACAACTTGGTACAACTGTGGGAAGCATTGGACTCAACAATGGCCAGCATTCCTGTGGAACGCTTTTCGACACGGTCTATGCACTGACGAATTGAGGCTATTCTGAGGGAAAATGGGTGTGGGGGGGGTCAACTCATTATTAGGAAGGTGTTCTTAATGTTTTGTACACTCAGTGTATGTGTCTGCATGAGAAAGCATCTGTAAGCATGTTCAGCAGCAACATGGTTTGCAGTAAGAGTTGGGATATATTACTGTAGTAGTACTTGTTTTGATGTAAGCCTATATTTTGTGAACTGTAGTGCTGAGATAATAGAAACAAGAGTTGAGTGTCATGTTCTGCATACATGACCAAGAGTGGTGGAGTGAGAAGAGAAAAGCTGCTGCAGACACATTGCAGGGGGCCTGTGGGGAAAATAACTCTGGTTCCCACATCCTTTTCATAAAAAACACTTACTAGCAGACCGACTGATTAAATGATAGGAAATGTATTAGTCATATGTCTGGGTTAAAATGGCATTACCTTCGCACCAGTCTGGTTATAAAAGTATTCATTTCATTTCAGCTGGTTAGATAGGTAGCTACTAGCTATAGTTATCACTACATTACTATACAATAAGGATCAATTTTATGTAATCTATTTTTATAATGAAACCATATAGCTAGCCTAGTTAGTACACAGGATGATAAGGACAATGGGGTAGTGAATTGATGTCCCTATACAAATAGAAAGCCTGTGTCACTGTGTACACAAAGAGAATAACTCGTGTACCTGTCTATTATGTTTGCTGCTGTTGTGATTAGCTATATGTGCACTAGATATCCTAGCTAATTGCTGCAGTGCCCTCTCCTGGCCTACCCAAGGAAGAATTGTACTCACTACATGACTAATAGAAAAACACATTTTTACGAGGTGTTCTGATGATGATGATGTTAAGTGGGGTTTCACACAAAATCTACCTATTCCGTATTTTTCAGTAATGGTTCCTTGATTCTTGCTCGGCGTGTGCAGCTAGCTAGTTGACATGCATGCGAGCAAGTGCAGAAAATTCACAGCCGCGCGCATCGACAAGACGTTTCATTGTTGCATTGACTTATACGGCCTCCTTAGCTAACTAACATATCGCAAGCACACATGTCTACTCTGTGAAATTAGGAGTATAAATATATATTTATTTACCTGTCAATGCAGTCTCATTGTTGCTGTGTGAAGGCCCTGTGGTGACAGAGGTGAATGCCCCATGTTTCAATTGGAGAGACGCACAGGTTCCTTTCAGCCTGGATAAAACACCACATTCTCGCAGAACGACAGATGTCGATTTAAAAGCACTTCTTAAAGCCATGCTTGATAACATGGCTGATTCAGAGATGATTTGATATACGTCCGTTATTAATGGTCAAAATGTAACGAGTAAACAGCATTCGTCCCTCACATGAGGATCGCCATTTTGATTAGACATAACCAATCAGACGGAGAAGTCAATTCAGGAAATGAGAAGGATGCTTGAATAATCGTACCGGTATGTTCAAAACATACTCTAGCGTTATTATCCTTGGTATTTACAGTATTTATTTTATTTACGTGAACGAGTTACATTTGTACAGAATCCTTTTTTTATGCAAGAGTGGAAAATAGTAAACTGTATAGGGCCAATACCAATACATTAAAGGTATTGCACACTCATCCTACTTCCCAAGTAACAATAGCCTTTGAATGACCAAAACATCAACCATAATATTTTCATGCTATTAAAATTTTCAGAATTTAAGAAATCATCTCAAACTATCAGGAAGCCGGAAAAAAAAATAGGTTGAGTGGGCAGGGAGCAGAGCCGGGTTGCTATGTCTGCAGGTTTCAGGTAATTGGGCTACATTGAAAACTATGCTGCTGGTGAAAATGTATTGGTCGCGGGTTGTAGGTTTTTGGGCTTAATTCTATATTGCACTGCGGCCACCAGGGCATCTCTTTACATTTGTGTTTTATTAATTTCACACTGCTACTGCTGACTAGCACATGTAAATATGGTATTGGAACTGACTTAAAAAAAAAAAATCCTGTATATGGTATGCTTTCTTACTTACTTACTTTATTGTGTATTTCAATTTGTTTTTCTTTTCTAGTAATACATTGTTATTATTGCATTGTTGGGTTTTGAGTTTGCAAGAAAGGCATTTCACTGTACTTGTGCATGTGACATTACAACTTGAAACTGACAGCTCTTTGAAATACCCTTGTGGTCGTTGCCAAGTAACAAGGTAAACAATGGGCCACATGTCATTGATGACAAGGTAAACAATGGACCACATGTAATTCTGAGCCTAAATAGTTCGTCTCAACCCATTTTCTCTGCAAAATGTTCTCATGGTCAGCGTTGCTGATCATGGATTGTTGGATATCAGACAAACAGCAATACACAATTGCATTTCCATTGTTTTGTAACTAATTACAGAATACAGTTAGTTCAATGATGCACTTCTTCACAATAATTATTAAAGCCTGAGTCAGTATAGAACAGGGATCAACTATATTCAGCCACAGGCCAATTTGTTTCTTGAGCGGATGGTTGGGGGGCTGGAACATAATTACAAATCATTTGTTGACAAAAAATGGACAGCCCAAACAGATATATTTGACTAAAACATAATCATTTCAAACCTTTACTAACATTTTTATACGATTACATGTCTCTATTATGCATGGTCTGTGGCATTACTTTGGTTTTAGAAGTGGGGAGAACATAACTTGGCAGGGGTCTGGGGGAGGGAAAGTTTTTGGTGCATAAAGCTCATTTCCTGCATTTCTACACAATCCAATATGGCGTCTCTCTTTAGAACAAAAAGTAAGAAAAAATGTCCAGTCATCAAGCTAGGTAAGAGATCATTATTAAATATGTTTAACCCTTTGACACACACCAACAAACGGGTGTAATCATGCTATAGTGGTCCTTACAGCTCTACGCTCAAACCGGTGTGATTAGATTGCTTATTTAGAATGTCCAGTTTCGATTGACACAACAGTGAGCGTTTGAGCTGGCCACACTGTTTTTTCACGTAAACATTTTGCACAAACACAGTCCTTACAAAGTTATGTCCTGAATATGACCAGTTCATTTTGGGATGCAATGTTCAGACTTTCACAGAAGTAGCAAAAGCATAACACAATCATCCAAACCAGAAAATGTAGGCTACATTAGTCCTAGCGCTAACTAAGGAAAGATTGATGTAACACAAGCGGTCATATTTAGCTAACTCTCAGCTGACGAAATCACAATATGAATTATCTAATGGCAATTATTTACAATTCATCACATTACGGGTGAGCTCACCATTGATCAAAATAATTGAATAAAACACTTTCTAAAAATTGTAAGTAATCCGAAGATGGGTAGTTTGTGATAATAAGAGGAGACAAGATAAGTTTGGTCTGTTTGCCTTGTGCATGTTGAAGGGGGTGTGTCCTCTACAATCATTCACTTCCCTTCATTCACTTAGTTTACTCAAAAGATGAGTGAACCATTCCTCCACTTAATTATAACATATTTGGTCTGACAGACATTGACTGTGATAGGGCTGCGTCTTTCGAATCCGGTATCAGGAAGAATAAAAGTCAGAATCTGTCGTTAATTATCTTGAATTAAATTCAAGCAATAAATGGTAAATGCAATTTTCGTATATACGGGTTCACTGTCCCACCTCGCAGGGCAAACAGAGAACTGACAGGATGTACGTAAACAGCTGTTCTTATACTGTGATAGACATAGTTCCAACCCGTCTGTTGGCCTATCACAGTAGAGGCTGAGCGTGGTTTAGACTTGCTCAGCCTATCGCAGGTGCTCAGACTAGTCCTAGCCTCTTGGCGCTTCTTGGAGTTCACCCTCTGTCGATGTGTAGATTCTCACTGTTCTGGTATCACACCCTAGTTACTGCAACTACTCAGGTCCCGTTATCTGTTATTGTGTTATTCAGTATTTTTCCATTTCAATCAAACCTCATGATGAGCCTCCCCTCCCTGTACCTGATTAACCACAACTTTGTAACATGCAGCAAATCACACCATGTGCTCAATATTGTCACACACACAGACAGGCAAGGCAAATGTGGCAAACAGTACACCGCTTTGCAACATGCAAGTCACACCATGTTGCTCAGTTCTTTTCACACACACACACAGGCAAGCAGATGTAGCAAGCAGTTGTTTAATCTCATGATGATGCTCAAGTGCACAAATGCAGATACCTCACACAGCCAACATCAGATATGTAATCATATATATGGTAATGGCTATAATGTAAAACACAGAATCCCACAACTGTCATGTCTAATCCTGCTTCCTCCCTCCGGCACTTGATGTCACCGGTCTACTAACCACTGGTCCTGGCAAGTCCTGGCAACTATTTTTACGCACACCTGGTCATAATTTAATCTGTGATTACTCCCCCTTTATATAGCCCTCAGTTGACATCAGTCATGAAGTAGTATTGTTTTCTTTCACGTTCTGTATGCTTCTCATTTTTGTTTATCGGTATCGTTTCTTTACCTTCTGCACCTGACTCCCAGCGTATATGTTACATTTGCGTGACACCCAGAATGCATTGTATAATGTCAACAAACATGGTGCCACTGGCAAATAGCTTAGCATTAGCTCATCATAGTCAATACAACCTTCAAAAAAGTATTTTACACACACCATAGGTGTCCATTACAATCTTTGCAATAATCGGAATGCATTATTTGTCACCAGTACTTGAAATCGTGAATTAAACTGTAAATACATTAGGCTCCATACATATGCAGTTGAAGTCGGAAGTTTACATACACCTCAGCCAAATACATTTAAACTCATTTTTCCCCTCACAATTCCTGACATGTAATCCTAGTAAAAATCCCCTGTCTTAGGTCAGTTAGGATCACCACTTAATTTTAAGAATGTGAAATGTCAGAATAATAGTAGAGAGTGATTTATTTCAGCTTTTATTTCTATTATCACATTCCCAGTTGGTCAGAAGTTTACAAACAAATTAGTATTTGGTAGCATTGCCTTTAAATTGTTTATCTTGGGTCAAATGTTTCGGGTAGCCTTCCACAAGCTTCCCACAATAAGTTGGGTGAATTTTGGCCCATTCCTCCTGACAGAACTGGTGTAACTGAGCCAGGTTTGTAGGCCTCCTTGCTCACACACGCCACCAGTACGCCAGACCCCCACCAGTCTAGTCAATAACTCAACTCTCTCTCCCAACACAATTTCCTTCCCAGTTCCCTCAAAAAAAGAGAAAAGATTTGGAAACAAAAACAAATTTAAAAAACACATACCTCAAATATACATTCAAAAACATTATCAGCAAATCCTCCATATAATTAATCTCATAGGACTAATAGTACTGAAGAACACTTTTTACTTGCACACACTATATCTGGATCGCCTGTCCTGTCCCTAGGAGTCCACCACCCTGCAGCACCCCAACCCAACACACCCTACTCAGCTTTTAGATCTTAGTGAAACGTTAATTATTGCATTTCTTAGCCACTATAAATGCGTGGTTACACAGTCTCCTCAGATAACAGTTTGCAGTATCAACATTTCCAAGCAAACAAAAAACAGGGAGAAGGGACAATCTGTACACATGCTGAGATAAAATAACATACTATTTGCCAGAATTCAGCCAGCCTTCACAAGACCATAACCAATGCAAATATGTCCCCTTTTGTGTCTTACACCTCCAGCAGAGGACTTATATTTCTTAGTGCATGTAAATCAGTTTCACTGGCATATAGTATGTTCATTAACTGCAGTAATTTTTGTCTGAGATGATATGAACATGACTGGGCATTCAAACATTTGTGTATCCATTCATTATCATCAATAGCTTCTACCTGGTTTCCTCACATTTTTGTTTGACATGTTTTGTGTCATCGAGATAAACCTCTATCAACTCTTGATACAGTTTGGAAATCAACATTGGAGGTTTGTTAGACTGCCTAAAAATAGCATCTGGCTTCTCCAGTGTTTGCTGCACAGAGAATAAAGTTTTGCATCTGCAAAAATGTACCTCACCTCCGTAACATACTGGTCTTCCCTGTCTGCCTGACCCTGCTGAGACCCCTGTCACCATCTGATCCTCTTAAAATGAGGTATGACAAAGAATGACCTGGGTGTACATTTCAACATTATATCATCCAAGGATAGAATCAATCGTTCAATCATTAAAATGACCATTATTCCCAGATCCCAGAGTGTAGCTTTAAGATGCTGTCCTGTAGCTACTGTAGGTCTACCCACCAATTCCATTGTTAATATACTGCAAAATTCACATGAGCTCCGTAGACTGGTCTTCTCTGGCTGTCTGATCCTGCTGGGACCCCTGTCACCATCTGATCCTGCTTAGACATGATGAGGATAGTGTTGTGTACTGACTGCACTAGAGGGCTGCATCCCGCGGGAACTGTGGCCCCAAAAGATCATTGCGGCGCGGGCGGCATTTTTCATGCTGCAGACAGGAGCGGGAGGTCAGACAGACGACTTTGGGGTGAAAATATTGTCTGCTTTGTATGCGTTAGCCTACCTACTGTATTAAAAGGACACATTTTTGCCTTTTTCACACACTTAGAATTTGCTGCTTCAACTTCAGTAGCCTACCTCTCCAAGTTGGGCATGAGAGATCAAGTATGCCTAGTATGTGCGGTCTGATTGAATAGAGTAGGCTGCCTACATGGGCGGAGAATCACGTTATACTTAACTTGAATATGAAATTAACTTAAATATGATTAGACTAGTTTACTACAGTGTCTGTAAATAAATATTGATAATGGAATGAAGTGGAGGGCGATCAACCAACGTGAGCCGAAGAAAAATATACAGTTGAAGTTGAAAGTTTACATACACTTAGGTTGGAGTCATTAAAACTCATTTTCCAACCACTCCACACATTTCTTGTTAACAAACTATAGTTTTGGCAAGTTGGTTAGGACATCTACTTTGTGCATGACACAAGTAATTGTTCCAACAATTGTTTACAGACAGATTATTTCACTTACAATTCACTGTATCACAATTCCAGTGGGTCAGTGTAAATACACCAAGTTGACTGTGCCTTTAAACAGCTTGGCAAATTTCAGAAAATGATGTCATGGCTTTAGAAGCTTCTGATAGGCTAATTGACATAATTTGAGTCAATTGGAGGTGTACCTGTGGATGTATTTCAAGGCCTACCTTCAAACTCAGTGCCTCTTTGCTTGACATCATGGGAAAATCTAAAGAAACCAGCCAAGGCCTCAGAAGACAAATTGTAGACCTCCACAAGTCTGGTTCATCCTTGGGAGCCATTTCCAATGCCTGAAGGTACCACGTTCATCTGTACAAACAATAGTACGCAAGTATAAACACCATGGGATGACGCAGCCATCATAGCACTCAGGAAGGAGACACCTTCTGTCTCCTAGAAGATTAACGTACATTGGTGCAAAAAGTGCAAATCAATCCCAGAACAACAGCAAAGGACCTTGTGAAGATGCTGGAGGAAACCAGTACAAAGGTACAGTGCCTTGCGAAAGTATTCGGCCCTCTTGAACTTTGCGACCTTTTGCCACATTTCAGGCTTCAAACAAAAAGATATAAAATTGTATTTTTTTGTGAAGAATCAACAACAAGTGGGACACAATCATGAAGTGGAACGACATTTATTGGATATTTCAAACTTTTTTAACAAATCAAAAACTGGAAAATTGGGCATGCAAAATTATTCAGCCCCTTTACTTTCAGTGCAGCAAACTCTCTCCAGAAGTTCAGTGAGGATCTCTGAATGATCCAATGTTGACCTAAATGACTAATGATGATAAATACAATCCACCTGTGTGTAATCAAGTCTCCGTATAAATGCACCTGCACTGTGATAGTCTCAGAGGTCCGTTAAAAGCGCAGAGAGCATCATGAAGAACAAGGAACACACCAGGCAGGTCCGATATACTGTTGTGAAGAAGTTTAAAGCCGGATTTGGATACAAAAAGATTTCCCAAGCTTTAAACATCCCAAGGAGCACTGTGCAAGCGATAATATTGAAATGGAAGGAGTATCAGACCACTGCAAATCTACCAAGACCTGGCCGTCCCTCTAAACTTTCAGCTCATACAAGGAGAAGACTGATCAGAGATGCAGCCCAGAGGCCCATGATCACTCTCGATGAACTGCAGAGATCTACAGCTGAGGTGGGAGACTCTGTCCATAGGACAACAATCAGTCGTATATTGCACAAATCTGGCCTTTATGGAAGAGTGGCAAGAAGAAAGCCATTTCTTAAAGATATCCATAAAAAGTGTCGTTTAAAGTTTGCCACAAGCCACCTGGGAGACACACCAAACATGTGGAAGAAGGTGCTCTGGTCAGATGAAACCAAAATGGAACTTTTTGGCAACAATGCAAAACGTTATGTTTGGCGTAAAAGCAACACAGCTCATCACCCTGAACACACCATCCCCACTGTCAAACATGGTGGTGGCAGCATCATGGTTTGGGCCTGCTTTTCTTCAGCAGGGACAGGGAAGATGGTTAAAATTGATGGGAAGATGGATGGAGCCAAATACAGGACCATTCTGGAAGAAAACCTGATGGAGTCTGCAAAAGACCTGAGACTGGGATGGAGATTTGTCTTCCAACAAGACAATGATCCAAAACATAAAGCAAAATCTACAATGGAATGGTTCAAAAATAAACATATCCAGGTGTTAGAATGGCCAAGTCAAAGTCCAGACCTGAATCCAATCAAGAATCTGTGGAAAGAACTGAAAACTGCTGTTCACAAATGCTCTCCATCCAACCTCACTGAGCTCGAGCTGTTTTGCAAGGAGGAATGGGAAAAAATTTCAGTCTCTCGATGTGCAAAACTGATAGAGACATACCCCAAGCGACTTACAGCTGTAATCGCAGCAAAAGGTGGCGCTACAAAGTATTAACTTAAGGGGGCTGAATAATTTTGCACGCCCAATTTTTGATTTGTTAAAAAAGTTTGAAATATCCAATAAATGTTGTTCCACTTCATGATTGTGTCCCACTTGTTGTTGATTCTTCACAAAAAAATACAGTTTTATATCATTATGTTTGAAGCCTGAAATGTGGCAAAAGGTCGCAAAGGTCAAGAGGGCCGAATACTTTCGCAAGGCACTGTATCTATATCCATAGTAAAACAAGTCCTATATCGACATAACCTGAAAGGCCGCTCAGCAAGGAAGAAGCCACTGCTCCCAAACCACCACAAAAAAGCCAGACTACGGTTTGCAACTGCACATGGGAACAAATATTGTACGTTTTGGAGAAATGTCCTCTGGTCTGATGAAAAAAAATAGAACTGTTTGGCCATAAAGACCATCGTTATGTTTGGAAAAGGGGTGGCTCAGGGGTGGCAGCATCATGTTGTGGGGATGTTTTGCTGCAGGAGGGACTGGTGCGCTTCACAAAATACATGGCATCATGAGGATGGAAAATAATGTGGGTATATTGAAGCAACATCTCAAGACTTCAGTCAGGAAGTTAAAGCTTGGTCGCAAATGTCTTCCAAATGGACAATGACCTCAAGCATACTTCCAAAGTTGTGGCAAAACTGAAAAAGTGTGTGCGAGCAAGGAGGCCTACAAACCTGACTCAGTTACACCAGCTCTGTCAGGAGGAATGGGTCAAAATGTATTTACCCAACTTATTGTGGGAAGCTTGTGGAAGGCTACCTAAAACACTTGACCCAAGTTAAACAAGTTAAAGGCAATGCTTCCAAATGCTAATTCAGTGTATGTAAACTTCTGACCCATTGGGAATGTGATGAAAGAAATAAAAGCTGAAATAAATAATTCTCTCTAAGTCATCAGAATTTAAAAATTCCTATATGTGTACATTAATTAAATCACTCAGGCTATTTGTAAGAATTTGTAAGATTCTTATTTGCATAAAATAGACAGAGACCAGTCTTATCAAAATTAGATAATAGTATTTATTCTCGGAGCTCGCTGCCATGGAACCACAAACAACAGTTTATATACAAAATATGACGTCATTGGTTATAGAATGAATCTCCTCCTCTCGACCAAGACAAAACAGGTTCAAAAGTTCATTCCAACCTCCTAGCTCACTCCAGACACACACTATATCAAGATTTAACTTCTGAAGTCTCACCTTCATCCATCACTATTTAGAAGACAGTTCCAGATGATGGAAAACCTAGGGAGGCACTCACTGCCTTATCTAAACATCCCAGAGCTAAGTTGAGTCAGTTCAACCATAGGTTAACGATCCTTTTTGCTTACTTAAAAACCCACAACACATACCTCTCCAACTAAGTTGGAATGGTGTTTATTACATTTGAATTACTCCTTGTTCATGCTACATAATCCCTTCCTTATGAAATAACATTATAAATCAGATATAATAAAACAGGGTAGAGTTTAATTAGTTATAGTTATATTTAAATGTAGATATTGTTTAGTCATTATTCATAAAATTCCTAACACTATTATTCTGACATTTCACATTCTTAAAATAAAGTGGTGATCCTTACTGACCTAAGATAGGGAATTTTTACTAGGAATAAATGTCAGGAATTGTGAAACACTGAATACTTTAAGTATTTAAATACTTTAAATGCATTTGGCAAAGATGTATGTAAACTTCAGACTTCAACTGTATTTTTAAAAAAATCATATAGAGTTGTTCCAATGACAAATTTTGATGCGAGCCACCCTTGCCTTGTGGCATTCAAAGACGGCTGACAAAACATTACGGCGGAACTAAATGTAAGTTGTCATAATGAGTCAAGCAAAAAATGTACAATTGAGAGGAATATGTTAGTTAATATAGAGACAAATGTTTGTGCATATTTTTTTGTTAAAGTTAATTTACAAAAATCACTATTTAGCAAGTTCTGACTAGCTAACATTAGCCAGCTAGCTAGAGTTAGGAGAATGAATTTGTAATTCGGGTTGTTTAATGTTTTAAGGACTCCTGAGAAAACCAACAAAACAGGCAGTTGTCTTGTGAAACAGGATATAAAAATCTATCTAGCTAAAGCATTTACTGTAAATTGAATGTACAATTGTGTAAGCTTGCCTTGCAATGCTGCTGAAGTAACATAGCTAGCTAGCTACTTATTGTGTAGTGGAGGATAAAAATAACTGTATGCCTATGGATGTGTAGCTAGCTATAGCTACCCTAAAACGTTTGGTATGAATATTAGTTCGGAACCTATGAACCTCAGCTGTCATAGCTGTATCAACTATAAGTCTGAATGGCATTATGAAGCATATGGATAGAGTAGAATATAATAACTTTGTGCCAAGGATGCAAGTACTGTAGTTATTACCACACATGACATTCCCACATTGTAGCCTGTACATTGAATATATTCACTGATCATGTACTCTTCCTTGGCAAATAAAGGTGCGGTTCAGGTATGAATCTGAGACATTCGTCGTCGTATCAAACTGCATTATTTGAATGATGCTGTGTCTGCATGTATGTGTTTACCACTCCTGCTCCTGGAACATCAATGATTACACATTGTAACTATGCAATAGACGAGAAACAATTGATTTGTAATTCATATATACAGAAAAAACTATGCATATATAACTCCCTTCATCTGCATTAATCTGAGGACACAGGATAGTATTTCAATGAGATACTTAATTTCAACCCGTGGAGAACGTGAAACACTATTGAAAGAAGTTCATTATGCAGGTTTCATAAATACATAAATGCATTAGAATTATAATATTACAATTATCATAAATATAAGTTCAAACTGTATGGTGTGCATTATAAAACAAGTCAGTCAGTCAAGGTGGGGAGAGAGGTATAGAAGACAAAGAGAAAGAGGTAACAGCAGCAGCAGACAACATACGATTCATGAATTAGTGCTACCCTAATATTCTCAGTTCATCACAATTGTGGTGTCTCCTAACCAGCCTTGGGCCCCCAGAAGGCGAGGAAGAGTTGATGAGGTGGCGATGACGGGACTGGCTTCCTCTCACATCAAAACATACCTGCAGACGAGTGACAGATGGATAGAGAGAGAGCATGATTAAGCCTTGGTGTTTTTTATTCTAACACGGTCAGTCATCTTAAAATCAGGAGGTGAAATGAAAAACTGACCTTGGATCATTAACTCTGGGACTACTACAACTTGGTCTGTATTTCAATGTAAAGAATCTCTTTATTATTTTTTTATTTTTTAGATTGTTCCAAGATGGCATAGCAGTTCAGACGTCTTTTGTCCTCGTCTTGTCGTTCGTATGTATGTACACACAAACTTTTCACATACATTGTTTTAACATTTTCCATCAACTCATCTTCAAAACACTCTCCTGCAACCCGCCTCACCAAATTATATTTATAAAAAAGTATTATTTACCTCAAATCTGTAATCCTCCAAGAAGCTAGCCCAGAAGCTAATCGGTAGCTAGTTCAGAAGCTAGTTAGCTTCTTTACTGGCAAATCGTTAGTATTCAGCTAACCACGGTTTGTGGTCATCAGCTATCCTTTAGCTCGAAAATCTATCGCCAGCTTTGTACGGCGCAGCTCGGAACAGAACATACCGGACCAATTTCTCTCTCCATGTCCCTGGATTTCAACCGATCTCTGGACAGTCATACCTGGATCTCACAGCTAGCTAGCTGCTATCCGTGTGACTATCGGCTTTCGTCGATTCCGGGGCAAACATCAATTATTCCGGAGCTAGCCAGCTCCTTCAATCACTCCTGAGTTCCATCAATCACTCCTGGGCTGCAGTCACCTATCCGGACCCGTTTTGCTGCCTACGCGGAGCCCCACCGGGCCTTCACAACTGACTGCCGACGTTATCTACCCGAAGGAGTTATCCGGCTGGCTCCTCCGTCGCGACGTTACCTGAACGCCCATCTGCGGCCTGCTAACCGTTAGCTGTCTTATCGGCTGCTATCTGAATAGACAATCGGACAAGTTATTTATTTATTTTTATTATTGTTTTCTTCTTGGGCCTCTATAACTATATCTATTGTTTTTATTTTTGTTGTTGTGTGATTTGGATTAATCCCCTCTACCACGCGGAACCCCACTAATCTACTGACGGAACGCAAGAGGTGGCTAATAACAGACCTCCATCCTATGCTAGCTTGCTACCGATGGCCTGGCTGGCTGTCTAAATCGCCGTGACCCCCAACCAACCTCTCCACTCACTGGACCCTTTTGATCACTTGACTAAGCATGCCTCTCCTTAATGTCAATATGCCTTGTCCATTGCTGTTCTGGTTAGTGTTTATTGGCTTATTTCACTGTAGAGCCTCTAGTCCGGCTCACTATACCTTATCCAACCTATTAGTTCCACCACCCACACATGCAATGACATCTCCTGGTTTCAATGATGTTTCTAGAGACAATATCTCTCAATACCTAGGTTTACCTCCACTGTATTCACATCCTACCATACCTTTGTCTGTACATTATACCTTGATGCTATTTTATCGCCCCCAGAAACCTCCTTTTACTCTCTGTTCCAGACGTTCTAGACCACCAATTCTTATTGCTTTTAGCCACACCCTTATTCTACTCCTCCTATGTTCCTCTGGGGATGTAGAGGTGAATCCAGGCCCTGCAGTGCCTAGCTCCACTCCTATTCCCCAGGCGCTCTTTTGACGACTTCTGTAACCGTAATAGCCTTGGTTTCATGCATGTTAACATTAGAAGCCTCCTCCCTAAGTTTGTTCTATTCACTGCTTTAGCACACTCTGCCAACCCGGATGTTCTAGCTGTGTCTGAATCCTGGCTTAGGAAGACCACCAAAAATTCTGAAATTTTAATTCCAAACTACAACATTTTCAGACAAGATAGAACTGCCAAAGGGGGCGGTGTTGCAATCTACTGCAAAGATAGGACAGAACTCTGCAGGCTACTATCCAGGTCTGTACCCAAACAATTTGAACTTCTACTTTTAAAAATCCACCTCTAAAAACAAGTCTCTCACCGTTGCCGCCTGCTATAGACCACCCTCTGCCCCCAGCTGTGCTCTGGACACCATATGTGAACTGATTGCCCCCATCGATCTTCAGAGCTCGTGCTGCTAGGCGACCTAAACTGGAACATGCTTAACACCCCAGCCATCCTACAATCTAAACTTGATGCCCTCAATCTCACACAAATTATCAATGAACCTACCAGGTACCTCCCCAAAGCCTTAAACACGGGCACCCTCATAGATATCATCCTAACCAACTTGCCCTCGAAATACACCTCTGCTGTCTTCAACCAAGATCTCAGCGATCACTGCCTCATTGCCTGCATCCGTAATGGGTCAGCGGTCAAACGACCTCCACTCATCACTGTAAAACGCTCCCTGAAACACTTCAGCGAGCAGGCCTTTCTAATCTACCTGGCCGGGGTATCCTGGAAGAATATTGATCTCATCCCGTCAGTAGAGGATGCCTGGATATTTTTTTTAAATGCCTTCCTAACCATCTTAAATAAACATTCCCCATTCAAGAAATTTAGAACCAGGAACAGATATAGCCCTTGGTTCTCCCCAGACCTGACTGCCCTTAACCAACACAAAAACATCCTATGGCGTTCTGCATTAGCATCGAACAGCCCCCGTGATAGGCAGCTGTTCAGGGAAGCTAGAAACCATTATACACAGGCAGCTAGAAAAGCCAAGGCTAGCTTCTTCAAGCAGAAATTTGCTTCCTGCAACACTAACTCAAAAAAGTTCTGGGACACTGTAAAGTCCATGGAGAATAAGAACACCTCCTCCCAGCTGCCCACTGCACTGAAGATAGGAAACACTGTCACCACTGATAAATCCACCACAATTGAGAATTTCAATAAGCATTTTTCTACGGCTGGCCATGCTTTCCACCTGGCTACTCCTACCCCGGTCAACAGCACTGCGCCCCCAACAGCAACTCGCCCAAGCCTTCCCCATTTCTCCTTCTCCCAAATCCGTTCAGCTGATGTTCTGAAAGAGCTGCAAAATCTGGACCCCTACAAATCAGCCGGGCTAGACAATCTGGACCCTTTCTTTCTAAAATTATCTGCCAAAATTGTTGCCACCCCTATTACTAGCCTGTTCAACCTCTCGTGTCGTCTGAGATTCCCAAAGATTGGAAAGCAGCTGCGGTCATCCCGCTCTTCAAAGGGGGGGGACACTCTTGACCCAAACTGCTACAGACCTATTATCGATCCTACCATGCCTTTCTAAGGTCTTCGAAAGCCAAGTCAAACAGATTACCGACCATTTCGAATCTCACCATACCTTCTCTGCAATGCAATCTGGTTTCAGAGCTGGTCATGGGTGCACCTCAGCCACGCTCAAGGTCCTAAACGATATCTTAACCGCCATCGATAAGAAACATTACTGTGCAGCCGTATTCATTGATCTGGCCAAGGCTTTCGACTCCGTCAATCACCACATCCTCATCAGCAGACTCGACAGCCTTGGTTTCTCAAATGATTGCCTCGCCTGGTTCACAAACTACTTCTCTGATAGAGTTCAGTGTGTCAAATCGTAGGGTCTGCTGTCCGGACCTCTGGCAGTCTATGGGGGTGCCACAGGGTTCAATTCTTGGACAGACTCTCTTCTCTGTATACATCAATGAGGTCGCTCTTGCTGCTGGTGAGTCTCTGATCCACCTCTAAGCAGATGACACCATTCTGTATACTTCTGGCCCTTCTTTGGACACTGTTAACAACCCTCCAGGCAAGCTTCAATGCCATAAAACTCTCCTTCCGTGGCCTCCAATTGCTCTTAAATACAAGTAAAACTAAATGCATGCTCTTCAACCGATCGCTACCTGCACCTACCCGCCTGTCCAACATCACTACTCTGGACGGCTCTGACTTAGAATACGTGGACAACTACAAATACTTAGGTGTCTGGTTAGACTGTAAACTCTCCTTCCAGACCCATATCAAACATCTCCAATCCAAAGTTAAATCTAGAATTGGCTTCCTATTTCGCAACAAAGCATCCTTCACTCATGCTGCCAAACATACCCTTGTAAAACTGACCATCCTACCAATCCTCGACTTTGGCGATGTCATTTACAAAATAGCCTCCAATACCCTACTCAACAAATTGGATGCAGTCTATCACAGTGCAATCCGTTTTGTCACCAAAGCCCCATATACTACCCACCATTGCGACCTGTACGCTCTCGTTGGCTGGCCCTCGCTTCATACTCGTCGCCAAACCCACTGGCTCCATGTCATCTACAAGACCCTGCTAGGTAAAGTCCCCCTTATCTCAGCTCGCTGGTCACCATAGCATCTCCCACCTGTAGCACACGCTCCAGCAGGTATATCTCTCTAGTCACCCCCAAAACCAATTCTTTCTTTGGCCGCCTCTCCTTCCAGTTCTCTGCTGCCAATGACTGGAACGAACTACAAAAATCTCTGAAACACTTCTCCCTCACTAGCTTTAAGCACCAACTGTCAGAGCAGCTCACAGATTACTGCACCTGTACATAGCCCACCAATAATTTAGCCCGAACTACTACCTCTTTCCCAACTGTATTTAAATAAAAAAAACTGCTCCTTTGCACCCCATTATTTTTATTTCTACCTTGCACATTCTTCCATTGCAAAACTACCATTCCAGTGTTTTACTTGCTATATTGTATTTACTTTGCCACCATGGACTTTTTTGCCTTTACCTCCCTTCTCACCTCATTTGCTCACATTGTATATAGACTTGTTTATACTGTATTATTGACTGTATGTTTGTTTTACTCCATGTGTAACTGTTGTTGTATCTGTCGAACTGCTTTGCTTTATCTTGGCCAGGTCGCAATTGTAAATGAGAACTTGTTCTCAACTTGCCTACCTGGTTAAATAAAAAAATACATTAATACTTCCTGTTGACCCGACCAAGTGACATCTCACCTATGATCATGCTGTGCCCGCTGTTTCAGCCATTTCAGATGCTGGAGGGGTTCACCAAAACAGCTGATATAACCTAGAGGATTTAGGGAGAAGGGGAGAGGGATGAAGTGAAGAAGAGACTTAGTGTGTGTGGTCTCCACACTAAGTGGCTACAGAGTACTTTATGCTGAAAAACAGACACATTAGGACAAACAATAGAAGATAATGTCAATACGCAGACACCTATCGGAGTGTACCTGAAACATTTAAATACAGAGGGCTATGTGTCTCACCACTTGGTTATTACAAGGCTAACCCCCAGGGAAATCATGACTTGGCAGCAACAGATAAACACAGACATTTTCACTGGACTATGTGGTGTAAATCTGAAAATTAGCAGCTGACATCTTAAGGGTTTTTTAATTCATACATGCGAGACAGGTTCCATGTACAAGAAGACAGGCAGATTTGGAGAAAATGAACACAGAACAGTTTAATTACCTCTGGTTATGGAGACTTTTGCCAGCAATAAAGCTTTCACAGCCTGTTCCTCGGACAGTGAACATCTGGCAATATCTACATTTGACCCCTTGATCAGCTCACTCTCTGAAAGACTGTTCAATTTAAAGCAGCAGATGTCATTTTTAGGATATGTCAATAAAGCCCGGTGCTGCTTACCTGAGATGCCATCTTCGTAGTTGTCCGCTTTGACTTCCTTTGTGTCGGAAAAAGAGTTATCAGAATAATTATTTTTGATTGAAAATAAAAAAGGTTTTGCTCGCGACAAAAAAAATACAAATGTACATCATATAACAATTGAACTGTTAATAACCATACCTTCATACAAACGTGCTACTGTATGCAGAATTCTTGATGCACACCTGAAGATGCTGCCATATCCTGCCAGCACACCCACAAGCGAGCCACTCAGGAGCAGAATGATGACACATGAGAGGGAAAGGAATGAGATGGGAACAGCAATTTGTTGCAAGTTGGGGAGGGTTAATAGCTGAATAGACTATTCAACCTTTACTAAAGAATAATTTAATCAGCTGACCACACCACTCATTCCGCATGCCCGAGAGTTGCAAAATAAATTTAGAAATCTACGTTATTCAATTAGTGCACCCACACTGCTCGCGAGCGTCTACATTGCCATGGGCTAAAATAGAACTCCATTCTATTTCCAACGCAGATCGATGCTGCAAGTCCTGCCTCTCCAATCTCCTCATTGGTTATACCCATGAGGGTGATGGAAAGACGAACTGTGTTGCCGGTCGGTGTAGTAATACTATGAAAGTTTAGATGCCAATCAACATAAGTTGAAAGATGAAAAAGCCTGGCAGGAGGAGAGAACCAGAAACGAGTCAGTTGACTGTTTTATGTGTGGATTAATTGTCAGACTAGAGGACCTTGTGCATTTCAGGTAAAATAACAACTCAATGTTTATATCCCAGGACAAATTAGCTAGCTAAATAGGACAAATTAGCTAGCAAGCTAACTAACTAACTAAATTGCCATAAATGTTTAATGCTTTTAGACCTGTTCCAAAATTAATGCAATTGGTTCAGAATTTGTTTTGATATTTTAACCTGGTGTCGTGATTGGTGTAGGGGGACAAAATACATTTGCGCACGATGGCGCACGCACGCAGGTTTAGGTTCTGTGTAATAGCCGAGCATTTGTGCCAGACACAGCGTTCTCCTTGATGGCTAAAATGCTAAATTTAGTTTCATCTGACCAGAGTACCTTCTTCCGCCAGGACACCTACACCACCCGATGTCACAGGAAGGCCAACAACCACCCGAGCCACTGCCTGTTCACCCCGCTATCATCCAGAAGGTGAGGTCAGTACAGGTGCGTCAAAGCTGGGACCGAGAGACTGAAAAACAGCTTCTAGCCCAAGGCCATCAGACTGTTAAACAGCCACCACTAACATTGAGTGGCTGCTGCCAACACACTGACTCAACTCCAGCCACTTTAATAATGGGAATTGTAAAATATATCACTAGCCACTTTAAACAATGCTACCTAATATAATGTTTACATACCCTACATTATTCATCTCATATGTATACGTATATACTGTACTCTATATCATCTACTGCATCTTTATGTAATACATGTATCACTAGCCACTTTAAACTATGCCACTTTGTTTACATACTCATCTCATATGTATATACTGTACTCAATACCATCTACTGTATCTTGCCTATGCCGCTCTGTACCATCACTCATTCATATATCTTTATGTACATATTCTTTATCCCCTTACACTTGTGTCTATAAGGTAGTAGTTTTGGAATTGTTAGCTAGATTACTTGTTGGTTATTACTGAATTGTCGGAACTAGAAGCACAAGCATTTCGCTACACTCGCATTAACATCTGCTAACCATGTGTATGTGACAAATAAAATTTGATTTATATGTTTGGAGAGTCTCCCACATGCATTTCGGTGAACACCAAACATGTTTCCTTATTTTACCAGCTCTGTGGTGTGTACGGCTTAAAGTGGTCCTATGGACATACAGTATATCACAAAAGTGAGTGCACCCCTCACATTTTTGTAAATATTTGAGTATATCTTTTCATGTGACAACACTGAAGAAATTACACTTTGCTACAATGTAAAGTAGTGAGTGTACAGCTTGTATAAGTGTACATTTTTTGTCCCCTCAAAATAACACAGCCATTAATGTCTAAACCGCTGGCAACAAGTGAGTACACCCCTAAGTTCAAATTGGGCCCAATTTGCCATTTTCCTTACCTGCAGTCATGTGACTCGTTAGTGGTACAAGATCTCAGGTGTGAATGGGGAGCAGGTGTTTTAAGTTTGGTGTCATCGCTCTCACACTCCCTCATACTGACTGGTCACTGGAATTTCAACATGGCAAAGAAGTCTGAGGATCTGAAAAGAAAATGTGTTGCTCTACATAAAGATGGCCTGGGCTATAAGAAAATTGCCAAGACCCTGAAACTGAGCTGCAGCACGGTGGCCAAGAAGATACAGCGGTTTAACTGGACAGGTTCCACTCAGAACATGCCTCGCCATGGTCGACCAAAGAAGTTGAGTGCACGTGCTCAGCGTCATATCCAGAGGTTGTCTTTGGGAAATAGACGTATGAGTGCGATCAGCATTGCTGCAGAGGTTGAAGGGGGTCAGCCTGTCAGTGCTCAGACCATACTCTGTACACTGCATCAAATTGGTTTGCATGGCTGTCGTCCCAGAAGGAAGCCTCTTCTAAAGATGATGCACAAGAAAGCCCACCAACAGTTTGCTGGAGACAAGCAGACTAAGGACATGGATTACTGGAACCATGTCCTGTGGTCTGATGAGACCAAGATAAACTTATTTGGTTCAGATGGTGTCAAGCGTGTGTGGCGGCAACCAGGTGAGGAGTACAAAGACAAGTGTGTCTTGCCTACAGTAAAGCATGGTGGTGGGAGTGTCATGGTCTGGGGCTGCATGAGTGCTGCCGGCACTGGGGAGCTACAGTTCATTGAGGGAACCATGAATGCCAACATGTACTGTGACATACTGAAGCAGAGCATGATCCCCTCCCTTTGGAGACTGGGCCGCAGGGCAGTATTCCAACATGATAACGACCCCAAACACACTTCCAAGATGACCACTGCCTTGCTAAAGAAGCTGAGGATAAAGGTGATGGACTGGCCAAGCATGTCTCCGGACCTAAACCCTATTGAGCATCTGTGGGACATCCTCAAATGGAAGGTGGAGGAGTGCAAGGTCTCTAACATCCACCACCTCCGTGATGTCGTCATAGAGTTGTGGAAGATGGCTCCAGTGGCAACCTGTGAAGCTCTGGTGAACTCCATGCCCAAGAGGGTTAACGCAGTGCTGGAAAATGATGGTGGCCACAAAATATTGACACTTTAGGCCCAATTTGGACTTTCACTTAGGGGTGTACTAAGTGGAGTTAGAGGGGACAGCAAATTTACACTGTTATACAAGCTGGACACTCACTACATTGTAGTAAAGTGTCAGTTCTTCAATGTTGTCACATGAAAAGATATACTCATATTTACAAAAATGGGGAGGGGTCTACTCACTTTTGTGATATACTGTATACTCCAATATCTGCGGTGGAGATTTGCAGCTCCTTCAAGGTTATCTTTGGTCTCTTTGTTGCCTCTGATTAATGCCCTCCTTGCCTTGTCTGTGAGTTTTGGTGGGCAGCCCTCTCTTGGCAGGTTTGTTGTGGTGCCATGTTCTTTAAATGTTTTAATGGTGCTCCTTGGGATGTTCAAACTTTCCGATATTCTTTTATAACCCAACCCTGATCTGTACTTCTACACAACTTTGTCCCTGACCTGGTTGGTGAGCTCCTTTGTCTTCATGGTGCCTCTTGCTTTGTGGTGTTGCAGACTCTGGGGCCTTTCAGAACAGGTGTATATATACTGAGATCATGTGACACTTAGATTGCACACAGGTGTACTTTATTGAACTAATTATGTGACTTCTGAAGGTAAGTGGTTGCACCAGATCTTAATTAGGGGCCTCCTAGCGAAGGGTGTGAATACATATGCATGCACACCTTTTCCGTTTGACATTTTATTGAATTTTTTGAAGCAAGTTTATTTTTTATTTTTTTCACTTCACCAATTTGGACTATTTTGTGTATGTCCATTACACGAAATCCAAATAAAAATTCATTCAAATTCCAGTTTATAATGCAACAAAATAGGAAAAAAGCCAAAGGGGATGAATACTTTTGCAAGGCACTGTAAGGGCCATGTGAGAACTTCTGGTAATTGAACCTATTTCTTAATTTTTGCTCATTTGATATTGCCTGTAGGGTGCAAAATTGCTGGGACCATGGCTGGGTTTGTGACAAGTTCTTATCCTGTTAGTGATCCCTTCGCGCGCCAGTCCCTTTAGCGGGATCGATTTGACAACATCCAGTGAAATTGCAGAGTACCAAATTCAAACTACAGAAATATCAATATTCAAGACTCACGACAATATAAGTGTAATACATCAAAATAAAGCTTAAGCTGTTTGGGATAGGGGCAGCATTTTCACGTTTGGATGAAAAGTGTGCCCAGAGTAAACTGCCTGCTACTCAGTACCAGTTACTAATATATGCATATTAGTAGTATATTTGGATAGAAAACACTCTGAAGATTCTGAAACTGTTTGAATGATGTCTGTGAGTATAACAGAACTCATATGGCAGGCGAAAACCTGAGAAAAATCCAACCAGGAAGTGGAAAATCTGAGGTTTGTAGATTTTCAACTCTTGGCCTATCGAATACAGTGTCTATGGGGTCAAATTGCACTTCCTAAGGCTTCCACTAGATGTCAACAGTCTTTAGAACCTTGTTTGATGCTTCTACTGTGAAGGAGGGGGGAATGGGAGCTGAATGAGTCAGTGGTCTGGCAGAGTGCCATGAGCTCGTGACGCACATACACGTGAGAGTTAGCTTGAGTTCCATTGCATTTCTGAAGACAAAGGAATTCTCCGGTTTGAACATTATTGAAGATTTATGTTAAAAACATCCTAAAGATTGATTCGATACTTCGTCTGACATGTTTCTACGGACTGTAACGGAACTTTTTGACTTTGTCTGCTCATGTGTCATGAATTTGGATTATTGGGCTGAACGCTCTAACAAAAATGAGGTATTTGGTCATAAAGAGGTACTTTATCGAACAAATCAAACATTTATTGTGGAACTGGGATTCCTGGGAGTGCATTCTGATGAAGATCAAAGATAAGTGAATATTTATAATGCTATTTCTGACTTCTGTTGACTCCAACATGGCAGATATCTGTATTGCTTGATTTGTTATCTGAGCGCCGTACCCAGATTATTGCATGGTTAGCTTTTTCCGTTAAGTTTTAAAAAAATCTGACACAGCGGTTGCATTAAGAGAAGTATATCTTTAATTCTGTGAATAACAGTTGTATCTTTTATCAATGTTTATTATGAGTATTTCTGTAAATTGATGTGGCTCTCTGCAAAATCACCGGATGTTTTGGAAGAAGAACATTACTGAAAGTAACGCGCCAATGTAAACTGAGATTTTTGGATATAAATACGCACTTTATCGAGTAAAGCCTTTTTGAAATCAGACACGATGGGTAGATTAACAAGAAGTTTCTTTCATTTGCTGTATTGCACTTGTTGATGTATGAAAGTTACATATTTCAAAAAAATATTTGAATTTATTTTGAATATTTTGAATATTTTGAATTTCGCGCACTGCCTTTTCAGAGGAATGTTGTCGAGGGGTAGCCATAAGAGGTTAACTTCTTGTTAATCCAGCCGCAGTGTCAGATTTCAAAAAGGCTTTACGGTGAAAGCAGACCATGCGATTATCTGAGGACAGCGCCCCACATACAAAGACATGAAAATTAATTTTCAACCAGGCAGGAGGCGACACAGAAGTCAGAAATAACGATATAATAAATGCCTTACCTTTGAAGATCTTCTTCTGTTGGCACTTCAAAATGTCCCAGAAACATAATTTGTTTGATAATGCCCTTCTTTATATCCCCAAAATGTAAATTTATTTGGCGCGTTTGATTCAGAAATACACCGGTTCCAACTCACCCAATATGAATACAAATTATCTAATAAGTTACCTGTAAACCTGGTCCAAACATCTCAAACAACGTTCCAAATCCAACCTAAGGTATCCTAAAATGTAAATAATCGATCAAATTTAAGACAGAATATACTGCATTATAAAGTATTATAAATTACAATATATTCAGAGTTGTATGCATTGATCAGACATTTATTTTATGATTAACGTCAGACCAGAAGAGACAAAATATTGATCAACATGAACACACATGAACTTTATTAATTGCTATTTTTCAGTGCACTTTTTTGTAGCACTAACATTCACAAACTGGATAATCATGTTGTCCCTGTCTTGAAAACATCATTGGTGTTGAACATGTATCTGCCATTCTGTGACATACATCTCACAATACTTGCATACATTTCAAAATCTCAATACCACTGATTAGGTTTGACTTCGAACATCATTCATTGCCAAAGCCCTAAGCAAGGGAAAGTCATCCCAAAGAATGCATAACTCTCCCCTTTCTGGTCCGTCATTCAGGCATTCTCTAAAGGAAACTTGCTCCCCAGATGTCCCATGGACGGGAACATTCTGGTACTCCTTTGGGCTAGAGGGCTCCTCGAGGTCTTCCTCCAGGAGTGGCTGTGTGGACTCTGAGCGCAGGTAGGCATGGGATTGGCTTGGTGGCTGAATTGAGTACGGGCTATCAAAGACCACAGTGGCATACGGAACAGAGTGTTGGTGTGACCCTATGTAGCTAGGGCTGAGGGCATGGGGGGAGCCACATATGGACTCGCCCAGGTCACTGGTGTCACTGCAGCGGCACCAGGGGTCATCGGTGATCTCGCCACCCCTCTTCTCGAGACCCTTCTTGGGCAGGTCCAGGAGGCTGAGATTTGAGAGATAGACCAGGCTGGATTCCTGCATGTCCTCAACAGGGGGAGTATCCTTCAAAAATAAACATGTATCGCCTTTGTCAAACCACAGAAACATTAAATAGAATAGAATAAATGCATAAATGCCTAAAAGATTAGTAACCCTTGTGTTTAGGGATTATCAACACACACTGAATACATGGTTTGTCATGATAATCCTAATACTGCACCTGCATTGAATCCAATGTGTTCCACCTCTTGATGCTGCTGTTGGCAGGGTCGGGAATCTTGGGCCAAAAGCACATCTTCAACCTTTGGATAAGAACAGAAACTTGTATTGTTTTTAAATAGTACAAACACACAAGTATTTACTGACATGAAGTCAATGTTGAGTTCTCACCGTTCATGTGTTGAGAAGCAGACCAGAACTGAGATAATGATAAGCAATGACAGCCCAACACCAGAGGAAATAACTATCAAGATGATAGCCAAGTCGTCTGAAAATATATAGATTTAGATTTAAGACGTGTTTTAGACAATTTACTGATACAGTATCTGACCTCACATAGGGTGGAGCGCCATGAGTCTGGCAAGCGAGACTAGTCCTCAAATAACACCGCACATTACTTTTATTTAAAAGCACTTCACTGATTGACTTTACTTTTTGACAAAATTCTAATACCAACCCATTGGTTCAGTTTTGAGTGTAACCTCTGATCCGTTCAGACTCCCGCCACCTGTGCTAACCATAATAAAGGCTTTGTATGAGGATGAACGGTCGAGCTCTCGTAGAACCACCCTCCTCTTTTCCAGCTCAGCAGTCACAACTGTAAAAGAGTGACACAGCAGCTGCAGTATGAGTTTACATGTTAATTTATTTAACCAGGCAAGTCAGTTGGGAATAAATACTGGTAACACTTTATCTGGATAGTCCATCTGTAGATGCTCCACTAACTACCTACTAACCCTAGCTCTAAACCATTACCATTATCCTAACCCTAAACTTAACCCGTACCCTTATTCTAAACCTAACCATAACCTTAGAAAGCAGTTGATCATATGACCATCTGTAGAGCATCTAGACTATCCAAATACAGTGTAACCTAAATACTTATTTACAATGACAGCCTGGCAAAATAAGGCTTTTGTATGAACTTTCAGTCATCTATAGTTGTATCATCAATGGTGAATCATCATCAGCGTCACAATAAGCATCTTTCCACCTTTGGTGTTTCCCTGCTCATCCCAGTAGAAGATCTGGTAGCTCTGCACGATCCCATTCCTCTGGCATAGTGGAATCTCCTCCCAAGTAAGCTCAATACGAGAATGCAATATCTCCCTCACCCTCAGATCTGGGGCGGCAGATGGGGCTGCCATAAACAACGGAGAACATTAAGGACTATATGGATTAAATGGCAATAAAAGTAGTGGTGATTACCATATCAATTATATAATGTCATAAACCTAATGGTGCTTTGATTTGTGGGTATTGTCATGCTGACAAAGAGCTACAACGTAGGCCCTTGATATAAATAGAGTAGAATAGGCTTATAGTAATGGTGGTAGCAGTATGCGGAAGTGTAATTTGCTATATGTCTCCAATAGAGGGAGGCATTGTAACACCTTTCATCAGCCTGTTTTGCAGCTAATTCACACCTCATTGACTCAAAGGAAGCCTGCAACACCTCCCTTGATCTTGTAAAGATCTTACAAAGTCCAAGGTATAAGGGTTAGTGTTTACCGACTTACCCTTTTGTCTAGAGTACGCCTCGACGGTTTGAGGAAGGCCAATCCCGTCCTTATACTTTGGATACACAGAGATCTCATAGGGATTGTATGGCTCGATGCTCTCTGTAGACGGTGAAAGAGACAACAGTGAGATACAGTGAGATAACAAGAGATAACAGTGGATCCAAGTTCATAAATGCATAGTATGTGGATAAATCCTGCACAAATCAACTCAAACAACAAACTAGAGAACACACTCGCTCACAAGCTGATACTGTAGATGCAATCCAATGAAAATGTTATTGTCCCTGCAGATAAATGAATTGTGCAGCCAGGAGAATTGTACATAAAAGAAGTACATAGTCCTCCCACAAACTTCTAACACAGAACTAGAGACACATGACAGGTGAATGAAACCACATAGTGTACATTATGAATGTATACCGTTATAACTGACATAAACCATACCTGATATTAGAGTGCTGGATTGATTCCTGTCAATGTGGTCAAACAAGATGAGGGAAGGGTCCATTTTCCACAATGGTCTCCACACCACCACATAGCCTGTGACACTGGATGAATGTATGCTTGTCCACTGGACCAGTAGAGATCTCTCATCATGAGGAAGGACATTGACGTCAGAGACTGCTGCCAGAGCTGGAGACAGATAGAGATTTTTTACCACACAATATATCACAGGTAAGCTTAAACACCCTTAGATTGAGTCCCAAATGACACCCTATTACCTGTATAGCGCACATAGGACTCAAAAATAGTGCACTATGTGGGTGTTAGGGACGCTGACATAACACACATAACACCTTCTGCTTATGCATATATTATGATTTCTAAATTGACCCCAGGCCTAGATCAGAGGATTGCATAGGTGGACGAAATATGGTGACATTTCCACCCAGCCAATCAGAGGAAGCTATTACCATAATGCTGATATATGTGCAATCCTCTCAGATCTACAGGAGTGCCTACCGTGTAGGGGATGATTTTGAATTCACCTGTAGGGATATTTCGTTTCCGCTCTATACTGGAAGTGCTCTATCTTGACAAATGTACTACTGACATACTATTTATTGGGATTTTATTAACAGTGCACTAATACACAAAATGCTAAAAGATTGAGTAAAATATCCCTTTATACACAATCTAACTATTAATAAAGCTTTACCTCTGTGTTGAAACACCTCGACCTCAGTAGGGCTGGATGTCCCTGCAGCGTTCCCAGCGCTGAGGAACACTTTCCTTGCGCCCCTGGGAAGCTGGAAAACACAGTGGCTATCCAATGTGATGCACAGCTGTCCCTTTTTCAGGGGTTGTCTCTGGCGTGAGACAACATAGGACAGGATCTTGCCATTGGCACGAAACTGCTTCGATGGCTACAAAAGGCAGAAAGGAGATGAATGAGGAAGGGCAAGTTGTGTGGACTGCTATCACAGGAAACAAAGTTTGTGATGTGTCAAATTTGAATGTGTTCTCACCTTCCAAAACAAGTGTAGACTGAGAGACTTATGCCTCTGCTCCCCAGATACCTTCATCCAAGAGTTGAGTCGTCCGGTGGGAGCTGAAAAGAAACAGAAGTGTCCATTTTGAAACTCATCAAATTTGTGCCTCTCAGTTGTGAGGAGAAGCAAAGAATTCTTCCAGACTAGACAGGTGTAGGCTATAAATTCACTTCCAAAGAGCCTAGTGTTTGTCAATACATACATTCTACCAGAGCTGTGAAAAGAGGGATAGAAAATGTAGGACATTTCATTAGCACAGAGTGAAAAGTAAGCCCAATGAACGGAGGAATAAGAAATTGATAAAAAAAATGTGTACCATGGGAGTGATAAATGACATTATATTAAAACAGAATTGATGCAGGACATACCCCTCTCAAGCGTGACTGCAGTATTGCTGTTACTCCATTCGCTCCATGGACTCTGTTGATATCTGACCCGTATCTGGATGTGGTACTCTGTC
The DNA here is from genome assembly GCF_018296145.1 of Oncorhynchus tshawytscha. Lineage (NCBI taxonomy): Eukaryota > Metazoa > Chordata > Actinopteri > Salmoniformes > Salmonidae > Oncorhynchus > Oncorhynchus tshawytscha. The sequence goes on from NC_056431.1 coordinate 24,352,986, forward strand.
CCGTGGAGCAGACGACACACCTCCATGGGTCTCTGGCGCATTAAGCGTTGCACTGGGACCTAACACACATGCACGTGCACACACACAAACATACATGCACACGCAAACACACACACAAACACACACACACTCACAGTAATGTCATTATTTTTATGGTTACCTAGTACAGTTGGTATGATCTTTTATTTTTGTTTAATCAAAATCATTTTTGTTCAAACGGTTGCAGTATGTGGACACATAGGAAATGGACATTCTCTTACTGGTTCTTCACTCCACTGCTTGCTGTTTGCTGTTTTCAGTCGCACCTCCAAGGTCACAGTGGTCACCCACGCTTGCTGTTCAGAGAGACCCCAGCTGAGCCTTAGGCAGCCATACCTGTTTGGCTCTGCTTGGACCTTCAGAACTTTTGGAGGGTCAAACTTGGCTGCAATATGAGAGTTATATTAGAACTCCTATGATGTCAATAGCTTAATCTCAATACCATGCCACAAAGTACTTGTGCATAAGGTTCTTTGTTTTAGGTTTAAAGAATACAGTGAGCTTCAGAATAACTATCTTTTTACAGTGTCTGCATAAGGACAGCTTCAGAGTCACAAGTGACACCAAGTCGGTGTGACGGAGGTTGTCCTAATATGAACAACCATATTCTGTAAATCACGGCCCAAATCACTACTTCCTTACCTGACTCCATTGGCTCCAGAAGCAAAGGTGTTGAGGTGGCTTGACCCAAGGCGTTCACCGCCTTGACATATATTTCTATCTCTGAGAAGAGAACAAAGCCGGTCCGTGGTATCTTGTAGCGATGTACCCCTGGCGGCAGCATGTACGTGTTGCTCTCTGGTAAGTCCCTGTTAAGATGAAGAAATAATACAACTTCTTGAGCAAATCACAGTTACGCATCTTCCCCTTTAAGCTCTTTGGATAACCTCCACACCTATGCATAGTGATATTAGGAGGTTGCCACAGAAAGCATCGCGGAAGTAACATCTAAACTGGTTCTCTATGGATAACCACCACACATAAGCATGCATTTAAAAAATAGCATCGTAATATACATTTACATTTGACATGTAAATCTAAATCTAAAAATACAACAGATGCACTTGTCCTCCACCAATAGCCACTTGTTACCTGATCTCAGTGTAGAGTGTGTACTGTGTGGGCAGGTGGGTGTCCTGTCCTGGGTCCCATTGGCATGAGAGGGTTTCCGGCTTGGTCAGGTTAGTCAGGCAGCTAAGGTTCTGTGGTGCTGTGGGTGGAACTATGAAAATAACAATTATTGGGGTGAGCAAAACAGTGTCAAATTTAGTCACCGCTCAGAGCCTGGGTGGGTTCCTGCCTTTCGAGGGAGTTTTTCCTAGCCAGCTTGCTTCTACATCTTTCTTGCATGCTGTTTGGGGTTTTAGGCTGGGTTTCTGTATAACGACTTTGCAACATCTGCTGATGTTAAAAGAGCTTGATAATTACATTTGATTTGATTTTGAATTGATTTTGGAACAGAAAATGATCAAGTCTTCAGAACTGCATTACTGAACTGTTCATTATCAGTTCAGGTTTTTAATTCTTTATCTGAGGTATGTTTAAAACATGTAAAGGTCGACTCAGCGATATGAGGTAGATGCAGAAAGTAAACAGCACAGTGTGTCAATTCTCTCAACAACTAAGAGAGTTGAAGCACGAGGCTCAACTTCACAGCTGTATCGGTCGCGCAGCTACCACGCTGCAACAGATGTGAGGCGAAGCCGTGCACATGCACAGGCACTGTGCGCGACTGTGTGAGAGCCAAGTCCACCTTTAAAAACATTTGAATTAATTCTTATTTTATGCTCAGATTTCCCAGAACTGCTCTTTGAAATTAAAGTATAGCATGTTCAGTACTAGATGTTGGACATGAGGGAAACCAGGGAAGTGTGGCACTACAAGACAAACATGCTTTTTTTTTCATTCCAACATTTTTAAAAATGAAGAAATGCCATTCTTTACCATGGTCCCATCTGTAATGTTTTTATGTGGGGTAAGGGATATCCCTTACTATGAATGACAATGGAGCTATGGTAGACCATACATACAGCACACCACTGAACAGGCATAAACAAAACAAAGAAAGAAAAAAACGTCTCTCACATCCAGCTCTTATCTCCACTGCTCCTACGATCTGACACGGGAAGGTGTGGAGGACACAGCACGTGAGATATCCCTTGGTGTCTGTGAAGCTAGGTATAAACACTGTTGAGTTCCAGCCACTCTGATTGGCCACAGAATATAAAACGGTGGAGATCCAGCCACTTTCATTGGCCGCTGCAGAGGTCCTACCACTCTCATTGGCTACTGCAGGACTGCTGGGAATAAGGCGTTGGTTGAGGTGCCAGACAATGTGGTTGAGGTGCCAGACTGCCCCCTTTATGAGTGGGCAGTCATCTCTGATGATGCAAGAGGCAGTCACCGGTGACCCCAAGGCCACCACAGGGGTGGAAGTGTGTACCCGCACAGATGGAGACGTGTGAACCTCTGTCAGGAATGGAAAGAGAGCCAAGAGCAGATCAATGCATCAGCAACATTGAGGGAGAAGGTAGAAAAGGGGCTCTTTAAGCCACCAAATAAAATACTTATTGTGAGATACAGCTCCATATTTCTTGCCTACTGTATATTCGCATGTCTCAGTGAAACTCAAATGACACTGATCACCTCAAGATTCACATTTCAAAACAACATTTGTAAGACAGTGGGATGTGAAGTGTCTAATTCTTTTATCTGTGCTACTGCTGGCAAGGTGTTGCCATTTAGAGAAGGTTATTTATTACAAAGACAGCACTCACCATCTTTCGTTCCGTTCACAAAAGCCAGCAGCAGCGTGGCAAACATTGTTATCCAGGCTGATGCCATGGTGATACAAACCTGTGAGAGGTGATGATGTGAAATGAGTGATTTTGAAGAAGAACGGGTGAAAGTACATTGCATTCAATGGAATCAAAACAACATTTGAAATTCCAGAGCTCTTATGGACAGCAGTGTATAAATTGTAATGGAAATGATAATGACTATATATTTTTCTAACCTGTCATGAATATACTGTTTGACAGTACAAGCTGACATGAGCGAAGATGCATCATCCACAACTGATACACGGAAATTACGAGGGAAAGAAAGATTAGACAGCTGTCTTTGACAAACAAAGAAACACTTGGGATACTCACAATTCCTCAGTCATAGAAAATGTGCTAATGACTTAAAGACTGATTCTAAAGTCTAAAGATCAGAGTGCACCAATCACCAATGGCAAGATGGCCATCAGCCGATTCACTCAGGTCATGCTTGTGTCTCTATATGTTCTGTGAGGAAAAAGAGAGGTCGGTTATTTCCTCTTTGTCATTTGGGACTGTCCCCTTCAGGTACACTGTAGCAAAACACTACACAGTGCAAAATTAAATTTGAGCTCTTCTTATTGGACAAGATCAGCTTGTCTCCCTTCTTTTTCTTCCGTTTGGTGCCTAATGAATATGACTCTTGTTTTTAAAACCTCTGTGTTATCTCCATGCTGAGAAGGCACATACTGGTGACAGGCAACTGAAAACCACATCCTTGTGAAACCTCTTGTGAAATGTAACTAGGCCCTCAGGGCTAAGATGGAGAATGGCATGCTCAATGAGAGTGTGTGTTCGGAATTAGATTATAGCTTGTTTGAGGGTGTTGACATGTACATCCTTGATTTCTCTCTCTCTCGTTCTCTCTCTTGCTCTCTCTCCAGTTGCAAGCCTCTCAACCTGCCTGTCTCTTTGCCAGTGGACATTGGACCTGTCTCTTTGCCAGTGGCCTTTCAGTTTTTATTTTAGTTTTTATTTCTTACTTTTACCCCCAATTTTGTGGTATCCAATTGGTAGTTACAGTCTTGTTCCATCACTGCAACTCCCGTACGGACATTGGAGAGGTGAAGGTCGAGAGCCGTGCGTCCTCCGAAACACAAACCAACCAAGCCACATTGCTTCTTGACACAATGCCCACTTAACCCAGAAGCCAGACGCACCAATGTGTCGGATGAAACACTGTGCACCTGGCGACTGTGCCAGCGTGCACTGCACCTGGCCCGCCACAGGAGTTGCTAGTGAGTGATGTGACAAGGACATCCCTGCCGGCCCAACCCTCCCTTAGCCCGGACGACACTGGGCCAATTGTGCACCGCCCCATGGGTCTCTCGGTTGCAGCCGGCTGCGACAGAGCCTAGTGGCACAGCTAGCACTGTGATGCAGTGCCTTAGACCACTGCACCACTCAAAATGCCATGCTCTGCAGTTTCTGAACAGTTGCCAAATAATGTATCACTTAATATTTAAAATCACTGAAACAGGAAAATAACGGAGAAAATGACATCCTTGTGAAACGTATTGGCAACCCTCTGGCAATGGACCAATGACAGCCTTGCCCCCATTACTGTTATTTGGCTAGAATACATATGCCAACTAGGTGAAATGTAACTAGGCCCTAATGGCTAAGATGGAGGATGCCATGACCAATGTGAGTGTGTGTTGGGAATTCGATTATTGCTCATTTGAGGACGGTAACATGTACATCTTTGAGATCTCTCTCTCTCCTTTCTCCCTCTCCCTCCCTCCCTCTCTCAAACGTGCCTGTCTCTCTGCCAGTCTACCAAGGCTCTGCAGGTTCTGAAACGTTGACAAATGATTTATCTTCACTTAATATTAAAAATCACTGAAATAGGGAAATAACTGCAATAGACCAGTGGAAATTGAAATGTGTTTCTGAATTTGGTTACCCTTTGGTTACCCAGCGGTCTGACCGTTACCCAGCGGTCAGTAATCAATTGGCTGTGGATAATCTGAAAAACGTTTAAATGAATAGAATGACAGTAAAACAGTTATGCCATGTGTTTGCTGAGTAGTTAGATGAAATTCACTACAATTATGTTTATTTTCCACTTTGATGACACATTTTCTGTACTGCTAACATTTGGGACGCAACCTATGTAGTGGATGCGTGATGTGAGGCCATTGAAGTCTCCTTCTATTTACTGCTTATCATCTGTCTGCATAAAGGCCTCCACTTCGCTCTTCCTCCCTATGCAGAGTTTTGCCTTATTATTATTGCAGGGAGTTAATTTCCTATGGCTCCTAAATGTCCCTTGCTGCCTTGAGAGAGAGAAAGAGAAAGTGACAGAGAGATAGACTGACAGACAGAGCGTGACAGGAGAGAGAGCGAGAGAGTGACAGAGGGAGACGGACAGAAAAAAAGTTATTACATTTGGAGTGATTTATTTTGTCACCGGCTAGCATGTCGCTCTCTCGCGTCATTATTTAGTATGCTTGTAAACGCAAATGAGAATGCCAATTTCCTGTTTTCGATTAAAGGAAAGCAGGATTATGATATATTTTCCTTCTATAGGCTAACATATCAGTGGAATACAAATATGTCAGGATGGTCAATAAACATTCCTAATTTATGTCAAATGTTTGAGCACTTTTAGATGCCATGTCTACAGGCATTCCATGGAATGGTTGGATTTTATAATGTCATTTACAAGTATGGAGTGGACTTTTTTTTCCCGAAAAGGTTGTTACCTTTAATGGCACATTATTCTCACAAAAGTATGTTATTGTTTCAGAGGGACATTGACACCCTTTGTTGTGTAATGGATGTGTCACAAAGATACAATATTTCAACATGTTCTATACCTTGTTCCTCTGTCTCCCCTTAAACGTGTTCTTCTCTTAAGCCATTGTGGTAAATGTTACAACAGTCCCTCTTTCTCGATTAGGCAATATCCTCCAACAATATCCTCCAACAGGCTGACAAAGTTAAAGCTTTGCCTATTTCTCCTTTTGTTTCTCTTTCTCCGCAAAGCTTCAATTGTACTTCTAGTTAATTTGGTAAACATGTCATAGATATGTACAAATCACTATTTGACAATCTGCCCTTTAATTTTGGATTAGAGGTTTCCTCTTTGCTGGAAGGTGACCTGAGACACTAGACCTCTCAATGACTAATACTTTGTCATAAAAATAAAAGAGCAGAAAGACAAAAACAAACTCTTTCACATCCTCTTTTGCATATATTGACAGCACATAGACATCTTATACCTATCCAGGAATGAGAGATATACTTTGTTTTTTTCCCATTAATATTCCAAAAGAGTATAAGTAGTATGAGTGCAGATAGTGCTCAGCTAGTGGTGATGCCAAAATTGTTGTATAATTGTCACATTAAAACTGAAAAGGTCATGATGTCAGGTTGGATTCAAAACTTTTCAAGTTAGATACATGTACTGATGATATGTCACTAAATCCTATTAAATTACCAATAAGTCAATAATTTGACATATCCACACAGTTGAACAGGGAGATTAAATGTCATTGTCTGAGCTTCTCACTCACTCACTCACTCACTCACTCACTCACTCACTCACTCACTCACCAATAACAGATAGTGTTTTATCCCCCCCCCCATCTCCTCTGTTAGATTCAAGTGAATCAGAAGGTTTGGTAGGTAGCGTGATTCAGAGATAAAGAAAATCAATTAGAGAGCAACACCACTCACCACACAGCCTCAGCACCCAGAAAGGCTTTCATCAGACTCTGGTGTAGACAGGATCAGATGGAACAGAGTGGCGAAATGGAACTCCGGTTCCAGGGCCACTAGAGTTGAACAGCCAGCCACATCCTTATTTTGAATTCACCATATACAGGAAAGATAACATGACGTGGGGTGGTGGGGCACATAACAGGAGAGATAGGGAAGTCAAGTTAAACGCCTTGAGATCTTGGAAACCCAGAGGAAAAATCTCACGTAATGGAGTCAGATGCTCGATGTTATGTGCATTTGTCCACAAGTGATTAATAAATTAGTCAAGCTATTTGAAATAAACATATTTTAAGTTTGAGTATTTAGAATTTTCACAGGTGTCAATTGTCACAGCCTTCTTCAAAGAAAGGCACGCTAATCCAACTCTTGTGAAGGACAAATTTGACATTTGAGAGCTGGAAAGTAAATTAAAGACCGTCAAATTGATTATTATGCTATCTTATAAGGGCACAAGGCGAGACCCAGATGCAGACACAGGAGGCAGATGGTAAGTGTCTCTGAAGTTTATTAAATCCAAAAAGAGGTAGGCAAAAGAATGGTCGTGTACAGGCAAAAACTCAAAACCAGTTCAGGAGGTACCAAAGGGCAGACAGGCTCGAGGTCAGGGCAAGCAGAATGATCAGGAAGGCGGGAATGGAGTCCAGAAAATAAGAAAAGGTCAAAACCGTGAGGACAAGCAAAAAGAGAATAGAAACAGGGTATGGGAAAACACACTGGTTGACTTGAAAACATACAAGACAAACTGGCACAGAATGACAGGAAACACAGGGATAAATACACCAGGGAAAATAAGCGACACCTGGAGGGGGTGGAGACAATCACAAGGACAGGTGAAACAGATCAGTGTGTGGCATCTACAGATACCATGCATTACTTGAGAATGGTTTTGTTTTGAGCTCTTTCATAGAACAGTCTGTAAAATGTAGGCATATAAAAGCACTTCTTAAAGCTTTCTCTGAAGGCGACCATTTTGGGTTCCATGCAGTCTTTTTGAAGAAATGACTGAGGTGTGATCGAGTGTTCTGAGAAGATATGTTGTTTGTGCTCCAAGCATCATATTGATCCCGTCTTCCTAAGCCAAACGTGATTGTTTTCCGTTGTGTATTCAAATTGCAATACTACTTGAGGCCCCCATTACTAGCCAAATAATGATAATTTAGAAAAAAATAACATGTTAGACAGGCCTAACAATGGACCAGCTTAAAAGCAGTCACTGACTGTTTTCACTCTCTTTTTTTTGTCAGATAGGTTGTGTATCCCTGTTTTTGGTTAGCTTTTGTGAACTCAGTTATTAACAAGTCAAGTACCTGTGAAAGCACAGTTGCTTGGTTGTTAGATCTATCCAGTGGAAATAACTGCCATTTCCTGTTATCTACTTCTTACAAGCAAACCCTTATAAATGACAGCCAAAACCCTGTTCTGAGCTCTTTCATAGAAAAGCTCTAACAATGGAAATACATGTCCACACCCACACACACACATGCCGGGGCAGACGGGAGAAGGTGAGATCAGATGGGAGAATTCTAGTCAATTTATTTACTCTGGACCCTGATCTCTCTTTTGAAGAACATATCAAGACCATTTCAAGGACAGCTTTTTTCCATCTACGTAACATTGTAAAAATCAGAAACTTTCTGTCCAAAAATGATGCAGAAAAATTAATCCATGCTTTTGTCACTTCTAGGTTAGACTACTGCAATGCTCTACTTTCCGGCTACCCGGATAAAGCACTAAATAAACTTCAGTTGGTGCTAAATACGGCTGCTAGAATCCTGACTAGAACCAAAAAATTTGATCATATTACTCCAGTGCTAGCCTCTCTACACTGGCTTCCTGTCAAAGCAAGGGCTGATTTCAAGGTTTTACTGCTAACCTACAAAGCATTACATGGGCTTGAACCTACCTATCTCTCTGATTTGGTCCTGCCGTACATACCTACACATACGCTACGGTCACAAGACGCAGGCCTCCTAATTGTCCTTAGAATTTCTAAGCAAACAGCTGGAGGCAGGGCTTTCTCCTATAGAGCTCCATTTTTATGGAACGGTCTGCCTACCCATGTCAGAGACGCAAACTCGGTCTCAACCTTTAAGTCCTTACTGAAGACTTATCTCTTCAGTGGGTCATATGATTGAGTGTAGTCTGGCCCAGGAGTGGGAAGGTGAATGGAAAGGCTCTGGAGCAACGAACCGCCCTTGCTGTCTCTGCCTGGCCAGTTCCCCTCTTCCCACTGGGATTCTCTGCCTCTAACCCTATTACAGGGGCTGAGTCACTGGCTTACTGGGGCTCTCTCATGCCGCCCCTGGAAGGGGTGCGTCACCTGAGTGGGTTGATTCACTGATGTGGTCATCCTGTCTGGGTTGGCGCCCCCCCTTGGGTTGTGCCATGGCGGAGATCTTTGTGGGCTATACTCAGCCTTGTCTCAGGATGGTAAGTTGGTGGTTGAAGATATCCCTCTAGTGGTGTGGGGGCTGTGCTTTGGCAAAGTGGGTGGGGTTATATCCTTCCTGTTTGGCCCTGTCTGGGGTGTCCTCGGATGGGGCCACAGTGTCTCCTGACCCCTCCTGTCTCAGCCTCCAGTATTTATGCTGCAGTAGTTAATGTGTCGGGGGGCTAGGGTCAGTTTGTTATATCTGGAGTACCTCTCCTGTCCTATTCGGTGTCCTGTGTGAATCTAAGTGTGCATTCTCTAATTCTCTCTTTCTCTCTCTCTCTCTGAGGACCTGAGCCCTAGGACCATGCCCCAGGACTACCTGACATGATGACTCATTGCTGTCCCCAGTCCACCTGACCGTGCTGCTGCTCCAGTTTCAACTGTTCTGCCTTATTATTATACGACCATGCTGGTCATTTATGAACATTTGAACGTCTTGGCTATGTTCTGTTATAATCTCCACCCGGCACAGCCAGAAGAGGACTGGCCACCCCACATAGCCTGGTTCCTCTCTAGGTTTCTTCCTAGGTTTTGGCCTTTCTAGGGAGTTTTTCCTAGCCACCGTGCTTCTACACCTGCATTGCTTGCTGTTTGGGGTTTTAGGCTGGGTTTCTGTACAGCACTTTGAGATATCAGCTGATGTACGAAGGGCTATATAAATAAATTTGATTTGATTTTGATTTGATTTAGATTTTTTTTTAATTTAACCAATGATCTTTTGTAGAAAACATATCAATACACTAATGACAACATAAACATTATGAAAAACTTCTATTCAACCAAATAAGCCTCATCTATAAAAATAGCAATTCACTTTTATCTTTATCAAATTTTACACCCTCTCATTGTCTGTCCCCCCCCCATATAATAACCCTTCACTTGGTCTTCTTAACGCTACAGTTTAAGCCTCCTCCCGCATGCCTCCGGAGTCAATCCTCTCGCTTTGCCTCTTCCTCTCTGGAATGGCCTGGTAAAAGGCTGCTATATTTGCTCCCAAAGAGAAACATCTGAAGACAAATAGGAATGAGGTATTAGAACTATTGACTGGCCATTAAAGCTCTTCCTCTTCGTCACATTAAGACTATATTTTTCATAAAGACACATGGCTTCAGATTCCAGTAATATTGTACAGAACACCAATATCTCAACCCTGATAGAAACCTATACATTTTGAAATCTGTTCATATGCAAAGTTTTACTGCAAACAAAAAACACACATTTTCATAAATAACTATTTAGCAAATACGTTAAAATGGAACTTATAGTGCATGAGACTATGTTGCATATCTACAGATCCCTTATCTAGGAACAACATAAGAATATGACCTCCTGTTTTTGAGTTCCCTCCATTTTAAGCTATATACACCACTGTCTTCTCCAATGTGTAGTGGCCCCTCTCTGTCTGTCTAACCTTTTGTTGCTTTGCTAATAGAAACAGCTCTTAAATGTGGTTTTAAACTGTGCCTTGACCCTCAAGGGCACTCGGAGCCAGTCGCCGTGTCACATTTATTAGCTTGTTAAGTTGTAAAATGATTTTGTTTTGGAGGCCTCGGTTTCAAACATAGAGGCTCACCCACTCAAATTTCCATCTAACTACCATATCCCCGCTCTCCCACTCTCCTGCGTCCTCACAAACCATAATGAAACCTAACTGTTAATCAGAGGGCGCCAGAGAGAGAATTAAAGGAATGCATAACCAAGTAACCGTTGGGTGAAAATCAACAGAGAAAAGAGAAGTAGACACTAATTAAAAATGCATTAACTGATTATCGTGCAGTTGACATATTTTGCTTGATCATTTCCTTTAATCAGTGTTAATGAACGGCGTGCTCTCAATCTATTGGGTATTACATGTTACATCTCAGTAAAATTAGCTCGGGGCCCCGAGTGAACCCGGGCTGATGATGAACCATCCTCGCTTGATTGGAAATCCTGTGAATGTACTCTATTTTACTGCTCACTGACGGTCTCTCCCCTTTAGCTTCTTACGCAAGTTAACAGAGACTTACCATTTCAGGGTAAATATTCGGCACCGTATCTTTTCCAGGACCCTTTTCTGGTGAAATACACAGAGTTTACAAAACATCCCTGTGGAATGCTTTCGACACATTGTAGAGTCCATGCCATGATGAACTGAGGCTGTTCTGAGGGGGTCCAACTCAATATGAGGACAGTATTCCTAATGTTTTGTACACTCAGTGTATATTGTAATAGATACACGTCAAAGCTCTCATTGCAACTAGTGAAGTACCCATAATGTATTCAAGATAAACCCATACACATTTGAAGCTTCCCTCATGGATTTACCTATACATTTTTACTATACAACATCTACAATATGTGATTCACTTGTTTGACATCAACACAGTTTGTCCCCCCGACCCCTGCTGCTTGGCTGGTATAGTGTTTTTGAACTGGCAATATTTAAAGGAAATAGGACTGTGGCTGCATGCACTTCATAGCTGTCTCTGAGAAGCTTGGGGATAGAAATGGGGAGGGTGAGAGAGAGGGAGGGAGGGTCAGACAGGCTCAGACTCACGCTCCTGCTCCTTACATGCACCCAATCCACTCCTATCTAGTACCTGTCAAACGCTGGCCGCAAAATGGAATTGACTATTGATTTCCCTCTTACCACAGGTCAGTGGCACTGGCAGCCTAGTGGGCTCACAGAGAGAGGCTGCTGTGGGAGGGAGGACAAGAGGAGGAGAGAGGGGACGAGGGAGGTAGGGAGTGAGTGAGGGATGGATGGGGGGATAGAGGGGGTAACCACAGTCGTATTAACCACATTGTGCCTCCTGGGATTATGTGTTAAGAAGATAATTACGTTTGAAAAGGTGTTTGAGGGTTTATCGACATGATCCAGGAAAGATAAGGCGCATTCAAAGAGTCAAATATGTCAGAGAATGTTGCCCAAAACCAGAGCAACAATGACTGCTTACAATGCAAAACTGACTTCAGATTTTCAGACAGGTTAAAGATGGATTTTTAAGCCTTGAGACAATTGAGACATAGATTGTATATGTGTGTCATTCAGAGGGTGAATGGGCAAGACACAAAATGTAAGTACCTTTGAATGGGGTATGGTAGTAGGTGCCAGGCGCACCGGTTTGTTTCAAAAACTGCAATGCTGCTGGGTTTTTCACTCTCACAGTTTCCCGTGAGTATCAAGAATGGTCCACCACCTAAACGACATCAAGCCAAACTTGACACAACTGTGGTAAGCGTTGGAGTCAACATGTGCCATTATCCCTGTGGAATGCTTCCGACACCTTGTAGAGTCCATGCCCTGTGGAATTGAGGCTGTTCTGAGGGCAAAAGAGGGAGATGGAAGTGGGGGAGCGGTTGCAACTCAATTTTAGGAAGGTGTTCCTAGTGTTTGGTGTACTCAGTGTATATGGCCCATCTAAATTCCACCAGCATCCAAATGGCACCCGATTTTCTAAATAATGCAATACTTTTGACCAGGGCCCATGAGTCTCTGGTCAAAAGTATTGCACTATATAAGGAATAGGATGCCATTTGGGACGTAGCCTCCTTCTCAGGCAATGTCCACTTGTGTGCCTGCCCAGAGTAGAAAATACAACATCCTTTACATAATAAGCTCGGTCTATAATATTGACCTTTTCCTTTCCCTAGTTATGGGAATGAGAGGTGCTCCATTGGAGGGCTTGGAGAACCTGTCACCTCTCTGGAAATGCATATACACAAACACCCACTAGAGTGAGTGTGCATACACACACACACACACACACACACACACACACACACACACACACACACACACACACACACACACACACACACACAAATACAGAGGGCTCCCCTGAAGCATGAGTCACATGGTGGGTGAGAGTGAGTCACAGTATTAGTCAAAGAGTGTTTGTTGTGTTTGTGAAACAAATATGCTTAATTATACTCCCTCGGGTTAGGCAGAGGTTGGCTCCAACAGCCCCAAAGTCTCTCCTTGTGCTGTATGAGGGAACCGGGTCATTAATTCATTGACCGAGAGGAAACAGAAGCATACCGGTGGTGTCGTATAGTAAATACTGTATGGTGCTAATATCGCTGTGAGATTGATTAGACAATTTGTAGTTAATTATTCATTTTCTTTGCTGTGTCTTATGTGTTGTTCCAGGGATACTCTCTGTGACAGTGTAGCTGTTGTCACACTTCAATTAGAGGATGTGAAGTCTATGCCCCCACATGCATGATAAATTGGGATTACATGAGAGGCACAGATGCAAAAGCTTGATGAGATGATATTGTGAGTGATAACAATTAAGAGGTTGATAATTTTTTTTGCCATCAAAATACTGTCAGTATAATTAGGAATGTAATCTTCCTTTAACATGGGGTAGCTGGCCAGCGTACACAAAATATTTGGCTTCTGGGTGCAGAGATGATAAAGCGTGTAACTCTGAGCCAGGTGAACCTTCACCAGGTGTATTCCACTAGTGGATGATAGGCCCCTCCCCCTTCACGCCTGCCCACACACCACCCATTTGACTCAAGATGTATCACCACACTCTCCTGCCCACACCTCTTTTAAAAACCTAGTTAATTGCTTCACTTTGCTCTGTCACTTACTTTCCTATTTGCGTTCTGGACGAGTGTTCATAGCTGGCTCTCTTTGCGCATCTGAGATTGATTTATGGCGCGTTCTGTGTAACCTTATCCTTCTCTCCCTCTTTGCACTCCACAAACTGCCTTTCAGGGAGAGATGAAAGCCGGGAGTGACATGTGCGATCCTTTCACTGAAGGCAAAGGAAGCCTTGCTTTAATTAATCTTCACCAATGGCACATTCAATTGGGTTTCTCATGCCTGCTCTCCATTCAAAAGGCAGAAAGAAATGTGCATACTGTATATTGTCCTAAATGTCACTATATATTGCCCAGGATCTACTAAACATATGGCCAGTGGGAAGTGGACTTACATCAACAGAAGACCAAATTTGAGGTCTGAAAAAAAGTGGCAAAGTTTGATTTTGGAATGTCATGTCCCTTTAACATGTTGTAAACTGCCTAAACATCTTGAAATACCGTAAGATATTTCCAAAGAACTCTACAAAGCAAATTAATGTATGCCTTAGTTCAAGTGTTAAATGTCAGAAAACAAACCTTGAGCCTTTGAAAGATCAAGTCTACTTGGTGAAATTAACATCATAATCCTGTTGGTAAAACAAGAGGCTGAGATTATGGTATTTGCCAGGGGGTAATATGTTTGATTCACAGCACTGGTTGGACAACAGTGCAATCCAATATGGCACCAGCTTGCTTGCACCAATAGATGGCACTCTGGTAGCAGCAAGCCTTCTGAGATCAGTAAGCTTGGACACATTTGACAGTAGATCATGTGAGTCCTACAGCAAATAAACTTGAGGTTAATGAAGTGTAGGCAAAGAGGAAGAGGCTAAGAGAGAGGATGTACTCTGCTCAAATTCTGCCCACATTAAGCAGATCATGAATTATTAAGCAAGTGTGGAGTTTTTGTATGTGGGCCAATGAGAGTGTTGAATTTAGTCAAGATAATAATGTATTGCTATTTTGATACGTGGCATTCGATTTAATATACGTTTTGTACTGCTTGGCTTGTTACGAGTGTACAGGTATAAGTGTGATGCACATGATATTCTGGCCACTTTGGGGACAATAAGTAGACCAGAGCCAGCTGTTCCTTCTCTCGTGTTAGCAACACAGATATAGAGTACCACAGTATGAGTCATAATACCCAGAAAACCTAGCGGTCAAATAGGGAAATGGTTCAAATCGTTTCTCCACCATTCATTTTTCCCATAGGGGATTTTAGAAACACTTAAAATAAGACTGTGTTTCGTGTAGGCTTACCCTGGTGTGATGTTTTGATAACCGTGTAAATCTCACTAGGTCTAGGGCAAGGTGACTTTTATCAATGTACTCACCTGTATTTATTCCCCAAAAAGGAAATCCTAATTAGCTGCAAATATGGCTATCAGAAAGAACTACAAATGCAATGATGATCTGGATGAGACTGCAAAATCGAGGCAAAGGTAAGAATCTCTGAATTAACTATTTAATCAGTGTTGGAAAAAGTACCCAGTTGCCATACTTGAGTAAAGATGCCTTAATAGAAAATGACTCAGGTAAAATAGAAAGTCATCCAGTAAAATACTACTTGAGTAAAAGTCTAAAAGTATTTGGTTTTAAATATATTTAAGTATCACAAGTCAATGTAATTGCTAAAATATACTTATGTATCAAAAGTAAAAATATTTCTAATTCCTTATTATGCAATCCAGACACCACAGTTTTCTAGATTTGTTTACATTTACAGATAGCCAGGGGCACACTAACACTCAGACATCATTTACAAACGAAGAAAACAGTGTTTAGTGAGTCTGCCAGATCAAAGGAGGAAGTGTGTGAATTGGACCATTTTCCTGACCTGCTAAGCATTCAAAATGTAACGAGCACTTTTGGGTGTCAGGGAAAATGTATGGAGTAAAAAGTACATGATTTTCTTTAGAAATGTAGTGAAATAAAATAAGTTGTCAAAAATACAAAGTACAGATCTCCCAAAACAGGACTTAAATAGTACTTTAAAGTATTTTTCCTTACTTATTTTACAACCACTGTATGTTAGCTAAATGTAGCAATGAATAAATTGGCTACATTTCTTTAAATGGACAATTCTATTCACTATCTTGTGCAAGTTTTAAATTGACACAACAGCTGTTAGCAAAGATGCCAGCTAGAGATGTGTATAAGCTTGCAGGGATTTGCAGTTTTGCATGTCTACTTTGATGCTAATTAGCATTTTCGAACCAGAGTAAATAGTCAAATATATTGATAAGTCACCTTGTCCGAGAGAGATTTACATGGTTATCAAAATGTCACACCAGGGTAAGCCTACACAAAACACAGCCCTTATTTTAAGTAATTCTAAAATCCAAAATGGGAGAAATGAACGATGGAAAAACAATTGGAACCATTCCTTGTTTGACCTCTAGGTTTTGACACCTCAATTGTGGGGCTCTAATATGGAGAAACCGTAAGCTCATAGGAAAGCATGCTCACACGAGAGGAGGAACACCCACTTACAGGAATATATATTTAAACAACTTAGGTGAACCACTCTTCATTTATCCACAATCTTTGGTGTAGTTGTCACATTTATTTGGAGACAACCGCTGAGTTTCTATCAAATTGGTTTACAGGGACATAAATCACAAGAGGTGATCAAAAGCAAACTGAACAATTTATCAAAATGACATTATTTCAGTTCAAATTGTATCTTTCAAAATACATTTCTGGTGAGTCGCTACTGGATAACTGGTCTTACACCAAAATTCTATAAATGTAGCACATTGTTAATCTTTACTTGGTCTATCAGTTGATTTATCTAGTAATAAATTTAAAAAACACAATCTGAAAAATACATTTTATTTGAAGGATCAACACTGGGCAGTGGGGGAAGAGCCATAAACAAATACTGATTCAGAACAGTGATGTCATGGATAAGTAAATGTAATGACTTCAAACACAGCTTACATGTTTTGCCCTTAAAAGTGCACAAGGTCACTGATTTGCTCACCACTGGTATGCATGTCTGAGGAGCCAAAGGTGGTTTGCAAAGGAGAGTTTGTCCATTAGGAGCTTATTAACCAACAGGATCTGTTTTTCTGACACTTCATTTTTGGCTCTTTGATCACTGAATGGACAACAGGGTCTGGGAACATTTTTTTTTTTTTTAGCTCGGAGGCTGATGAGTCCACTCTGGGATGGTGGAGAGGATAAGTCTCTACTGTGGCCAGGACCATAGGATACTTTTTCCATAGGGTACAGCACCTCTGCTCTGGGGTCGTGGAACCACACTCTGGATTGTTCTACGTCTGCTGGGAACAGGCTGAACTACAACAGGCTTATAGTAATTGCGAATGTCCACTTTGTCTGAGTACTCAAACTGACCAGGGGCTACCATTACATTTGATCGAGGCACAGAATTCTTGACTTGCTCAAAGTTGGGCTTGTGGCTGCTAACAAGTTCTCCCTTGGGAGTGTAGACAGAATGGCTGACAGAGGAGTCAGCCAAACTGGGATCAGAACCGTGATAGTTTAGTGAATACGGTTTGGGTTGAAAGCCTCTGGCGAAGACTTGTCCATAGGCCCAGTCAGTTGGATAGCCATCCCCTTGGATTTTACTGTTGCGCAGAAGGCTAGGCTCAAACTGAGCCTCTTTGGGCCCATCCTTATTTTCATAGTGGGTTTTTATGGGATCAAAACTCCTATGGCGTGTTGGTCGAAGGCTGTAAGGGACAAACTGGGTCCTAGGGAGGACCAAACCCAGGGCAGCTGCTCGGGCTAGTGAAAAGACAGCAACAAAACAAATGTTAGTGTAAGTATCTTACGCAAAAATATGACATTAAGGAACAACATGGAGGACATGCACAGGGTACCTCTTGCTGTGTTGGCACACCAGGAACCTCCAGCAAAGACAGAGCCAATCATAAGAAAACTGCAAGAGATAAAGAAATTCAATACAAATGCATGATCTAGTAAGATAAACATTTTTAAAGAGCCACAAACGTTACCTTAGATATATGGGCAGAGCTCGATGCATTGTTTCAGTGGTATGGACCCAAACTACCTGATGACTAAATGATTCAAGCACCTTACGACCTCTTGACATGCAGCCACTCTAGCCTCAACTCTGCCTGTCTTGATTAACTAATTATGGACAGCTGGTTGTCATGGAGACCAAACCCAAACATTTAATTTACTCAACCATTAGGCAAATTGCTTCATTACACCAGCTGATTAGACAGAAATGTGTGCTCAGCGGCAGTATTGTGGTGGTTTAACCCATCGATATTAAACAGTGTTCTATATATATGTGGTTTAACTGTCCATTTTTGTTGCATGCAAGTAAGCTGTAAAGCATGATTTGAATTGAACACGTCTTTTGAATGTGGAATGTTACAATCTTTACGTATGCAGGATAAAAATGATAAAATGAATCTGATAAAAATGATCATCATTACAGACTATGGCTGTGTTTACACAGGCAGCCCAATTCTGATATTTTTCCACTAATTGGTCTTTTGACCAATCACATCAGCTCGTTTCACATAAGAGCTTTTTCAGAGCTGATCTGATTGGTCAAAAGGCCAATTTGTGGAACAAAATATAAGAATTGGGCTGCCTGTCTAATCGCAGCCAAAGCATCTCAGTTGAACTAGGATCAGTTTAGCTTTTAATTTCAGAATGAATAATGTGAATACGGGCCCTGACTTTCATATTCAAATTGGTAAGAATGAGGTAAAAAGCTGAGTAATCATAGGTGTGCACAATTTTCATAATTCCCAAATATACACCTTTTTTTTGTTACCATGGCAATGTGATGTGATCCACAAGCTTCCTATGACAGTGCTTTCCTATGGTAGTACCTTGTGTAGATGCAGTAATTGCATTTTGCAATTAAATGGACAGAAAATCATGATAATCTGCAATTTGGAAATATTAGACTTAAAGGCCCACAATCGCCTCAGATGAAATGAACGACAGATGACCGACCCACCTTGCAAGATATATTTGGTAACAGCATGTCAGGAAAAAAATACATTTTTTCAAATAAAAGTCACATTAAAGCCTTGTTTTGGTGTTACTTCAGCGTCATCGGAAGACTGTATAAATCTAATAGGAGAAAAAAAAAACATGATTCATTTTTATTTCATTAAAGGGAAGAAAATACTTTGCTTTGACTCGTGCAGTGTGGGGATGTCTGACGATAAAGCTAAGTAGACCAGCAGAGGCATTTAATAATTCACCCAAATTATTTCTGTCAGGACTGACAAGCTAAACGGCGGCTTGATTTAATTCTGTAATTGCACGTTCACCTTTACCCTAGACCCATACTTTGGTAATTAATAAGGCTTACCGTTATTTGAAATGTGACACAGCAGGTAATGGAATTCAAATTGAAGATGATATGAAACCAAGGATGTGAACGCTTGCTGAGCCAAGGAGCTCACATTTCTCCTGGCCAGGGTGTCACTGGGGAAGAGATGTAGCCAAATCTAATGGAGCAACCTTCTGAGGGACCAAGGACGGCCTACAGTATTGTTCCTTTATAATCAGAAAGCATATTTACATTACCATAGGTTAGATTGACTGTACCTACATTACTCTGTGTTAATAGGAATACATTCTTAAAGGGAGAGTTCAGGATTTTGGCAAATAAGCCCTTTATTTACTTCCCCAGAGTCAGATGAACTTGTGGATGCCATTTTTATGTCTCTGCATGCAGAATTCTTACTAGCGTTTGCACAATTGCAAACTAGCGTTAGCACAATGACTGGAAGTCTATAGTAACTGCTAGCATGCAAGTAGATACCATAGATGTCCAGTCATTGCGCTAATGCTAGTTAGCATTGGCTTGCGAAACTACCTCTAATTTCCTTCATACTGGATACAGTGACATAAAAATGGTATTCATGTGTTCATCTGACTCTATGGAAGAAGACAGATAAAGGGCTTCATTGCCAAAATCCCAAAGTATCCCTTTAATTGACTTGCCTGATTCTTAATGAACTTGCCTGGTTAAATAAAGGATAAATAAATGTGTGTTCAAAAGTATAGCCCAAACCAACTTCAAATGTAAGTATCCTTGTGAAGGAGGGGGAAAAAAAGAAAGTAAATTGTTTCACCTTCAGACTGCTTTCCCTTCTTTCCCTCAAACTTGTGATTGGTGGACAGTGTTAACACAATTCATATCCCAAGTGGAGGTTTAGCGAGGGGGCTTATTTCACCGACATTCCTGCATGAGCTTGGCTGAGCCCTTTGGGGGTACAGTGTCAGCCGTGGAGGGTTGAAGCTGGTCCCCACACTCTGGCCCCCCTGGCCTCTGTCTCGCCTCTGGGGACCAATTTGTGGCTAGCCGGGGTATTCGATGTCACCTCCACAGGATTGGCCCTGGAAGACACTTAGACCCATACTTCTCTGGTTAACCACCAGTCGACAACCATCCACAACTATTATGGAAATAAAAAATAAAGGTCTGTAACTGGACTGTATAGGGCATATACTCCCGATTGGACACATAATTATAACTCTTTCCCAGAGGTTTGTTTTTGGCTAATTGTCCTAAACCCATGTTAATATATATTAAAATCAATTAGGCCTTATAATACGCTGTCCTCTGAGGATTGAAACACATCAAAGCCCATAAGCACACAATCCAATTAAGAGTGTTTACTGCGTGTATTGAATTGCTGAACATTGCCCTCTTAAGCCCCAATCCCTGAATCAGTAAAAAATATTTGCCCAGGTGTGTGTTTTGCAGTGGTTTGTGTGCGTGTGTATGTGTGTGTAATTTTTTTTGTTGCTTTGCTCACTCCATTGCTGCCCACTGAGGTAGAAGGCCTGAGGAAGTATTGGAGTTTTAACATTGTCTAGCCTAGTCCCCCATTCCCCCTCCCCTACTGCCCTTGGCAACTCCACGTAACCACTGGCCGTCCGGCTGATGACTCATTATTACCCTCTTGTTTCAGGGGATAGCCTGAATCTTGAACTTGTATTAACATCTTCCCCCACATCCCCCTACTCCTCCTCCCCTCTCCTCTTCCTCTTCATCCCACTACCTGAGCTGCCTGCCGGTGTGGTCACCATCTTTATTTCAGAGGCAGGATAGCCTGTCTTGAACTCGTCTTCACATTTTTTTCCCTCCTTCTCCTCCCACTACCTTTGTTGCCTGCCGGTGTGGTCATCAGACACCAGGCTCTTAGAGGCTCTAGGGCTGAAGCTAGCCCACAGCATGAATTTCAATCAGCAGAGGGAGGGAGGGAGAAGAGAGGGAGGGGAAGATGAATAGAGTTAGAATAAAATAGGAATAGATGGTATTGGAGAGAGGAATGGTGGTAAAGTAAAAGAGAGAGCGAGAGAGAGTGTGTGGGTGGGTGGGTGAGTTTGAGAGAGAATAACCTATTTTGTCTTTGCATTACCACATTACCAAGTCATCCAATTCATCCTGTGCTCAAACAACATTCATTAAAGTGAAAAGCAAGATATCGGGCCGGCAGAGTCTCGCACAACAATTAATTTGGAAATCTTGTTTTCTACCCTTCTCGTCTCTAAACCGACTGAACAATGACTGTTGGGACACAATCTGTCGTCATCCCTGTACTCTCCAAATGAGTTGAGGCGAAGCGCGGTGTCGAGACATGGCAAAGAGACAATACACAGTGATAATTAACAGTGACAATGTGATGGCTCCTTTATATTCTGTCCCAATTAGGGAAGAAAACTTGTTGTCAAATATCGCCAATGATATTCCAGAACAAATACCCCCCCATGGCTGGCTGTTATGTGATGTGAGCCAGGGTGCAGCAGGGATGCAGTCACCTGTCAGGACTAATTTAGATGCTGTGAATTCCACATTTGCACTGTGCTACCTTCCCCCATCCTCCTCCACCCTCCCTCAGCGTAACTTTGCATTCAGGGACTAATTAGTCCATACAGAGGCCATGAGACTCAAGCAAGAGGCAGATAAACAAATAAACATTCATCAATAACCGTGTCTTATGTTCTTTGCTGTATTACTGCCATCTAAGAAAATGCTATCCGAATAATTCTCTAGATTCATGGCTACAGCATGGTACTGAATATAGTAGTTGGAGAATGGCTGGCTGAGATACATGGTGAATGCTGTGTGGTTATGTAAGTAACAACTCAAATGAACTCATCATCTGTCAAAATGATGTACAATCTATCAGCTTAACCAGTCCAGGTTAGATCATTTGGGTATATTTTTGCTCTGTGTAACATTTATTTGATTTGATTTATTTAATCCTTATTTTACCAGGTAAGTTGACTGAGAACACATTCTCATTTACAGCAACGACCAGGGGAATAGTTACAGGGGAGAGGAGGGGGGATAAATGAGTACACTGGGGATGATTAGGTGGCAATGGTGGTACAGTATGAAGGCCAGAATGGGAATTTAGCCAGGACACATGGATTCTTTCACAATGTTAAAGGCCATGTTTCCCACATATGTTGACCATTTATTGGCTGCTTTTCCTTCACTCTGTGGTCCATCTCATCCTAAACCATCTCAATTGGGTTGAGGTCAGGTGATTGTGGAGGCCAGGTCATCTGATGCAGCACTTCATCACTCACCATCTTAGTCAATTAGCCCTTACACAACCTGGAGGTGTGTTTGGTCATTAACCTGTTGAAAAACAAATGATAGTCCCACTAAGCGCAAACCAGATGGGATGGCACATCACTGCAGAATGCTGTAGTAGACATGCTGGTTCAGTGTGCCTTGAATTCGAAATAAATTACAAACCGTGTCACCAGCAAGCATACCCACACCATCACACATCCTCCTCCATGCTTCACGGTGGGAACCACACAGGCAGAGATCATTCACCTACTCTGCGTCTCACAAAGACACAATGGTTGGAACCAAAAATCTCAAATTTGGACTCATCAGACCAAAGGACAGATTTCCACCAGTCTAATGTCCATTGCTTGTGTTTCTTGGCCCAAAAAAGTGTCTTCTTCTTATTGGTGTCCTTTAGTAGAGGTTTCTTTGCAGCAATTTGACCACAAAGGCCTGATTCACACAGTCTCCTCTTAACAGTTGATGTTGAGATGTGTCTGTTACTTGATGTGTCTGTTACTTGATGTGTCTGTTACTTGAACTCTGTGAAGCCTTTATTTGGGCTGAAATTTCTAAGGCTGGTAACTCTAATGAACTTATCCTCTGCAGCAGAGGCAACTCTGGGTCTTTCTTCCCCGTGGCGGTCCTCGTGAGAGTTAGTTTCATCATAGTGCTTGATAGTTTTTGCAACTGCACTTGAAGAACATTTTGAAAGTTCTTGAAATCTTCCGGATTGACTGACCTTCATGATTTAAAGTAATGATGGACTGTCATTTATCTTTGCTTTCTTGAGATGTTCTTGACATAATATGGACTTGGTCTTTTACCAAATAGGGCTATCTTCTGTATACCACCTTGTCATAACATTGACCTGGCGGTAGGTTTATGACGGTCATAAATACCTCTTCCCCCCTTTTTCCTCTCGCTACCCTACTGATGTTACATTTGCAAAACCCTTGGTTAACATAGAGATTCTGGAGACATCAGAAGGTGGGGAGAAATTAACTATATTCTGGTAATCCGACCAATTGAACATATGCGGTGGTACTTAATGAATATGATGTCAGTTCGGTTGTCATCTGAGACATTCTCATCAATGATAAGATGACATAAACTCTACAGTGGAAAGTCTACACATCAGAGTTATCGGATTCATATGGAATTGTTGTTTAATTTAAATGTTTGAATATGAAATTATTCGTGATGGGATGAAATGTGATTTTAGCTTCTAAAATGTGAGATTTGGGGTTTCATAAGGTAGAGCTCTGCTCAATCAGTAGCCCACCCCTGTGAAGGGACATGGGCTATAAAACTTTTCAAACACGCCCTCCTCTCCCTTCCTTTATAAAGCCTTGACGACTATATAACCTCCTGTTCCGAGGGTGTGAGGACGACAGTCCGATGTCAGAAGGGTTCAGATAATAACTACAGAACTAAGCAAACATCAGCGCGAGCTTTGCGAATGGTATGAACTTTGAACTCTTATTCACTACAGAAGTGATACCTCCTAGCCGTTGAGAAAGGCAACAGCCACTGCAAATGGGGGTTAGGAAGGAACAGACAGAGTAACCCGTCTACCACACAACGACGTTACTACAACGTATTCAATTTACCAGCAGAGACATTCTTCAAAGGACAAAGGACTCGGTTGGGCAAGACGGCCTTCCATCTACCACCAACCTACCGAAGCGCAGCTCAGAGTAAATATCTATTGCATTTTCCTTTTCCAAATGGGCGGTAATTTAGAATGCATAAGATACTGTATTCATGATAGCACAGCTTCGCCCTGTGTTCCTCAGTCTTCCTGCTCTTTCACTCAAACCCAGCCCCTTTTCTTTTGTGTAACAAGCTGTCATATCTGTTCCGCCCGCTAGGGACGTTTTCCTTTATGACGTAATTTGTAATCAAGTTATGATTTAATTATGTGTATGTGTAATTATGTATGATTAGTTAGGTATTTAGTAAATAAATAATTAAACCCAATTTTGTATTGCTGATTCAACTTGTTAACCAGGGTTCGTGCAGATAACAAAGAATTTACAACTTTCAGATGAGACGGAATTAAGATGACGATTAATATTGACTGCGATTGATGTAAAATATTACTAGGTGTTTAAGAGTTTATTCAGAAGATAACAGCTCTATAAATATTATTTTGTGGTGCCGTGACTCTCTCGTTAATTACATTTACATGATTAGCTCAATCAGGTAATATTAATTACGGAGAAATGATTTTATAGAATAGCATGTCATATCACTTAATCCGGCATAGCCAAAGACTCGACAACCCCTACCTTGTCACAGCTGACTGGCTCAAAGGCATTCCACAAATTAACTTTTATTAAGGTGCACCTGTTAATTGAAATGCATTCCAGGTGGCTACCTCATGAAGCTGTTTGAGAGAATTCCAAAAGTGTGAAAAGATGTTATCAAGGCAAAGGGTGGCTACTTTGAAGAATTTCAACTATAAAATATATTTGGATTTGTTTAACACTTTTTTGGTTAGTATATCATTCCATATGGGTTATGTCACAGTTTAGAAAATAGCAAAAATAAATAAAATCCTTGAATGAGTATAGTAAACTCACGTAAACTCACACATCGCCTTGGTCCGTACAATTGCCCTTATTTTAGCCCCCCAAAAACGTAATACTTCCAGATCAACTGTAATGTCAATACCATTGTTAAGCACAATTTCTCCCCTTTCCAACACAATAAATGGCATGACCTAAACGCTGCCGTTTCTGCATAATTCAAGAAGGCAATGAGCCCCGTCGGGTGTTTTTAAAAATGGCGGGTGGGGAAGCGAAACTAATGCGTGATAATGAGAAGGAGAGATGTCGTGTGGGAAAATTGCTTTTTTTCACTCGATCTGTCCAACTTATCACCTTATTGCCTCTAAAAATGTAAATAAAACACTATAAAGAGTTTATATAATGTGTCATAACATACCTATTTGAAGGTTTGTGTCGAATTTTAATCGGGTTTTTAGGGCGGTGCTAAAGTGATCTTAGACGTAAACAGCGGCTTTGAGAATGATGATCGCATGCAATGATGACGCAAAAATGACTAGGTATCCCCCTTACCCCCGTCACTGTCCATTTCTTGTTTTTAAATGATGAGAGAAGTGCTACACCTGATGGAGATAGATTATAAGACAGAAATAGTTGCTTTATCCGTGCTGTACGTTACGACATGACACGTCTAGATGTAACGGAGGGTCCGTTTTTTCAACTTTTCTCCAAAACTATAGAGTCATTACCATGTTGCTCAATGCTTGAATAGAAACCTAGTTCACACCCCCGATTTTGACGTCAACATAGTCACTACAGTCCCATTAGTTTTCTTTGTAGCCTCGTTTGAATGTTGCGGTTAATTTCTATCTTGTCTCATCGCTGCAACTCCCCAACGGGCTCGGGAGGCAAAGGTCGAGTCAAGCGTCCTCCAAAACGTGACCCGTCAAAACGCGTGAAGCATGCTTTCTAATATAATTACTAGGGTTGTCATTTAGCCAGCTAGCGAACTTACCTAGGCCACTCACCATCTTTGAATCGGTTTGTCGGCAAAATTATCCCTCTACAATCATAGGCATCTAGCTAAGCTAGCTGCAGTCAATTAAGAAGTATGTTGTCATGATGATATACGTCGAGGTAGCAATTGTTAGATGTGGTGCCATAATTTAAATAATTGCTGACCTATAAATTCACATGGATGCCATGCAATTTGTCATAGCCATTATCACAAAATGGCATGCAGTTTTATGTATAATCTCAGGTAGCCTAGTGGTTAGAGCGTTGGGACAGTAACTGAAAGATTGAATCCCAGAGCTGACAAGGCAACAATCTGTAGTTCTGACCCTGAACAATGCAGTTAACCTACTGTTCCTAGGCTGTCATTGAAAATAAGAATTTGTTCTTAACTGACTTGCCTAGTTTAAAAAAGGTAAACAAATATAAATTCAATACTGTTGTCATTTACACACAAGAATCATGAAGTAGGCTTACTGATACATGAATCCTAAATACAGCTAGGCTACCATTTTCTTTGTTAATTAATCTGCAGGTTTGTAATCTGATTTATTGGAGTCTGGTGGAGATAGATGCAACCAAACTCTAAGGCAGGACATCAGTAAGACATTATATTATGTGTTCCTTTACATTGCATGACACCATTTCAAGAGCTAATACTCCACTCATTTAAAACCTCTTAGGGCTAGGGGGCAGTGTTCTGAAGTTCGGAAAAATGACGTGCCCAAAGTAAACTACCTGTTACTCAGGCCCAGATATGCATATAATTGGTAGCATTGGATAGCAAACACTCTGAAGTTTCTATAACTGTTAAAATAATGTATGTGAGTATAACAGAACTGTTATTGCAGGCGCAAATCCGAAGAAAATCCATCCAGATTTTTTTTTTGAGATCACTGTGCATTTCAACGCTTGGCTATGGGATATACAAATAAATAGCTTCCAGATTGCAGTTCCTATGGCTTCCACTAGATATCAACAGTCTTTAGAAAGGGTTTCAGGCTTGTTTTCTGAAAAATTAGTTAGTAGTTGTAGTTTTTCAAGGTGGCTCTCATTTTGACTGTAGTCTTGTAGCGTGTGTGGATGAGGGAGCGCACCTCGTTATTTATCTCTCACCTCGTTATTGAACATACTACATTCCATCTTAAATTGTATTGTTTATTTACATATTAAGGTACCTGAGGATTGATTAGAAATGTTGTTTGTCTTGTTTGGACAAAGTTTATTGGTAATTTTTGGGATTCCTTTGTATGCATGTTGAACTAGTGGAGCGGGTGGATTACTGAATCAAACGCGCCAACTAAACTGACTTTTTTGGGGATATAAAGAAGGACTTTATTGAACAAAACAACTATTTGTTGTGGCTCTGTGACCCTTGGAATTGCAAACAGAGGAAGATCTTCAAAGGTAAGGGATTTATTTTTGTGAGCCTCTGCTGGTTTGAAAAATGTTTTTCATGCTTTTGTATGTGGGGCGCTGTCCTCAGATAATCGCATGGTATGCTGACAACGCGGTTGGATTAACCAGAAGTTAAGCTTTTAAATTATGTAGGACACTTATGTTCATGACTGTTTAATATTACAATTTTGTAATTTGAATTTGCCCCGCTCCAGCTTCACCAGATGTTGTCAAATTTTAATCCCGTTAACGGGATCCGTGTACCAAGAGATCATTTAAAAGTTGTTATGGCTGCAATCTTGATATCGGGATAAGTGTCATCAACAACAGCTGAATAGCATAGCGCTACATTCAATAAATATTACTACAAATATTTATATTCATGAAATCACAAGTGCAATATAGGAAACACAGCTTAGCCTTTTGTTACGCCACCTGTCGTGTTAGATTTTGAAATTATGCTTTTTAACGAAAGCAATCCAAGCGTTTGTGTAAGTTTATCGATCGTACTACAAAACATTAACTTCTTCGATATAGGGGGCGCTCTTTTAATTTTTGGATAAAAAAACGTTCCCGTTTTAAACAAGATATTTTGTCATGAAAAGATGCTCGACTATGCATATAATTGACAGCTTTGGAAAGAAAACACCCTGAGGTTTCCAAATCTGCAAAGATATTATCTGTGAGTGCCACAGAACTGATGCTACAGGCGAAACCAAGATGAATTATTTCAAACAGGAAATGCCCCAGATTTTGAATGTGCTTTGTTCCAATGTCTCCTTATATGGCTGTGAATGCGCAAGGAATCAGCCTACACTTTCTGTCGTTTCCCCAAGGTGTCTGCAGCATTGTGACGTATTTGTAGGCATATCATTGGAAGATTGACCATAAGAGACTACATTTACCAGGTGCTCCGCTTGGTGTCCTCCGTTGCAATTATTGCGTAATCTCCAGCTGCGTGTATTTTACCATTTGCTTCAGAGGAGAAACCAAACTGCCACGAATGACTTATCATCGAATAGATATGTGAGGATTGATTCTAAACAACGTTTGCCATGTTTCTGTCGATATTATGGAGTTAATTTGGAAAAACGTTTGGCGTTGTAATGACTGAATTTTTTTTTTTTTTTCTTAGCCAAACGTGATGAACAAAACAGAGCGATTTCTCCTACACAAATAATCTTTTTGGAAAAACTGAACATTTGCTATCTAACTGAGAGTCTCCTCATTGAAAACATCCGAAGTTCTTCAAAGGTAAATGATTTTATTTGAATGCTTTTCTTGTTTTTGTGAAAATGTTGCCTGCTGAATGCTAGGCTCAATGCTATGCTAGCTATCAATACTCTTACACAAATGCTTGTGTAGCTATGGTTGAAAAGCATATTTTGAAAATCTGAGATGACAGTGTTGTTAACAAAAGGCTAAGCTTGGGAGCCAATATATTTATTTCATTTCATTTGCAATTTTCATGAATAGTTAATGTTGCGTTATGGTAATGAGCTTGAGGCTATAATTACGCTCCCGGATACGGGATTGCTCGACGCAACAGGTTAAGTACACTTAACATCAGGAAGCTTGGTCACAAAATTCAGAAAAGCAATCAAATTAATCGTTTACCTTTGATGATCTTCAGATGTTTTCACTCACGAGACTCCCAGTTACACAACAAATGTTCCGTTTGTTCCATAAAGATTATTTTTATATCAAAAATACCTCCAAAATACGCAGATGAAAATTCCAAATAGTTTCCATAATGTCCACAGAAACATGTCAAATGTTTTTTATAATCAATCCTCAGGTTGTTTTAAAAATATATAATCAATAATATATCAACCGCAAATGTCTTTCACAGTAGGAGAGGGGAAAACAATGGCTGTCCAAATTCTGTTGCGCGAGCAAAACTCATGTGACCACGACACAATGTTATTGTTCTGGCTCATTTTTCAAAATAAATCCTGAAACTATGTCTGATGACTGTTGACACCTTGAGGAAGCGATAGGAAAATGAATCTGGTTCATATCCCTTTAAATCCAGCAAAGGGAGGCTATGGAGTTTTCAAAATAGAAGCCACTTCCTGTTTTGATTTTCCTCAGGGTTTCAGGGTTAATATATATGTAGTCTCGCCGTTATCAAAATGACATAATTACAAGCAATTATTATATTAGCAAACAGTTGTTTTGAATCATCCTCTATTGTCCCTAACATATTTTACTCCTTCTCAGCAGTTGTGGGATACACACATACACCAACACACTTATACACACTCAACCCTTTCCCCCCACACAACCAAAGGCTCACATTCTCAACAGTTGCACCATCTGTAACGGCTTTCTTCCATTGAAAGAGAAGCGGACCAAAATGCAGCGTGGTGGTTACTCATGTTCTTTAATGAAAATGAACAAACATGAAATAACTTAAATATACAAAACAACAAACGGAACGTGAAAGGCTGTATAGGTTATCTTGTGATAACAAACACAGAGACAGGAACAATCACCCACAAACACACAGTGAAACCCGGGCTACCTAAATATGGTTCCCAATCAGAGACAACGATAATCACCTGACTCTGATTGAGAACCGCCTCAGGCAGCCATAGACTTTACTAGACAACCCTACTCAGCCACAATCCCAATACCTACTAAAACCCCAATACAAAAACACAACACAAAATATACCCATGTCACACCCTGGCCTGACCAAATAAATATATAAACACAAAATACTAAGACCAGGGCGTGACACCATCCCAGGGCCCAACTCAAGAAAGGTCTTGATTTACAAATTCATTTACAGTTGCAGCTGTATGACAAGGCCTGCAAGACCGCGCAAAAAATTGGCAGAAATTGAGAGATTTTATTAACCATTGTCACATCCTAGATGGAGGTCAAATGTACACCTTTTCCCTGAAACACCCACAACACGGTCCCCCGTATTGACCATATTCCCAAGCATCTCCATGCAGTGACACTTTTGATTTTGTGCCACCAGGGCCACAATAATATTCCCCCTCTCTAGATGTCCGAGTGTGACCCCCTCCCCATGGGTTACTGCAGCTAGTGTTGCAAGCACTGCCACTGCCTGGATGGGGTCACCCCACCGGATTCCCCACAGGCTAGGTACAACATCGTCAAGTTTCTCATTAGCAGCTTTGAGAATTTCCTTGTATAGTATGCTCTCCCTTTAGGGGACTTTGGCTTTGCAGGACCAACCCGGCCAAGCAGGCTCAGAATCTTGAGGGGGCAGTGCTGCTCTAGGTCTCTGACCGCATTTTGGCTGCATACAGACCGCTTACAGCAGGCCCATAAAACGGTTAGGGACTTCTCCTTAGTATCTGGGTCATTCAGGTGGGTGTCTAGGGTAAAGGGTTGTGGACCGTTCCATCAATATAGGATCATAAATAAATAAATGAGATATAATATAGTTAAATTTAGTTCCCATGATAGGACAATAAATAAATTAAATGTATAATTTATTTTAAAACTGTTCCACCATGATAGGACAATAAGTAAAGAAATAAATAAATAAGAAGTAAAATTCATTATAAAAAGTATATCCATCATCTGAACAACATCCTTGATGTTTCTACAACTTGATTGGAGTCCACCTGTGGTAAATTAAATTGACTGGACATAATTTGGAAAGACACACACCTGTATATACAAGGTCCCATAGTTGACGTTGCATCTCAAGCAGAGACAGGATTGTGTCGAGGCACCGATCTGGGGAAGGGTACCACAAAATGTCTGCAGCATTGAAGGTTCCCAAGAACACAGTGGCCTCCATTCTTAAATGGAAGAAGTTTTGAACCACCAAGACTCTTCCCAGAGCTGGCAGCGCAGCAAAACAGAACAATTGGGGGAGAAGGGTTCTTGGTTGGGGAGGTGACCAAGAACCCGATGGTCATTCTGACAGAGCTCCAGAGTTCTTCTGTGGAGATGTGAGAAGCTTCCAGAAGGACAACCATCTCTGGAGCACTCCACCAATCAGACCTTTATGGTAGAGTGGCCAGACGGAAGCCACTCCTCAGTAAAATTCACATGACAGCCTACTTGGAGTTTGCCAAAAGGCACCGAAATACTCTTAAACCATGAGAAACAAGATTCTCTGGTCTGATGAAACCAAGATTGAAGTCTTTGACCTCAATGCCAAGCGTCACATCTGGAGGAAACCTGGCACCATCCCTACGGTGAAACATGGTGGTGGCAGCATCATGCTGTGGGGATGTTTTTCAGCGGCAGGGACTGGGAGACAAGTCAGGATGGAGGGAATGATGAACGACGCAAAGCACAGAGAG
Source organism: Oncorhynchus tshawytscha (assembly GCF_018296145.1). NCBI lineage: Eukaryota > Metazoa > Chordata > Actinopteri > Salmoniformes > Salmonidae > Oncorhynchus > Oncorhynchus tshawytscha. Next base: position 24,384,374 of record NC_056431.1, read on the forward strand.
ATCCTTGATGAAAACCTGTTACAGAGTGCTCAGGACCTCAGACTGGGGCGAAGGTTCACCTTCCAACAGAACAATGACCCTAAGCACACAGCCAAGACAACACAGGAGTGGCTTCGGGAGAAGTCTCTGAATTTACTTCAGTGGCCCAGCCGTACTCAAGAATACTCGAGGCTGTAATCGCTGCCAAACACACTTCAACAAAGTACTGAGTAAAGGATCTCAATACATATGTAAATGTATTATTACAGATTTAAATTTTTAATACATTTGCAAACATTTATGGGGTATTGTGTGTAGATTAATGAGGAAAACAACTATTTAATCAATTTTAGAATAAGGCTGTAACATCAGGGTTTGAATACTTTCCGAATGGACTGTAGCCCTGTCTTCCTCAAAAACCCATTTGTTTTATATTTGTGTCCAGAGGGCAGGGCCAGATGGTGTCTGCAGAGCAGCGGCAGCAGCCACACAGCTGTCCATCGGAGAAGATGACTGACTTGGGTATAGATGTACGAAGGTCGCCTTAGGCTGGTTAGTGGGATGGGAATTGATCGGAGGACAGTTGTCAAGACCATCATGGTAACCTGTGACTCATCCAGTAGGGTGGAACTGATTTGGGCAAGAATTTGTGTTATGAGCCCTAGCTTCTAGCATGGGGTTAATGGGAGATCGATTCATATACAGATCCATCTGATTAACTGCAGGCATGTCAATGGAGGGGGACTGATCCAGGATCTGATACCGGTTCAGCTGGACGAGGCTATAGGAGCCTGGGAATCAGCTGAGGCCTGTGGGCTGACAGCCTGGTGGGGGTAATGTGGTCCTGATCCCAGAACATCTGTAGTGACCTGTGAGCCATGGCCATGTGGTGGTGGTGTTGGGGTGCCACTCCATAGGCTTCTCCTGTTGTGGAGCACCAGAGACTGGTTGGCTGTGTTGTACCCTTCTTACCCCAAATGTGCTAATTCTAAGGAAAAAATATTTAGCCTAATTCCTCCTTTCCTGTTCAAATGAGGGAAATAACACCAAATGCGACATGGGACGTTTTACTAAACACTGTATCAAAATGAATGGCTCACCACATAATTGGTATGAACCTAATATACACGAGTATACCAAACATTAGGAACACTTTACTAATATTGAGTTTCTCCCCCTTTCTCCCTCAATTTGTCAGGGCATGGATTACAAGGTGTTGAAAGCGTTACAAAGGGATGCTGGCCCATGTTGACTCCAATGCTTCCCCAGTTGTGTCAAGTTGGCTGGAAGTCCTTTGGGTGGTGGACCATTCATGAAACACATGGGAAACTGTTGAGCATTAAAAACCCAGGAGCTTTGCAGTTCTTGACACAAACTGGTGCGCCTGGCACCTACTACCATACCCCGTTCAATGGCACTTCAATTTTGTGTCTTGCCCATTCACCCTCTGAATGGCACACATACACAATCCATGCATCAATTGTCTCAAGGCTTAAATATAATTATTTAACCTGTCTCCTCCCCTTCATCTACTCTGATTGAAGTGGATTTAACAGTGAAATCAATAAAGGATCATAGCGTTCACCTAGATTGTCATGAAAGAGCAGGTTTTCCCAATGTTTTGTACGTTTAGTGTACATTTTGATATTTTCCCTCTGCTTTTCCTATGTTATTAAACGTGTAATGTTTTTCAATATTACATAAAATGTATGTATCTTATTCCAGATGTTTAGAATCAATGAGTTGCTTATTTCCTTTTAGGAAATGTGAACTGTTTTTCTATGTAGTGTGTACACTCATGAGCAAATCTCAGGTTATATTCCAATATTGGCATGCCACATGCTACACTCAGAGGAATGAAAGGGCAGTCTTCGAGACACTTCCTGGCTGAGTCCTCCCACACTATAATTAGTGAGACTTAGTGAGTACTCAGACTAGTTAGATTAAATCTTCGTGAGGTGTGGCCACGCCTTAGCAGTTCGATGATCTATCGCCTTGTGACAAACCTAACGCAACTCTGACCTGCACCATCCGACTCACAGAGAGTTAGCCATCTGCTGATAGGAACTTGTTGAACCTGCATTCTGCTCACTCACAACAAACCGCTGAGCTTTTATCTCTCCTATGGGGACCCAAACCTTCTACTGCACCCTAGCGCCTTAACTTCTTGAGTGTAGGGGGCAGGATTTTTGTTTTTGGCTAAGAAAACGTACCCATTTGAAACTGCCTATTTCTCAGGCCCAGATGCTAGAATATGCATATAATTGACAGATTAGGATAGAAAACACTCTAAAGTTTCCAAAACTGTCAAAATATTTATTGTCTGTGAGTATAACAGAACTGATATTGCAGGCGAAAACCTGAGGAAAATCAAACCAGAAAGTGCTGTTTTTCCTGAAAGCTCTCTGTTCCATTGGATGCCTTGCCTCCATTTAAAGGGATATCGACCAGATTCCTTTTCCTATGGCTTCCTCAAGGTGTCAACAGTCTTTAGACATTATTTTTTTAAATGAGCGCGAAAGATAACATCGCTTCAGTGGATAGCTGTGTGTTCGCAGAGTTTTGCTTGCGCAACAGAGTGGGGCAGCCATTGTCTCTCCCTCTCCTATCGACAGTCCCGGTTGATATATTATCGATTTATGTATTTTAAAAACAACCTGAGGATTGATTATAAAAAACATTTGACATGTTTCTGTGGACATTACGGATACTATTTGGAATTTTCGTCTGCAATGTCGTGACCGCTCGAGCCTGTGGATTTCTGAACACAACGCGCCAAACAAATGGAGGTATTTTGGATATAAAAATAATCTTTATGGAACAAAATAACATTTATTGTGTAATTGGGAATCTCGTGAGTGCAAACATCCGAAGATCATCAAAGGTAAGCGATTTAATCTATTGCTTTTCTGACTTTCGTGACCAATCTACTTGGCTGCTAGTGTTTGTAATATTTTGTCCACTGAGAGAGATGTTCTTACATAAACACTTGTTATGCTTTAGCTGAAAAACTGTATTGAAATCTGACACACCAGGTGGATTAACAACAAGCTAAGCTGTGTTTTGCTATATTGCACTTGTGATTTCATGGAAATTAAATATTTTTAGTAATTTAATTTGAATTTGTTGCGCTGCAATTCAGCGGGTGTTGATTAAAATGATCCAGCTAAAAGAATGGGTGCGTCAAGAAGTTTTAACAAACTTTATCTGAACGGAGTTGACAACAAATTGAGAGAGAACGACGAGACCGACGAGCTCGGACGAGGGATAAAGCTTCTTCGGCTGTAATCTCCAATGCCAGGAACACTGACCTTTTCCCTGTTTCGTCTGCCATAACGGAAACCGAACTGAACCAGACGACTCTCAGCAAAAAATACATGTAAATACATCATTGCATTTAATTTCCCTTTGGGAGACACTGTGTTTGTATAAAAGTGGTGGTAGTAACTTATTATTGTAAGACTGAATTACATATGAAAAACCAATACTATCCCTGCACTGTCGATGAGGGATGTTAACCTGATTAGGGAGCCTATAGTTTCACAGCAGTGAAACTTTACTGATGTAGTCTCTCCTTCACTTCTCCTGTTTTCATGAATAAGAATTTCCAATTCTCCAAAGTCCTTTTAACGTCTTGTCATATCTGCCTGCGAGTAGGCTACATAAGCATATTCAATTAATCTATAGAGTTCCCCACATCAATGGTACCACATTTAGTTTGTATTTTGTGTCTATTAAGAGAACTGTACCTACCTCCTTTTCAATCTATGTTACTCTAGTAATACAAATTTGAAGTAAATCCGTTGTTGCATTGAAGTCCTTAACAAGCGATTGGATTCTTGTAGTCTGAGAGCTCGACAACCATTCAGAATGAGAATATAGTAAATTGCCTGTTGATTAAGACTATTGTTGATGTAGGATTAAGGATAAAATGGTTAAATAACTTCTGATAGAGTTAATTCAAGGGGTTTCTCTAAATCAAAACTCTTCATGGTGCCCTTAGATTACTTTGGATATGATAACCTAATTAATTAGATCAATTAATTATTCCAGTAAATTCAATAATAAATGATCTTCTATATCCATAGCCAAAGTCACAACAACTGGTAGGAGGAAAAGGGAGTGAGAGAGAGAGATAACAAATAGAGAGAGAGAATAGGCCTGGGCATTGTGAAGTTCAACCCAGAGGCTCTCTGCTTGACACACAAGCTACAGTTCCAGTCAAAAGTTTGGACACACCAACTCATTCAAGGGTTTTTCTTTATTTGTTCTATTTTCTACTTTGTATAATAATTAGTGAAGTCATCAAAACTATGAAATAACACAGGGAATCATGTAGTAACCAAAAAGGAGTTCCCACAATATGCAGAGCACTTGTTGGCGGCTTTTCCTACACTCTGCGGTCCAACTCATCCCAAACCATCTCAATTGGGTTGAGGTCAGGTGATTGTGGAGACCAGGTCATCTGATGCAGCACTCCATCACTCTCCTTCTTGGTCAAATAGCCTTTACACAGCCTGGAGGTGTATTGGGTCATTGTCCTATTGAAAAAGAAATGATAATCCCACTAAACGCAAACCAGATGGGATGGCGTAAAGCTGTAGAATGCTGTGGTAGCCATGCTGGTTAAATGTGCCTTTAATTCTAAATAAATCATAGACAGTGTCACCAACAAAGCAACATCACACCTCCTCCTCCATGCTTCATGGTAGGAATCACCCATGTGGAGATAATCTTTTCACCTACTCTGCGTCTCACAAATACATGGCGGTTGGATCCAAAAATCTCAAATTTGGACTCATCAGACCAAAGGACAGATTTCTTCTGGTCTAATGTCCATTGCTCGTGTTTCTTAGCCCAAGCAAGTCTCTTCTTCTTACTGGCGTCTTTTAGGCGTCGACAGAGATAGGCGCCTCGCTTCACATTCCTAGGAAACTATGCAGTATTTTGTTTTTTTATGTGTTATTTTTCACATTGTTACCCCAGGTAATCTTAGGTTTTATTACATACAGTCCGGAGGAACTATTGGATATAAGAGCAATCTCAACTCACCAACATTACGACCAGGAATACGAATTTCCCGAAGCGGATCCTCTATTTGGCCTACCACCCAGGACAAAGGATCGGATCCCAGCTGGCGACTCAAAACAACGGCGCCGTAGAAAACCTGCGGGCTCTCCTTCACTGTAGCCAATGTGAGTAAAACATTTAAACGTGTTAACCCTCGCAAGACTGCAGGCCCAGACGGCATCCCCGGACGCGTCCTCAGAGCATGCGCAGACCAGCTGCCTGCTGTGTTTACAGACATATTCAATCAATCCTTGTCCCCACATGCTTCAAGAGGGGCACCATTGTTCTTGTTCCCAAGAAAGCTAAGGTAACTGAGCTAAATGACTACCGCCCTGTAGCACTCACTACCGTCATCATGAAGTGCTTTGAGAGACTAGTCAAGGACCATATCACCTCCACCCTACCTGACACCCTAGACCCACTCCAATTTGCTTACAGCCCCAATAGGTACACAATGACACAATCGCCATCACACTGCACACTGCTATACCCCATCTGTACGAGAGGAATACCTATGTAAGAATGCTGTTCATCGATTACAGCTCAGCATTTAACTACATAGTACCCTTCAAACTTGTGCAACTGTCTTGTGCAACTGGGTCCTGGACTTCCTGACGGGCCGCCCCCAGGTGGTGAGGGTAGGTAACAACATCTCCACCCCGCTGACCCTCAACACTGGGGCCCCACAAGGGTGCGTTCTCAGCCCTCTCCAGTACTCTCTGTTCACCCACGACTGCGTGGCCATGCACGCCTCCAACTCAATCATCAAGTTTGCAGACTACAGTAGTAGGCTTTATTACCAACAACGACAAGACGGCCTACAGGGAGGAGGTGAGGGCCCTCGGAGTGTGGTGGCAGGAAAATAACCTCACACTCAATGTCAACAAAACAAAGGAGATGATAGTGGACTTCAGGAAACAGCAGAGGGAGCAACCCCCTATCTACATTGATGGGACAGTAGTGGAGAGGGTGGAGAGTTTTAAGTTCCTCGGCTTACACATCACGGACAAACTGAAATGGTCCACCCACACAGACAGCGTGGTGAAGAAGGTGCAGCAGCGCCTCTTCAACTTCAGGAGGCTGAAGAAATTTTGCTTGTCACCAAAAACACTCACAAACTTTTACAGATGCACAATCGAGAGCATCCTGTCGGGCTGTATCACCGCCTGGTACGGCAGCTGCTCTGCCCATAACCGGAAGGCTCTCCAGAGGGCAGTGAGGTCTGCACAACGCATCACCGGGTGCAAACTACCTGCCCTCCAGGACACCTACACCACCCGATGTCACAGGAAGGACAAAAAGATCATTAAGGACAACAACCACCCGAGCCACTGCCTGTTCACCCCGCTATCATCCAGAAGGCGAGGCAGTACAGGTGCATCAAAGCGGGGACCAAGAGACTGATAAACGGCTTCTATCTCAAGGCCATCAGACTGTTAAACAGCCATCAATAACATTGAGTGGCTGCTGCCAACATACTGACTCAACTCCAGCCACTTTAATAATGGAAAAATTGATGTAATCAATTTATTACTAGCCACTTTATATAATGTTTAAATACCCTACATTACTAATCTCAAGTATATATACTGTACGCTATACCATCTACTGCAACGCGGCATCTTGATGTAATTAAATGTATCACTAGCCACTTTAAAACAATGCCACTTCATATAATGTTTTCATACCCTACATTACTCATCTCATATGTGTCATGACTGTCCTGATCAGATCAGGTTACAGGAGACCACAACCCTACAGATGATCTCTAAACCCCAACAGAGGAGGAGAGATCTAGGGGTCTGAAGATGTGGGGGTTTTATGACCCCTCATGCCCCTGGTAAATCTCAGGCCACAGACAAATTCCTTTTGTCCTGTTACTATGGAGAACCAGCCTCAGAACATTAAACATGAAATCAAGGAATTTGGAACAATGGTTTCCATCAGCCACAATGGTGGTCATGACAATAGATGGAATATGAAAATGTATGTCATTTTTGTTTTGTTATTAAAAGTTAACTTCTTGACGCACCCCATCCCGTTAGCGGGATCATTCTCATCAACAACCGCTGAATTGCAGAGCGCCACATTAAAAAAAATATACAAAAAATATTTATATTCATGAAATCACAAGTGCAATATAGCAAAACACAGCTTAGCCTTTTGTTAATCGACATGTCGTGTCAGATTTAGAAAATATGAAAATACAGCGAAAGCAATCCAAGCGTTTGTGTAAGTTATTCGATCACTAGACAAAACATTATGAACACCTAGCATCAAAGTAGCTTGGTCACGAAAATCAGAAAAGCAATAAAATGAATCGCTTACCTTTGATCTTCGGATGTTTTCACTCAGGAGACTCCCAGTTACACAATAAATGTTATTTTTGTTCCATAAAGATTAATTTTATATCCAAAACACCTCCGTTTGTTTGGCGCGTTATGTTCAGAAATCCACAGGCTCGAGCGGTCACGACAACGCAGACGAAAATTCCAAATAGTATCCGTAATGTCCACAGAAACATGTCAAACGGTTTTTTATAATCAATCGGTTGTTTTTAAAATATATAATCGATAATATATCAACCGCGACTGTCTCTTTTTCAGTAGGAGAGGGAAAGACAATGGCTGCCCCACTCTGTTGCACAAGCAAAACTCATGCGAACACCCAGCTATCCACTGACGCGATGTTATCTTTCTCGCTAATTTTTCTAAATAAAAGCCTGAAACTACGTCTAAAGACGACACCTTGAGGAAGCGATAGGAAAAGGAATCTGGTTGATATGCCTTTAAATGGAGAGAAGGCAGGCTATGGAACATGGAGCTTTCAAAATAGAAGCCACTTCCTGGTTTGATTTTCCTCAGGTTTTTGCCTGCAATATCAGTTCTGTTATACTCACAGACAATATTTTGACAGTTTTGGAAACTTTTGAAGGTTTTCTATCCTAATCTGTCAAGTATATGCATATTCTAGCATCTGGGCCTGAGAAATAGGCCGTTGACTTTGGGAATGTTATTTTTCCAAACATGAAAATAGTGCCCCCTAGCTGAAAGAGGTTTTAATAGATGACGTTAATACGAAAACATTGTAACGTGAAGAGTTTTCCTAGTACATGTTTGATGTTTATACATTGTACGTTGTGTGGAAAATGTCCAAATCAAAGGGAATGTTGTCGTAAAGATGAAATGTGAAGTTAGTTGTCTAAAATTGGATTTGAGAAAAACCTAGACCTTGCTCTTAACTTGATACGCCCAGAGAATTGCCCTAAAGGCGGTTACGCCCACTTCTGATCCAAGGGTATAAAACCTGTGAGTAAAGAATTTACAGACAAGACTACGTGACCCAAGCTGCAGCCAAGGTCTAAAAAGTGAACGAACCCAGAACGCAACACAAGTTTGAAGACAAAGAAATATTTTTCTACCCAAGCTACGGATGAGTAGCTGTGTCTAAGCGGGTGAATTCAAGCCGGACCCCCTAGCATCCAATCCCAGCGAATCGTGGTATCTAAATGGTTTCATTCATATGCTGTGAGCTCTGAGCTACAGAGCTGTCTGTCATCAGAAGACCCATTCCTCCTAAGCCAAAAGGACACTGATATCGTGAGGACGACCAGAAAGGTGCGCCGGGGAAGTGCGTCATCGAGCAGCCTGAACGGTCCCTTGAACGGTCCACGCAGAGTATCCTCAGAGATCTTCCCCACGGAATTCCATCATTATATTCTGACCCATAAGAGCGGCAGTTTGGGTCAAGGCTAGGGTTAGAATAGCATAGCTGACAAATTCACCCAAATGTATATTTCTCTCATGTACTTTCTTTTTCCTCTCTCTCTTTGAAATCCCCATTTTGGGTAACACGCGCCATAGTGTGTTGGCCCGTTAAACTAAGTTCTAATCAATAGCCTATAATGTGTTTGTCTATGTGTATCTTTTATCATCATTTTGGCTTTCTCGTAAATAAATATTCAACTAAGATTGGTGTGGTACGAATTCATTGGTGAGACCCGGGTCAGTGCAGATACACGGGCTATACGACGTTCAGAACGAGATTGTAGTGGTAACTGGTTAATTAGCGGCTGTTGTAAAAGCAATATTCTGATATTCTTTGAGTTAATTTGGGAAATAGAAACTCGATAAAAACGAATTTTCCCATGGTGCCCCTGGTTAATGAGTTAATAATTGCTTGATTCAGTTAATCACGCAATTATAAACTTTTAATCATTCGATGAACAACAGTCGTCATATTACTGTAACTAATACAACGTCACGACATGTGTATATACTGTACTCTATACCATCTACTGCATCTTGCCTATGCTGTTCGGCCATCACTCATTTATATATTTTTATGTACATATTCTTATTCATTCCTTTACACTTGTGTATAAGGTAGTTGTTGTGGAATTGTTAAGTTATATTACTTGTTAGATATTACTGCATGGTCGGAACTAGAAGCACAAGCATTTCGCTACACTTGCATTAACATCTGCTAACCATGTGTATGTGACAAATACATTTGATTTGATTTGATTTAGTAGTGGTTCTTTGCAGAAATTCGACCATGAAGGCCTGATTCACACAGTCTCCTCTGAATAGTTGATGTTGAGATGTGTCTGTTACTTGAACTCTGTGAAGCATTTATTTGGGCTGCAATCTGAGGCTGGTAACTCTAATGAACTTGTCCTCTGCAGCAGAGGTAACTCTGCATCTTCCTTTCCTGTTGCGGTCCTCATGAGAGCCAGTGTCATCACAGTGCTTGATGGTTTTTGCGACTGCACTTGAAGAAACATTTAACATTTCTGAAATTTTCCGGATTGACTGACCTTCATGTCTTAAAGTAATGATGAACTGTCGTTTCTCTTTGCTTATTTGAGCTGTTCCTGACATAGTAAGGACTTGGTCTTTTACCGAAAAGGGCTATCTTCTGTATACTACCCCTACCTTGTCACAACACAACTGATTGGCTCAAACGCATTAAGATGAAAGAAATTCCACAAATTAACTTTTAACAAGGCACACCTGTTAATTGAAATTGCATTCCAGGTGACTACCTCATGAAGCTGGTTGAGTGAATGCCAAGAGTGTGCAAAGCTGTTATCAAGGCAAAGGATGGCTACTTTGAAGAATCTGAAATATAAAATATATTTTGATTTGCTTAACACCTTTTTGGTTACTACATGATTCCGTATGTGTTTTTTCATGTTTTGATGTCAATGTAGAAGAGAGTAAAAATAAAGAAAAACCCTTGAATGAGTAGGTATGTCCAAACTTTTGACTGGTACTGTATATCCCACCATTATAGAGTCCAACATTTAACATTGCTAATTGGAAAACAAATATTCTCATTTACCAGCCTTTTGCACATAATGTATATAGACTCTTTTTTTTTCTTTTTTTTTTCTACTGTGTTATTGACTTGTTAATTGTTTACTCCATGTGTAACTCTGTGTTGTCTGTTCACACTGCTATGCTTTATCTTGGCCAGGTCGCAGTTGCAAATGAGAACTTGTTCTCAACTAGCCTACCTGGTTAAATAAAGGTGAAATAAAAAATAATAATTTTAAAAGCAGGAAACACGTTTTTGTACTGTGAACTTTCCAGCCTTAATGACCGTGGAGTTGTTTCGAAGTGTCGAGAGAGAAATTGGTCCACTCCCTCCCTTCTGTGTTCGTCTTTCTGCCGACAAGGGTATTGCATTTAATGAGAGAGTGGAAGGTGGTCAGGGTGTTCATTTGCTTTGTTAATGAGAGGTGGACAGCTGGTGTGTAATACACCACATGGAGACATCACAAATACATGTTATTGGGTTCACACCACATTGGGCTCATCCGAAGGCCACAACTGGCTGTGCATGGGCCATGAGCCAAGGAGAGTTCTCAGAGAATGTTTTAGAGTTGTTATAGACATCATTTAAGATTTTACTCTCTGACATGAGGGTGACCAAAACATTACGACGCCACACAAACTTTCCTAGACCCCTAGTAAAAGGGCTGATGACAGTGGGAGTCTCGCAACAACACCATGTTTTCTTGTGAACACGCACTATGGCTACCACAACAAAAGCAGTCAAACAAGAAAAGGATCTTGATGTGACATCTCGCCTGTAGGAGTACAGAAGACCTTAAGTCTCCATCGTGGCACCAGCACCTGTTGGTCTAGGAGAGATGCAGCCAGGATGGGAGGCAAGACAAGCTGAAGAGATGTAGGGTGTACATAATACGGCTCACTGCTCTTTGAGTCAATCATCAACCATGGGAGATTTGGGCAAAGGGGAAGGGAATAGAGAGTGTTACAGTCAATTGGTTGAATCAAGGAGGGGTGAGGCATGTGGTTTAAAGCTGAGGATGTCCTACAATGTGCACCTTGAAGGTGTCTCACCTGCACTTCATTATGCTCTGTCGTTCTGGACTCTGGGCTGGGTGGTGGTAGCTTGTACTGTTGGCAACTTTGTGCTGCTGTGTCCCTCTGTTCTGGTGTCTCTTCAGCCATCTCTGTCAGACCCCACCTGCCCTGCAGCCTGGAAGGGGGAGACACCTGGCACAAGATCCCGCTATGCCACTCACACAGCATATACAGTAGGAGCTTCTCTCCGCAAGTTGAAGAAATGTAATGTGTGTTTGTGTTTGGTGTGTGGTGTGTTTGTGTGTGTGTGGTGTGTTTGTACGTTTATATCATATCTGCATTAAAAAAACAGCAAACTGTTTTGTGCTCGGTCAAATAGAACAGCCGTATGGGCGGCATACAATATTTTATGATTGTGTGATGTTCAGTGAGCATGAATGACTCTATGGTGGACAAATGGTATTGTATCAATTAATGTGGTTTGAAGATTCATTTCCAGGTCATTAACAGTCAGGCATCTTGTTTACTAGTCAAATGCAGTCAACATACATTATTTGGTAACGATTTGCTCTCCATAACACATTCATTACACATCTATACGCATTTCATGAACATGTTATAACAGGTCCAAACGCCTTATTAAAGGTTAATTAAATATATCCATTGCATATCTATAGGACATTCTTGACATGCGACGCAAGAGCTCATTTGGGTATCTAAGATGCATCATTACAATGATCGGGTCGTGTCATCATTACGGCTGTTCTCAAAACGTGTGCTTCTGCCATACTAGTTAACGTGGCAATAGGCGTAAGTACTAAATCAACTAATGTAGTACATCCCAGATATGACAAAAGAAACAACAAAATAAAATGCATACTTTTTATTGATATGTCCACATGTCTTCTCATTGAGTGAAAGTATCCTGAAGCAAAAGGCCATCAAAGCTCCAGCGAATATTTTGTATTCACCAGTGTGGTTTCTATCAAAGCAATGGGTGAATCCTCTCCTCTAGTGCATTAAAGCGCGATCCACCAACCATCTGGAGTCCAAGCCCAAACTTTTCTTGAGGAAATAAAGGGGAAAAGCAACGCTGTTGGACACTGCACACTGCACAGCAGTCAACAGTCGATTGGTTTTGCTGAATAACACAGAATTACAGTTTTAATTGGCCGGTATCCTTGTTGGTAGAGGGATAGAGTTTTGCACACACAGCAGAAATGATTCCAAGCACAACTCCAGCATCGTTGGGCAATGCCTTGTAAGTGTGTTGACAGGCAATGTCAATGTTGTTGGAGGACCGGTGGTAGAAGTTAATCTGATGGTCTGACGACAAGAAAAGAGAGTGTTCCGCAGTTTTTAAATGAACAAAATGGTAGGAAAATGGTAGGACTCGTGTCGTTCTAATAGGATTTCTGTTGTGTAGGTTGATTATTTACTCCACGATTTTTTACATGGAATGGAGCTTCCTTCCTAGGAGTCTGTACTTCCTGCTGTGCTCTATAGGGTGAAATAAGATGTTTTTGCTTGTCACAGCATAACGAAGAATGATAGCCAAGCTTTGCATGTAAAAGGATACTTAAATCAACAAAGAAATGTCATTATATCTCAGAGTCAGGCGATGGAATTTACTAATTGCATTATGTCCATCACACCACTAAATTCACATGCTGGAATTTAAAGCCAATATCAGGCATGTTCCTTGAACCATTAAATTGAATAGGTTTGCATTACCGCAAGGACAGGTATGGGGAAAGAGAAATGTAATCCAGAAAACAACAAAGGAGAAACCTGTTCATAAACGCTCATCGATCACATCCTTCTGCAACATACAATAAGAAACTCTCTCATGCATACATAATCACATCAGACACAAACACACACACGAGTGCAGACACATCCCGTAAATAAGTGAGAGGAATTTCAATGTGAATGACCCAACCAAATGTTTCCATGCCAGACCTCCCACGCCAGCTCTCATCTTTAATCAGGTGTTTTGTTGTGCTAAATTACTCTGTACTAAAAAGCAAAGCACTGCTGCCCAACATACATACAGAGAGAGAGAACAGGGAACAAACAATGCAGAGGACCCCTGATTGCTGCAAGTATCACCTCATGTAAGCAGCAGCCTTAAAGTGGTGCACAATCACGGCAGTAGCCACTTTAGTAGTCAGCCATTATGAAACATCCACAATTACACAAAGCAAAAGAGTCCAGATGTCGATTGCTTTTTGTCTGCCAAGGACAGTACATAGCAAAATAGATGCATCCCTCTTGAGAGAACTTCTGATTCAACTAAGGAGAAATTACAATGTATGCTTTGAATAGAAATGATCTAGGTTTGATAAAATGCTATGATTTTCCCTATTGAGGACAGCCAATATAATAGAGGCTTGATGAGCAACATAAACGTGGACTCTTTTCAAAAGCCTTTTCACAATTTCAATTGGTCTCACTTCAGACAAACTTAAAGTGGGATCATTCAATCTTCAAATCCGTCAGACAAAAATGTAGACACACAAACACCTAGCACAATGACAAAACCCCAAACTATGTTGTGACAATATAAAACTGTACAGAACCTATCATCACATTTCAACAGCAAGTATAACAATCAACAAGGTGGCAGGTAGCCTAGCGGTTAAGAGTGTTGGGCAAATAACCGAAAGATCGCTGGTTTGAATCCCCGAGCCAACTAGGTGAAAAATCTGTCAACATGCCCTTGAGCAAGGCACTTATGCTGCTCTGGATGAGAGTTTTTTTTTTCTAAATGACGTAAAATATGTTACAAGTAACAACCCATAAACAATAAATGTCTTCTCGAATGTGCAATAATTTAGTGCATTAAACACAGGCTCATAAGGGTTTAAAATATTCAGAATTCACATTTTCTTCCCATAGTTCTTTGCTGCGCATAATAATTCATCTTTGAGAGTGATATGCTGTCAAGGGAGATTTCTGATGTGCCTATTCTATTCTAGGCTACAGCCTGAACACACGGCCTCCTTTACCCAGCGTGCATGTGTTTCCTCTCTTTTTTGTGTGTTTCAGTAACAAGTGAATAACAACTCCAACCGAAACAATTCAAACAACAATGGGTTGATGCGCCAAGAGATTTCATCAAGCGAATGACGGAGAGGGAGTTTAGCATACCCAGGCATTAGTATGCTAAAGTGGAGTGTGAGTGTGTAACAAGCCGTTGGATGGGAAAAACAGTGACATTGCCTTCAAGTGGAGTTAATGTTGAATATTTCAGTTCCTCTTTTTACTCTGAGGAGCGGGATCCTCTAGAGGGCCGTGGTGTGCTTTGATTGTGAATGGCTCCACCTGCCCTTTTAGATCTAGGAAAGTAAAGGAGGACTATCGATCAGAAGGAGGAATCAATCCTCCTCATAGCCTAGCCTAGCGCCCGTTGGTTCATTATTCATCATTCTCTGTCCATCTATCTATCTGCCCGTCTATCCTCTATCCATCCATCATGACTCTTGATTTCTCCTAACCGTATTTGAAAACATAGAAATGTAACATATTCCATGTCATTCTATTTTCATTTGGAAATTGTGTACCCTGCGTGGTGAACTCCTTGACGACGGTCATAAGGCAGATGAATATGACTGCTCTTCAGAAACGAGTCCTCTCATTGCTAGTCAGCAAGCTTGACTCTGCTCAAACCCAGCCTTTAGAAAAAAACTGTGCCACATTGTGGTGCCTTCGTGATGAAAAACCGGGACAGCATAGAAATAGCTAGTTGCCGGAGGGTATCACAAACAATTTCAGCTGTTGCCTGTAATTGAACAGACCGGCATAGGTTTAGCATTCCAGTTAAAGATATGTATTATCTGCAACAATCATTTCTGGGATTTATTATTTTGTCCCTCAACGCCACGCCACCCCCCACTCCCACAACCCCACCACTCCCCCCAGCATGCTTTTGCACATTTTAATCAATGTCAAGCTTGGTTGCACTGTGAGTAACTGTCCCTCACTATAACATTGAGCAGACAGAGCAAAAGAGATCAGGGCATATATTCAAAAAGCATTTCAGAGTAGGAGCGCTGATCTAGGATCAGCTCCCTCCTGTCCACAAATAGCTACCCAGATTATCTGCATTGGCCCTTTTTGCACTAAAGCTGCAGCTGCTGTTTATTATTTTTCACTTTATTCCTAGTTACAGTATATGTACATATATAAAAAAGTGATAAACAAATCAAAATATATTTTATATTTCAGATTCTTCAAAGTAGCCACCTTGATGACAGCTTTGCACGCTCTTGGCATTCTCTCAAATAGCTTCATGAGGTAGTCATGAATGCATTTCAAGTAACAGGTGTGCCTTGTTAAAAGTTCATTTGTGGAATTTCTTTCCATCTTAATGAATTTGGGCCAATCAGTTGTGATGTTACAAGGTAGTGGTGGTATACAGAGGACAGCCCTATTTGGTAAAAGACTAAGTCCATATTATGGCAAGAACAGCTCAAATAAGCAAAGAGAAACAACAGTCCATCGTTACTTTAAAACCTTTTGTGACTAGGGGGCAGTATTTTCATTTTTGGAAAAATAACGTTCCCGTAGTAAACGGGATATTTTGTCAGGACAAGATGCTAGAATATGCATATAATTGACAGCTTAGGATAGAAAACACTCTAAAGTTTCCAAAACTGTAAAAATATTGTCTGTGAGTATAACAGAACTGATGTTGCAGGCGGAAGCCTGAGAAAAATCCAATCTGGAAGTGCCTCATGTTTTGAAAGAGCTGCGTTCCAATGCGTCCCTATTGAGCAGTGAATGGGCTATCAACCAGATTACTTTTTCTCCGTATTCCCCAAGGTGTCTACAGCATTGCGACGTAGTTTTACGCATTTATGTTGAAGAATACCCGTAAGTGGCTACATTGCGCAACTGGTCACCTGATGCTCCCAGAGTGATTCTCGCGTAAAATACAGAGGTAGCCATTACTCCAATCGGTCCTACTGAAAAACTAAATGTCCCGGTGAATATATTATCGAATGGATATTTGAAAAATACCTTGAGGATTGATTATAAACAACGTTTGCCATGTTTCTGTCAATATTATGGAGCTAATTTGGAATATTTTTCGGTGTTTTCGTGACTGCAATTTCCGGGCGATTTCTCAGCCAAACGTGAAGAACAAACGGAGGTATTTCGCCTACAAAGATAATCTTTTTGGAAAAAAGGAACATTGGCTATCTAACTGGGAGTCTCGTGAGTGAAAACATCCGAAGCTCATCAAAGGTAAACGATTTAATTTGATTGCTTTTCTGATTTCCGTGACCAAGTTACCTGCTGCTAGCTGGACAAAATGCTATGCTAGGCTATCGATAAACTTACACAAATGCTTGTCTAGCTTTGGCTGTAAAGCATATTTTGAAAATCTGAGATGACAGGGTGATTAACATATTTAACCTTTGATTTTCATGAATAGGAATATTTTCTAGGAATATTTATGTCTGTTACGTTATGCTAATTAGTGTCAGTCGATGATTATGCTCCCTCATGCGGGATGGGGAGTCACTAGAGGTTTTAAGACATGAAGGTCAGTCAATCTGGGAAAATTTCAAGAAGTTGCAACAACTATCAAGCGCTATGATGAAACTGGCTCTCATGAGGACTGCCACAGGAAAGGAAGACCCAGAGTTATCTCTGCTGCAGAGGACAAGTTCATTAGAGTTAACAGAACCTTACATTGCAGCCCAAGTAAATGCTTCACAGAGTTCAAGTAGCAGACACATCTCAACATCAACTGTTCAGAGGAGACTGTGTGAATCAGGCCTTCGTGGTCTAATTGCTGCAAAGAAACCACTACTAAAGGAGACCAATAATAAGAAGAGACTTGCTTGGGCCAAGAAACACGAGCAATGGGCATTAGACCAGTGGAAATCAGTTTTTTTGTCTGATGAGTCCAAATTTGAGATTTTTGGTTTCAACCGCCGTGTCTTTGTGAGACGCAGAGTAGGTGAACGGATGATCTCCGCATGTGTGGTTCTCACCATGAAGCATTGAGGAGGAGGTGCAATGGTGTGGGGGTGCTTTGTTGGTGACAATGTCAGTGATTTATTTTGAATTTAAAGGCACACCTAACCAGCATGGCTACCACAGCCTTCTGCAGCAATACGCCACTTAGTGGGACTATCATTTTCTTTTCAACAGGACAATGACCCAAAACACACCTCCAGGCTGTGTAAAGGCTATTTGACCAAGCAGAATGATAGAGTTCTGCGTCAGATGACCTGGCCTCCTCAATCAAGCTACCTGAACCCAATTGAGATGGTTTTGGATGAGTTGGACCGCAGAGTGAAGGAAAAGCAGCCAACAAGTGCTCAGCATATGGGGGAACTCCTTCAAGACTTTTGAAAAAGCGTTCCTCATGATGCTGGTTGAGAGAAAGCCAAGAGTGTGCAAAGCTGTCATCAAGGAAAATATCTTTTGATTTGTTTAACACTTTTTTGGTTACTACATTATTCCATGTGTGTTATTTCATAGTTTTGACATTATTGGCTATCAACAACAAGGCAACTCCTATGACTAATTGGGAATGGGACGCAAGCATAGGATTGATCGCCCTGTCGCTGGCCGCCTTTGGGGAGGGTGTATAGTGTGAAAGGCCGAAACACCCTAGGAACCAAAAGGTACACTACTGACGGTGCGCTCCCCAAATTTCACCACGCTCACTGTTCATTAACTCTTGGAAGTGCTTGCACAAAGGATAGTAACATCTCATCCTGTGTTCTTGGAATCTGAATATCTGGACTTGTCCAGTGACTGCTGAGAAAGATCAGCTGACAACAGGGGAAAGTCCTTGTGGCGGCACGGAGAGACGGCTGACCGGAGGGAATAGACCCCACTGGGACAGTCATGGGGTAGCTTCCCATTTCTGTAGTTTCCCATGCTTCGCAGTATGTTGGAAACACCCGCTTTAGCTACAGAGAGTCAACATACGAGAATACCCCTAGAGTCTGCGAGAGCGGGGGCGGAAGATGACTCATCGGCTGACAACATGGTAACGACTGGACTGGAAACGACTACGAGTAATGAGAGCACAGCACAAGAGAACACCACAGCAACTGTCACAAGTTCTGCTGCAACAGTGGGCCACAAACAGATGCAGGTATGTGTCTGTGGTTGGAGGAAAGTTACATCACACCATGGCTTGAGGATCCACCAGGGGAAGAAGGGGTGTTTGGGTAAAGAGAGACAGAGAACTCGCATTGATTACTTTCTGCGAAAGCGATCACATCAGTCGAATGAAGCACAGCAACTGGACGCAAACCATAGTTTGCAGTGCATCAGTACCACTGTCATGGAGGACGTAAACTCAAGCACCGAAGTAGCAACTGAGGTGGAACCAACAACAGGAGTGGAACTCACCCAGCCTCCCAGACCTGCAGTCAAGAGGAGACTACCAGGGCACAGACCGTATGTGAAGTGGCCTGGCGCCAGTGACAAGAAGTTGTGGGAAACAGTGAATACTGACCTTACCTTGACCCTCGAGAAACTGAGGCACAGTGGAGAAGAAGTTGGAGAGGATGGGGGATATCATCTATGAGTATGGGACAGAAAGATTTGGAGTGGAAGAAGCAAAAGGCGGGAGAAAGGTTCCAACCCCACCAGTTTCCAGGAGGCAACAAGAAATCAAGCGCCTCGTTCAAGAAAGGCGGCAGCTTAAGAAACAGTGGAAGAAGGCCTCGGAAGTGGAAAAGGAGGGCATAGAGGCACTTCAGGCTGACATCAAAACCCGGTTGGCATCCCTCCGTAGAGCAGAGAACCTACGGAAACGCAGAAGGAAGAAAGAACAAACTAGAACTCGATTCTATAAAGATCCCTTCAAGTTCCTTAAAAGTCTCTTCACAAAGGAAAAAAGTGGAGCTCTAAAAACAACAAGGAAAGACCTAGAGGAGCACCTGAGAACAACAAACTTTGACTCAAAGCGACATGAACATCTGGCCATCCCATCAGATATCCCACCCATTGAACCCCCGGAACATCATATTGAGACCAGCCCTCCGACATGGAAAGAGGTGGAAAACACAGTTCGACGGGCAAGAACAGCATCAGCCCCGGGGCCAAATGGAGTCCCGTACAAAGTGTATAAGAACGCACCAGACGTCCTGAGGTTCCTCTGGAGGCTTATGAGAACAGCTTGGCAGAAGAAGATAATACCCAAAGTGTGGCGTAGGGCAGGCGGGGTCCTGATCCCTAAGGAGAAGGATGCAGTGAACATCAGCCAATTCCGCCCAATCTCCTTACTGAATGTCGAGGGTAAAATCTTCTTTAGGGTCATTGCCCAGAGGATGGCCGAGTACCTGCAAAGGAATACGTACGTCGATACATCTGTACAGAAGGCAGGAATATCAGGGTTCTCTGGCTGCTTGGAACATTCCAGCATGATCTGGCACCAGATCCAAATGGCCAAGGTGGAGAAAAGGGACCTCCATGTAGTCTTCCTCGACCACGCCAATGCATTTGGCTCTGTGCCCCATGAACTCCTGTGGTCTGCCTTCAGATTTTTCCACATACCGGACACCATCACAAACCTGGTGAAGTCGTACTTCCAGGATCTGCAGTTCTGGTTCACCACCTCAGAGTTCACCACCTCATGGCAGTGTCTGAATGTAGGTATAATGGCGGGATGTACCATTTCTCCGTTGGCATTCACAATGGCAATGGAGGTTATCATCAGATCCTCAAAATGGGTTGCTGGTGGACAGCGAGTCGACTCTGGTTTCCGCCTCCCTCCACTCAGAGCCTACATGGACGACATTACAACATTGACCACCACTGTCCCATGCACCAGGAGACTGCTCAGAAAACTTGAGGAGAACATCAGCTGGGCCCGTATGAAGATTAAACCATCCAAGTCACGCAGCATCTCGATTGTGAAGGGAGTACTCTCTGACCTGAAATTCTTCATCGGAGATGTCCAAATCCCAACAGTGTCCGAGGAACCGGTAAAAAGCCTTGGAAGGTGGTATGATGCAAGCCTGAAGGACAAAGACCAGGTGCAACAGCTGCGCAAAGACATCAGTAGTAGCCTACAGTCCATCGACAACACCCAGCTACCTGGAAAGTTAAAGGCCTGGTGTCTGCAGTTTGGTCTCCTACCCCGGGTGTTGTGGCCCTTAGCACTGTATGAGGTTCCAATCTCAACAGTGGAGAAGATGGAAAGAGGAGTCACAGGCTACTTAAAGAAGTGGCTCGGAGTTCCACGATGCCTTAACACCATAGGCCTCTATGGAGATGGTGTCCTCAAGCTGCCCCTCACCAGTCTAACAGAGGAATTCAAGTGTGCAAAAACCAGGCTCCAGATGACACTGAATGAATCTCGAGACCCAGTGGTGAGCAACAACGCGCCGACCTTGGCAACTGGGCGCAAATGGAGGCCAGGAAAAGCAGTCCAGGAGGCAACAGCAGCCCTCAGACATGCTGACATTGTGGGTCATGTTCAGCAAGGGAGAGGAGGCCTTGGGCTAACTAGCCGTGCTGCTTGGAGTAAGGCCACTGCACCAGAGCGGCGGAAGATGGTAGTGCAGGAAGTACGCCATCAGGAGGAGGCTGCAAGGTGGGCCAAGGCAGTCTCTCTTGCCAAACAGGGACAGTGGACTCGATGGGACAGTGTGGAGAAGAGGAAGATCAGCTGGAAGGATCTGTGGGCCATGGAAGCGAGGCAGTTGAGCTTTTCCATCAGAGCAACATAAGACGTCCTTCCAACACCAGTTAATCTTCACCAATGGTATGGTGAAGATCCGGACTGTGCCCTCTGTTCCATGCCAGCCAACCTCAGGCACATTCTCACAGGGTGTAAAACAAGCCTCACCCAAGGACGCTACACTTGGAGTCACAACCAAGTCCTTAAAAACCTTGCGTCCGCCCTGGAGGACAAGAGAGCTGCCACCAACTTCAAATCAAATCAAATTTTATTTGTCACATACACATGGTTAGCAGATGTTAATGCGAGTGTAACGAAATGCTTGTGCTTCTAGTTCCGACAATGCAGTAATAACCAACAAGTAATCTAACTAACAATTCCCAAACTACTGTCTTATACACAGTGTAAGGGGATAAAGAATATGTACATAAGGATATATGAATGAGTGATGCTACAGAGGAGCATAGGCAAGATACAGTAGATGGTATCGGGTACAGTATATACATATGAGATGAGTATGTAAACAAAGTGGCATAGTTAAAGTGGCTAGTGATACATGTATTACATAAGGATGCAGTCGATGATATAGAGTACAGTATATACGTATGCATATGAGATGAATAATGTAGGGTAAGTAACATTATATAAGGTAGCATTGTTTAAAGTAGCTAGTGATATATTTACATTTCCCATCAATTCCCATTATTAAAGTGGCTGGAGTTGAGTCAGTGTCAGTGTCAGTGTGTTGGCAGCAGCCACTCAATGTTGGTGGTGGCTGTTTAACAGTCTGATGGCCTTGAGATAGAAGCTGTTTTTCAGTCTCTCGGTCCCAGCTTTGATGCACCTGTACTGACCTCGCCTTCTGGATGATAGCGGGGTGAACAGGCAGTGGCTCGGGTGGTTGATGTCCTTGATGATCTTTATGGCCTTCCTGTAACATCGGGTGGTGTAGGTGTCCTGGAGGGCAGGTAGTTTGCCCCCGGTGATGCGTTGTGCAGACCTCACTACCCTCTGGAGAGCCTTACGGTTGTGGGCGGAGCAGTTGCCGTACCAGGCGGTGATACAGCCCGCCAGGATGCTCTCGATTGTGCATCTGTAGAAGTTTGTGAGTGCTTTTGGTGACAAGCTGAATTTCTTCAGCCTCCTGAGGTTGAAGAGGCGCTGCTGCACCTTCTTCACTATGCTGTCTGTGTGAGTGGACCAATTCAGTTTGTCTGTGATGTGTATGCCGAGGAACTTGCTACCCTCTCCACTACTGTTCCATCGATGTGGATAGGGGGGTGTTCCCTCTGCTGTTTCCTGAAGTCCACAATCATCTCCTTAGTTTTGTTGACGTTGAGTGTGAGGTTATTTTCCTGACACCACACTCCGAGGGCCCTCACCTACTCCCTGTAGGCCGTCTCGTCATTGTTGGTAATCAAGTCTACCACTGTTGTGTCGTCCGCAAACTTGATGATTGAGTTGGAGGCGTGCGTGGCCACGCAGTCGTGGGTGAACAGGGAGTACAGGAGAGGGCTCAGAACGCACCCTTGTGGGGCCCCAGTGTTGAGGATCAGCGGGGTGGATATGTTGTTGCCTACCCTCACCACCTGGGGGCGGCCCGTCAAGAAGTCCAGTACCCAGTTGCACAGGGCGGGGTCGAGACCCAGGCTCTTGATCTTGATGACGAGCTTGGAGGGTACTATGGTGTTGAATGCCGAGCTGTAGTCGATGAACAGCATTCACACATATGTATTCCTCTTGTCCAGATGGGTTAGGGCAGTGTGCAGTGTGGTTGAGATTGCATCGTCTGTGGACCTATTTGGGCGGTAAGCAAATTGGAGTGGGTCTAGGGTGTCAGGTAGGGTGGAGGTGATATGGTCCTTGACTAGTCTCTCAAAGCACTTCATGATGACGGAAGTGAGTGCTACGGGCGGTAGTCGTTTAGCTCAGTTACCTTAGCTTTCTTGGGAACAGGAACAATGGTGGCCCTCTTGAAGCATGTGGGAACAGCAGACTGGTATAGGGATTGATTGAATACGTCCGTAAACACACCGGCCAGCTGGTCTGCGCATGCTCTGAGGGCGCGGCTGGGGATGCCGTCTGGGCCTGCAGCCTTGCGAGGGTTAACACGTTTAAATGTCTTACTCACCTCGGCTGCAGTGAAGGAGAGTCCGCATGTTTTCGTTGCAGGCCGTGTCAGTGGCACTGTATTGTCCTCAAAGCGGGCAAAAAAGTTATTTAGTCTGCCTGGGAGCAAGACACCCACAGCAAGACACCCACAGCAGCATCACACTCCTTACGGGCAAACTTTGTCCGCGAAGGGGCTAAACCACCGAAGAGCGGCTCTACACCATTAGAGTGAGACCAGTTGCGCTTGGCCCGCGACTGGAAAATGCTAGCTGACATTGGCCGGCAACTTGTGTTTCCTCCGGAGATCGCAACCACCACCCTAACCACCACCCTAAGACCATGGTGCTCTGGTCCCGTTCGCTCAATAAGGTCTTCATCATTGATCTCACAGTACCCTGGGAGGACTCAGTAGATGAGGCTTATGAGCGAAAACATCTGCGCTATGCTGATCTAGCTGCCGAAGCACGGCATTATGGCTGGAACACAGAAGTCCAACCAGTGGAGGTGGGCTGCAGAGGTTTTGTGGCAACATCTACAACCAGACTGCTTAGAGACCTGGGAATTAAGGGCCAGATCCAGCGTTCGGCAATCAAAGCTGTATCGGAGGCGGCAGAAGGCAGCAGTCAGTGGCTCTGGATGAAGAGGAAAGACCCCAGCTGGGCCCCGAAGTGAGAGGGCCAGGAGGTATGCGGTCAACAATGCTTGACTCAGGGAGGAGGTCGCCCCTGCCATGCATAGTCCCATGGGATGTTGGCTATCAAGGCAACTCCTATGACTAATTGGGAATGGGACGTAAGCATAGGATTGATCGCCCTGTCGCTGGCCGCCTTTGGGGAGGGTGTATAGTGTGAAAGGCCGAAACACCCTAGGAACCAAAGGTACACTACTGACGATGCGCTCCCCAAATTTCACCACGCTCACTGTTCATTAACTCTTGGAAGTGCTTGCACAAAGGATAGTAACATCTCATCCTGTGTTCTTGGAATCTACAATGTAGAAAATAGTCCAAATAAAGAAAAACCCTTGAATGAGCAGGTGTGTCCAAACTTTTGACTTGTACTGTATATAATCGTATCCATTATGATCTAAAACTCCAAATTTGTGATTATGGGCCTTCCTGTTACAGTAACAGCTGCAATATATATTCATTATGGCTAAACCATACATGTATGTCAATATGCAGAGTGGATTAAGACTAAACCAACCCTGCTCCTACACACATTTAAAATTCTCTAGCAGGGCTGCTTAAATCACACCCACTTCAGTAAGAGGGGTATAATTTATTGATGTGGTATGCTGTCACTTAATGCAGGCTTAAGCTCAGGGAACTAGGTCCTTATGAAGTGCCTGTGATTGAATGCAAAACAAAGACTGATTAAGAGCTTAGTAATCAAAGAAGAATGGGCTCTCGGTTAAATTAATAACATATCAGGATCAATTAAAGCAATTAAATCTGGATTAATTCACGGCAGATTAGGACTATAAATTAGAAAAGCAGGGTCAGAGACAGTAAATTGCAAGGCAGACATGTAAAAACATTGAATCTGCTAAGACATACAAAATTATCATATTGCTGTAGAATTGATTCTCACACATCATCCTAAACGTTCTTATTTTTCAGGGAGGAGAGAGTAAACCAATTAGAATCCAGTCAGTCAATTGATTTATCTTGCTACATTAACCGTTAACTTTCGTTTTACAACTCAACACCTTCAAGCTGTTCATTCTGGCCCCTCTTCCAGTCGAATTCATAGAAACTAAAAAAATACTTTGGTACAATATTCTCACTTCCACAACAATCAGAATATGCTTTGACTAAAATGAGTACTTTCCATGTACATCATTTCCATCAACAATCTTGAAACATACAGACACATAATTGCCATGCTGTGACTACACCTTTTATTTGAGACAAGGCTTATACTGTACATTACCTCATTACAATGTAAGAAAGAGGCTTTTCTAATATGGACACTGTACTAAAAACATTTTATGTTCTTAAGCATATTGAATATTATTTATCAACTGAATGGATCTGCGGCTGGACACGGAAAAAAACTGTTCCTCTTGTTCCCTCATTATCAATGCTGTCTCAGTTGAAAGTAACAGCCCAGTCAGCCTCTGTGTGCTGCGCTGGTGCGTTCTCTTCCTATGCTCTCTCTCTCTCTCTCTCTCTCTCTCTCTCTCTCTCAGTCGCTCTCTCTGTCTCCCCCATTTCATCTCTCTCTCTCTCTGTCTCCCCCATTTCATCTCTCTCTCTCTCTCTCTCTCTCTCTCTCTCTCTCTCTCTCTGTCTCCCCCATTTCATCTCTCTCTCTGTCTCCCCCATTTCATCTCTCTCTCTCTCTCTCTCTCTCTGTCTCCCCCATTTCATCTCTCTCTCTCTCTCTCTCTGTCTCCCCCATTTCATCTCTCTCGCTCTCTCTGTCTCCCCCATTTTTTCTCTCTCTCTCTCTCTCTCTCTCTCTCTCTCTCTCTCTCTCTCTCTCTGCAGGCTCTCTCAAGAGGAAGGCCTCCCATCGTCAGCGTGCACACACCTCCATGATTTATGAGCCATCTGTCATGTCTGATGTTCCTGTCGCCTCAGACAGGATGTGCAAGGCTGGCATGCGGAGACTCTGAGCGGGCACCGCATGGGCTCAGCGTGGTTAGTTGTGGGCACGCCAAGACCCGCTGTAATTAAATTACAACCAAGTAAGCACACAGAGGTCTCGATAATCCTAACAATCATAAAACAAAAGACATTGGGGCAGAAAATCAAATGGTTAGGAATGTTTGGTGTTGTCAGAGATCCATTATGTTCAACCCAGAAATGGACTCGAATCCTCCAAATTAATACCTCACTGACCAACACAATCTCACACTGCAAATATGTTTTAAAAAAATGTAAAAGTCAGCAGATTGTTGTGTGGATTCATTTGTGAAAAAATGTATTAATTCGTGTGACTTCATTGACAGGAAAATACATTATTTGAGGGCAAACTTTGGAACAATCTTTTGAAAGTTATTAGAGCAATGCATGATGGGCAATGGTGTTGTCCTACACTGCCGTTTTTTTGTGTCCCACATTTATTTATATATGCAGTCCAGTCAAAAGTTTAGACACACCTACTCATTTTTACTGTTTTCTACATTGTAGAATAATAGTGAAGACATGAACACTATGAAGTAACACCTATGGAATCATGTAGTAACCAACAAAGTGTTAAACAGATCAAAATAGATTTCATATTTGAAATTCTTCAAAGTAGCCACCCTTTGCCTTGGTGACAGATTTGCACATGCTTGGCATTCTCTCAACCAGCTTCATGAGGTACACACCTGGAATGCATTTCAATTAACAGGTGTCCCTTGTTAAAAATTAATTTAATGCGTTTGAGCCAATCAGTAGTGTTGTGACAAGGTAGGGTTGGTATACAGAAGATAGCCCTATTTTGGTAAAATACCAAGTCCATTTTATGGCAAGAACAGCTCAAATAAGCAAAGCGAAATGACAGTCTATCATTAAATTAAATAAAT
Organism: Oncorhynchus tshawytscha; assembly: GCF_018296145.1. NCBI lineage: Eukaryota > Metazoa > Chordata > Actinopteri > Salmoniformes > Salmonidae > Oncorhynchus > Oncorhynchus tshawytscha. The sequence continues at coordinate 24,411,056 of NC_056431.1, forward strand.
CCATATTTGTCACAGGTGTAGTAGACCTTCCAGTGAAATGCTTACTAACAAGCCCTTAACCAACAATGCAGTTCAAGAAAGAGTTAAGAAAATATTTACCAAATAAACTAAAGTAAAAAATAATAAAAAGTAACACGATAAAATAACAATTACGAGGCTATATACAGGGAGTACCGATACCGAGTCAATGTGTGCGGTTACAGGTTAGTCGAGAATTTGTTAATGTAGGTAGGGGTACAGCGAGTAGCAGAAGTGTAAAAACAAATGGGGGGGGGGTCCATTTGATTAATTGTTCAGCAGTCTTATGGCTTGGGGGTAGAAACTGTTAAGGAGCCTTTTGGTCCTAGACTTGGCGCTCTCTGTCAGAGTGACTACCAGGTTCTTGGTCACCTCCTCTCCCGATTGCTCAGTTTGGCAGGGTGGCGAGCTCAGCTCTAGGAAGTCTTGGTGGTTCCAAACTTCTTCCATTTAAGAATGATGGAGGCCACCTGTGTTCTTGGGAACCTTCAATCCTTCAGAAATGTTCTGGCACCCTTTCCCTGATCTGTGCCTCAACACAATCGTATCTCGGATGTCTACAGACAATTCCTTTGACATCATGGCTTGGATTTTGCTCCGGCATGTACTGTCAACTGTGGGACCTTAAATAGACAGGTGTGTGCCTTTCCAAATCAATTGAATTTGCCACAGGTGGGCTCTAAGTTGTAGAAACAGATCAAGGATGATCAATGGGAACAGGATGTACCTGAGCTCAATTTCGAGTCTCATAGCAAAGGGTCTGTATTCAGTTTTTAATTTTTTAGTACATTTGCAAACAATAATATATCTGCAGCATTACAGAAGTTAGTATTTTCACAGAAGTTACTTTCACTGACTCTGTAGATGTTTTACAGAAGGGCAGCCCAGGTGTGACATCCTAGGTGGAGGAGGGCAACATCAGCATGCTACACATGGCATGAGAAACTGCAGAGGGCGAGAGAAACATAAACCCCATAGCGAGCTCACTGAGAGGAAAACGTCAAATGACACGCATTGTACAGAACTGAAATAACAGTGTTCATAACAGTGTTCCCAGAGCTACTGCCTGCACACCACGTCCTTTTCTTACCTTGTGCAATATCATTACACTGCTGCAAGGTCACAGCTCGCATCGCTTCCACCGCCAAAATCGTTAGTGAAATTAGTGTTAGCCTTGAGGGGGTGTCACAACTAACCAGTGTAAATTGGCCCGCGGGAGCATGACTCGCATTTGTTAAGTGGAGTTGCGGCATCTGCAAACTCCTCGTAGGCTTTCTCGTGGTCATGGTGTCGAACATCTGGCAGCCATGTAAACAGGCTGAGGATTGATAGGCCCACCTGTGCATCGTCAAAAACAGTCCTCCCGGGACTCCTTCTCTGACTCAGTTCCACGGCTCTGTGTCCACGGAATTAGCTGGCATGGTGTTTACAGTACGTTGGATTATTTATTTTCTTCCACAAAATGCCATATGTTCGCTGTTACTTTTGCTTTTAATCCATAGCTTGGAACATTATTTCGCATTGGATGAATCAGTGATTACCTGAAATACAACAACACAAAACACCTGCACGCCATATGTCTTGTGAATATGTATAGGTAACTGCCAAAATAATGGAAACACTTTTGTAAATGAGGGATACAAAATATATCAAAAGCAGGTGCTTCCACACAGGTGTGGATCCTGTGTTATTTAGCATCCCATCATGCTTAGGGTCATGTGCAGTATAAAAACGCAGGGCCGGCCATTATTTTGGCTACCATGGCTATGTCACCATAAGATGACAATAACCCCATCCACGTGGCACGAGTGGTCACTGAATAGTATGATGAGCATGAACACGATGCAAAGCATATGCCATGACCGTCTTATTCAACCCAATTGGACACTTGTGGGAGATTCTGGGGCTGCGCCTGAGAAGAATAGTGTCGCATCCTTCCAATAGAGTTCAAGACACTTGTAGAATCCATGCCAAGGTGCATTGAAGCTGTTCTGGCCGAACGCCCTATTAACCTTTTGTGACTAGGGGGCAGTATTTTCATTTTTGGAGAAAATAACGTTCCCTTAGTAAACGGGATATTTTCTCAGGACAAGATGCTAGAATATGCATATAATTGACAGCTTAGGATAGAAAACACTCTAAAGTTTCCAAAACTGTAAAAATATTGTCTGTGAGTATAACAGAACTGATATTGCATGCGAAAGCCTGAGAAAAATCCAATCCGGAAGTGCCTCATGTTTTGAAAGCGCTGCGTTCCAATGCGTCCCTATTGAGCAGTGAATGGGCTATCAACCAGATTACTTTTTCTCCGTATTCCCCAAGGTGTCTACAGCATTGTGACGTAGTTTTACGCATTTATGTTGAAGAATACCTGTAAGCGGCTACATTGCGCAACTGGTCACCTGATGGCTCCCAGAGTGATTCTCGCGTAAAATACAGGGGTAGCCATTATTTCAATCGGTCCTACTGAAAAAAACAATTGTCCCGGTGGATATATTATCGAATAGATATTTGAAAAACACCTTGAGGATTGATTATAAACAACGTTTGCCATGTTTCTGTCTATTATGGAGCTAATTTGGAATATTTTTCAGGGTTTCGTGACTGTAATTTCCGGCCGATTTCTCAGCCAAACGTGAAGAACAAACGGAGCTATTTCGCCTACAAAGATAATATTTTGGGAAAAAAGGAACATTAGCTATCTAACTGGGAGTCTCGTGAGTGAAAGCATCCAAAGCTCATCAAAGGTAAACGATTTAATTTGATTGCTTTTCTGATTTCCGTGAGCAAGTTACCTGCTGCTAGCTGGACAAAATGCTATGCTAGGCTATCGATAAAATTACACAAATGCTTGTCTAGCTTTGGCTGTAAAGTATATTTTGAAAATCTGAGATGACAGGGTGATTAACAAAAGGCTAAGCTGTGTCTCAATATATTTCACTTGTGATTTTCATGAATAGGAATATTTTCTAGGAATATTTATGTCTGTTGCGTTATGCTAATTAGTGTCAGTGATTACGATGATTACGCTCCCTCATGCGGGATGGGGCGTCGCTAGAGGTTTTAAGACACTTTATGATGGTGTTTCCTTTATTTTGGCAGTTACTTGTATCTCTCCCTCTATTCAGCATTGAATGATGAAAACTATCCCCTAATATTTTCTTCCTGCAATGGAAAAACATGGAATGACTACTGACTATTGCTGCTCTGTCTTGATGATTGTTACAACCTGTATAATGGTTTTACATCTATACTGTGTACAATACAGTGCTATTCCTTTTGATTTAGTCTTCCTGGGTGTAGCCCTCTTGGTCTTGGTCTAAGAAACAGAACATTACTTTGCAGTGGTAGGAAACGCGGCGAACACACTAATGAACAGGCCCATGGCAGGGCTCCATCTCTGAGCCCTTGTTTGAGCTGCCCGAGAGGGCACATGGGAGGTGAGCCCTTTAAAATTCAGTCAGCCTGAACCGAGCTGGTCTCTACCACCCAGTGTCAGCTTCACCTTCTCTGCTCTGGTTATTCTCTGAATGACACCCTATTGATCGAAGATCACTGAGTGCTCAGGTGGAGACGCTTCATTATTTTTTACCCGAAACGCCAAGCTGACTTTCTATTGATGCTATATTTATGAAGAAAGGTCACTCTCAGGAGAATGTGAAAAAGAATAATGCGAACGTGGCCCTCTCGCTCGTGCTGCCTGCCTCAAATCCTCTTTCCTTCCATATCGTAAGTCACAGGTTTTTTTGCTCTAATGTGAAAGAGTGGTACCATATTTACAGTACCGACATGCATCAGGCTACACAGTACGTGTGAGAGGAGGGCGTGTGACATGGAACTGGAATATTTACGATGTCTCCAGCAGCATACAGATGACAGCCATGCGTGGTGGGTGAGAGAGGTATAGTAAAAACAGGCAGCAGCTTATTGGGGTCAACCAAACCTTAACAGCTCCACTCCAAGGCGATGCCTGGTCGGTAGACCCATCATCCCCCCAGCAATGATTTCAAAGAGAGGTCCCATGGCTCCAGAACTCAACTCTCTGTTAAGAGATTGTTGCCCCGGGCAGACCATCCAACTCCTCACGAACCCAGAAGTGCGATATGACCTTCAGCAATCCGCACACACATTCATTATTCATTCTGATTGGCGATCGACATGCCAACACAAACAAGCCCTGGAAGCTCTACAATACAAGCCAAAACTTGAGCAAAACCCTTAAAACTATTTTTTAAGGAATTTATTTGACAGGGACAATGCACATTAATCATCATTTCAGTGTTATATAAAATTCAATGTAAATGTGCAGTAGTTAGCAAAAGAGCTGGATTTTTTTTTCTGATCACCAATTCTTTTTTAATCAAACACATTGATTTAGATTTAAAGTTCACTATGCATGAATGTTACTGATTTCAGCTTCGCTCAGATATCTGCATATTTTTTTTATTTTTGTTGGATAGATGTAGTAGGCTTAATGTTCACAGTGGGGAACAGTGGGCTAAACCACAGTTGTCTAGTGCAATTGTTGTTCGAGGGTAGAGAATGCTTACTTTTAGGTTGTGTGTATTGTGGTTTAGGTTGTGTAGGTTGTGTTTATTGTTGTGAACTGTTAGATATTACTGCACTGTTGGAGCTAGAAACACAAGCATTTTGCTACACCCGCAATGACATCTGATAAACGTGTATGTGACAAATAAGATTTGATTTGATTTGATTGTTAACTACTACCACGTTCACGTGCTATCGGAATCTCGGAAAGCTTCCTATGGGTTCATTCATTCACTACATTAGGAAACTCTTTCCAAAATGAGTTACCAAGTTGGAAATGTCAGTGTCCTAGTTCCGACTAGCACGTGAATGCAGCAAGATTGCCAATGACTCAAGCTATTTGCTCACACGCTAGAGTACAGCTACTGCAATGTATTTAGCCTGTAAATTGTATGAGACTATCAAGTGAACTTAAATATGCTAATCTAATTTAAAGTGCCTTCAGAAAGTATTCACACCCCTTGACTTTTACCACATTTTGTAATGTTACAGACTACATTTAAAATGGATTACATTTGGATTTTGTGTCACTGGCCTACACACAATACCACATAATGTCAAAGTGGAATTATGTTTTTTCGATTTAAAACAAATTAATAAAGAATGAAAAGCTGAAATGTCTTCAGTCAATACACTGAGTATACCAGTAGGAAAACCTTCCTAATATTGAGTTGCACCTCCACCCTTTGTCCCTCAGAAGAGCCTCAATTCGTTGGGGCAAGGACTCTACAAGGTGGCGAAAGCATTCCACAGGGATGCTACAGTAGCCCATGTTGACTCTAATGCTTCACACAATTGTGTCAAGTGGCTGGACATCCTTTGGGTGGTGGAGCATTCCTGATACACATAGAAGACTGTTGAGCATGAAAAACCCAGCAGCGTTGCAGTTCTTGACACACTCAAACCGGTGCGCCTGGCACCTACCATCATACCCCATTCAAAAGCACTTCAATCTTTTTTTTTCATTCACCCTCTGAATAACACACATTCATTCTCTCAATTGTCCCCTCCCCTTTAGCTTCACCGATTCAAGTGAATTCAACAAGTGACATCAATAAGGGATCATGCTTTCACCTGGATCCACCTGGTCAGTCTATGTCATGGAAAAAGCAGGTGTTATTTTTTTTCTTATACTCAGTGTAAGTATCCAACTCCTTTGTTATGGCAAGCCTAAATAAGTTCAGGAGCAAAAATGTGCTTAATAAATCACATAATAAGTTGCATGGACTCTGTGTGCAATAATAGTGTTTGCAATAATAGGGATTTTTGAATGACTACCCCATCTCTGTACTTCACACATACAATTATCTGTAGTCCCTCAGTTGAGCAGTGCATTTCAAACAGATTCAGCCACAAACAACAGGGAGGTTTTCCAATGTCTTGCAAAGATGGGCACCTATTGTTAAAAACAAATAAGCAGACATTGAATATTCCTTTGAGCATGATGAAGTTATTAATTACACTTTGGATGGTGTATCAATACACCCAGTCACTACAAAAATACAGGCGTCCTTCCTAACTCAGTTGCCGTAGAGTAAGGAAACCGCTCAGGGATGTCAACATGAGGCCAATGACGACTTTAAAACAGTTAGAGTTTAATGGCTGTGATAAGTGTCACGAGTCCGACCGAGGGTGTTTCTTTTTCCCGGGCGGGTGGCGCTCGGCGGTCGTCGTCACCGGCCTATTAGCTGCCACTGATTGTTTTTCCTCCCCCTCCTTGTATGTTTAGTGGTAGCACCTGTGTAGGGTTAATTAGTTTGTCTTTATTAGACAGCCGGCCCGCCTGGTTGTTGTGCGGGATTATTTCTATGTAACCTTCGGCTCTGTTGTGGAGGTACGTGTTTTGTGCCTGGTCGTGATTTGTTCCATTGTACATTTTGATTCCCTGTGTTTGGGAACGTTACTTTTGTGAGCACCCTGTGGTGTGTTAAGCGCTATTAAAAGACGCACAGCATTGAACTCTCTGTTTCCTGCATTTGACTCCACACCCACGACACCCGGAGCATTACAGAATCCCGCACCTATCAAATTGAATGGAGTCAGCAGGAGCAGCAGCCAACCCACCACCGTCCTCCATCGGATCGGATCCGCGATGGATCAAGTGATGGAGAGAATGGACAGATGGGAGAGGAGTGGTCTCCTCTCTCCACCTTCGGCACCCACGGTTCCGGACTCTCCATCTCCCGACTCCAGCACCCTCCGTCTGACGCTACCGAAGGCTTATGATGGAGCTGCGGCGGGTTGCCAGGGGTTTCTGCTTCAGCTGGAGCTATACCTGGCCACCATCAGACCCACTCCCTCAGGAGCAGAGAGGGTGAGTGTCCTCATCTCCTGCCTCACGGGTCGTGCTCTGGAGTGGGCGAACGCAGTCTGGAATGGCCCAGACTCAACGCGGGAGCACTACCCAGAGTTTTCCCGCCGCTTCCGTGCCGTGTTTGATCACCCTCTAGACGGCCGAGCGGTGGGAGAACGACTATTTCATCTCAGGCAGGAAAGGAGGAGCGCCCAGGATTACGCGCTGGAGTTCCGGACCTTGGCAGCCGGATCTGGGTGGAACGACAGGGCCCTCATGGACCACTACAGGTGTAGTCTCCGAGAGGACGTCCGCCGGGAGTTAGCGTGTCGGGACACCACTCTGTCACTGGATCAGCTGATTGACATGTCCATTCGACTGGATAATCTGCTGGCTGCCCGCGGGCGTTCAGAGAGGGTCCTGTGCATTCCACCACCCAGCCCCTCCGCTCCCATTCCGATGGAGTTGGGAGGGGCTGCGCCGAGGGGTACCGGAGGAGGAGGCCTTCCCTGCACCAACTGTGGTCGGAGAGGACACACGTCTGATCGGTGCTGGGGGGTCCGTCTGGGAGTAGAGATGGCAGGCGGAACGCTTCTCGGTCACCCCAGGTGAGTCAGCATCAAACTCACCCAGAACCCCTTGTTGGCCACATGTTTGTCTTAACCTTTTTCCTTCACTTTTTCCCTCTTCCCAGCATAGGGCGCTAGTCGATTCAGGCGCAGCTGGGAACTTTATGGATCGCGGACTCGCCCTTAAGTTAGGGGTTCCGCTGGTGCCGATAGATTCTCCCTTCCCCGTGCACTCCCTAGATAGCCGGCCATTAGGGTCAGGGATGGTCAGGGAGACCACGGTCCCACTGGACATGGTGACGCAGGGGAATCATAGGGAGCGTATCAGTTTCTTTATTATTGATTCGCCTGCGTTTCCAGTGGTGCTGGGGACTCCTTGGTTGGCCCGGCACAATCCTAAAATTTCGTTGAGACAGGGGGTTCTCCAGGGGTGGTCAGAGGAGTGTTCTGGAAGGTGTTTGGGAGTTTCCATCGGTGCCACGTCGGTGGAGAGTCCAGACCAGGGTTCCACAGTGTGCATTCCCCCCGAGTATGCCGATTTGGCAATCGCTTTCAGTAAAGTGAAAGCGACTAAATTACCACCTTATCGACTGGGAAGGGATTGTACGATAGATCTCCAGGTAGACGCTGCGCTTCCCAAGAGTCACGTGTACCCGCTGTCCCAGGAGGAGACGTTGGCAATGGAGACATATGTCACGGAGTCGCTGGGACAGGGGTACATTCGGCCCTCCATTTCACCCGTCTCCTCGAGTTTCTTTTTTGTGAGGAAAAAGGAGGGAGGTTTGCGTCCGTGTATCGATTATAGAGGTCTAAACGCCATCACAGTGGGCTATAGTTACCCTCTACCTCTCATCGCTACGGCGGTGGAATCGTTCCACGGAGCGCAGTTCTTCACAAAACTGGATCTCAGGAGCGCGTATAGTCTGGTGCGTAGTCGGAAGGGAGACGAGTGGAAAACCGCATTTAGTACTACATCAGGCCACTATGAGTACCTCGTCATGCCGTATGGGTTTAAAAAATGCTCCAGCCGTTTTCAATCCTTTGTAGACGAGATTCTCAGGGACCTGTGCGGGCAGGGAGTGGTTGTTTATATCGATGACATTCTGATCTACTCGGCCACTCACACCGCGCATGTGTCTCTGGTGCGCAAAGTGCTTGGTAGACTGCTGGAGCATGACCTATACGTCAAGGCTGAGAAATGCGTGTTCTCTAAACGAGCCGTCTCTTTTCTGGGATATCGCATTTCCACCTCGGGGTAGTGATGGAGGGTGACCGCATTAGTGCCGTGCGTAATTGGCCGACTCCGACCACGGTAAAGGAGTTGCAGCGGTTTTTGGGTTTTGCCAACTACTACCGGAGGTTTATCCGGGTTTTGGCCAGGTAGCGGCTCCCATTACCTCACTGCTGAAGGGGGCCCGGTGCGTTTGCAGTGGTCAGCAGAGGCGGACGGAGCATTCAACAAGTTGAAGGCGCTGTTCACTGATGCGCCCGTGTTGGCGCATCCGGACCCCTCTCTAGCATTCATAGTGGAGGTGGACGCGTCCGAGGCTGGGGTGGGTGCCGTGCTATCACAGCGCTCGGGTACGCCACCAAAACTCCGCCCCTGCGCTTTCTTCTCAAGGAAGCTCAGCCCAGCGGAGCGTAACTATGATGTGGGGGACCGGGAGTTGCTAGCGGTGGTTAAGGCACTGAAGGTGTGGAGACACTGGCTTGAGGGGGCTAAGCACCCCTTTCTCATCTGGACCGACCACCAGAATCTGGAGTATATTCGGGCAGCTAGGAGACTTAACCCACGTCAGGCAAGGTGGGCCATCTTCTTCACCCGGTTCCGGTTTACTTTGTCTTATAGACCGGGCTCCCAGAACGTAAAGGCTGACGCACTGTCCCGCCTTTACGACACGGAGGATGGGTCCACCGAACCAACTCCCATCCTTCCCGCCTCAAAGTTGGTAGCCCCAGTGGTATGGGAGGTGGACTCGGACATCGAGCGGGCGTTACGGGCTGAACCCGCGCCTCCTCAGTGTCCAGTGGGGCGAAGGTACGTGCCGCTTGGTGTTCGGGACAAACTGATTCGGTGGGCTCACGTCCTACTCTCCTCGGGTCACCCTGGGGTGACGAGGACAGTGGGGAGCCTTCGGGGGAGGTATTGGTGGCCTACGTTGGCTAAAGACGTTAAGGGTTATGTCTCCTCCTGTTCAGTGTGCGCTCAGAGTAAGGCTCCTAGGCACCTTCCTAGAGGGAAGCTACAACCCCTCCCTGTTCCACAGCGGCCATGGTCACATCTGTCCATAGATTTCCTGACCGATCTTCCGCCGTCTCAGGGGAACACCACGGTTCTAGTGATTGTGGATCGGTTCTCTAAGTCCTGCCGTCTCCTCCCGTTGCCCGGTATCCCTACAGCCCTACAGACTGCGGAGGCGTTATTCACCCATGTCTTTCGGCACTATGGGGTGCCGGAGGACATTGTTTCTGATCGGGGCCCCCAATTCACGTCTCGGGTATGGAGAGCGTTCATGGAACGCTTGGGGGTCTCCGTCAGCCTGACCTCCGGTTATCACCCCGAGAGTAATGGGCAGGTGGAGAGAGTGAACCAGGAGGTGGGTAGGTTTCTGCGGTCGTATTGCCAGGATCGGCCAGGGGAGTGGGCACTATACATTCCCTGGGCTGAAATGGCTCAGAACTCACTACGCCACTCCTCTACTAACGTGTCCCCTTTTCAGTGTGTGTTGGGGTACCAGCCGGTCCTGGCACCATGGCATCCGAGCCAGACCGAGGCTCCTGCGGTGGAGGAATGGGTACACCGCTCCAAGGAGACCTGGAGGGCCGTCCAGGACTCTCTACGACAAGCGAGTGGACGGCAGAAGAGGAGTGCTGACCGCCACCTCAGTGAGGCCCCGTGTTTGTACCGGGGGACAGGGTCTGGCTCTCGACCCGAAACCTACCTCTCCGCTTGCCCTGCCGGAAGCTGGGTCCGCAGTGTGTAGGGCCCTTTAAAGTCCTGAGGAGAATAAACGAGGTGTGTTATCGATTACAACTCCCTTCCTATTATCGTATTAACCCCTCGTTTCATGTGTCTCTCCTCAGGCCGGTGGTGGCTGGTCCCCTGCAGGACAGTGAGGTACCGGAGGTCCCTCCCCCCTCTGGACATCGAGGGGACCCCGGCGTACACGATCCGGGCCATTCTGGACTCAAGGCGCCGGGTGAGGGGCCTGCAGTACCTCGTGGACTGGGAGGGGTACGGTCCGGAGGAGAGGTGCTGGGTACCGGTGGGGGACATCTTGGATCCCTCCATGTTGAGGGATTTCCATCGCCTCCATCCGGATCGCCCTGCACCTCGTCCTCCGGGGCGACCTCGAGGCCGGTGTCGGCGCGCTGCGGGAGCCGCGCGTCAGGGGGGGTGTACTGTCACGAGTCCGACCGAGGGTGTTTCTTTTTCCCGGGCGGGTGGCGCTCGGCGGTCGTCGTCACCGGCCTATTAGCTGCCACTGATTGTTTTTCCTCCCCCTCCTTGTATGTTTAGTGGTAGCACCTGTGTAGGGTTAATTAGTTTGTCTTTATTAGACAGCCGGCCCGCCTGGTTGTTGTGCGGGATTATTTCTATGTAACCTTCGGCTCTGTTGTGGAGGTACGTTTTGATTCCCTGTGTTTGGGAACGTTACTTTTGTGAGCACCCTGTGGTGTGTTAAGCGCTATTAAAAGACGCACAGCATTGAACTCTCTGTTTCCTGCATTTGACTCCACACCCACGACACCCGGAGCATTACAATAAGAGAAAAATGAGGATGGATCAACAACATTAAAGTTACTCTACAATACTAACCAAAATGACGATGTGAAAAGAAAGCTTTTACAGAATACAAATATTACAAAACATGCACTAAAAGTAAAACTGCAAAAGATGTTGCAAAGAAATTAACTTTATGTCCTGAATACAAAGCATTATGTTTGGGGCCAATCCAATACAACACATCACTGACCACCACTCTTCATATTTTTCAGTGGTGTAAAGTACTTAAGTAATAATACTTTAAAGTACTATTTAAGACGTTTTTTTGGGTATCTGTAATTGACTTTACTATTTATATTTTTGACTACTTTTACTTTACTACATTCACTTCACTACATTCATAAAGCAAAAAATGTACTTTTAACTCCATACATTTTCCCTGATGGACCATTCCTGATACACATAGAAGCTTCATTTGTAAATTATGTTGGAATGTTGGAATGTGCCAAAATAAATAAAATAAGAAAATGGTGCCGTCTGGTTAGCTTAATATAAGGAATTTAAAAAGATGTATACTTTAACTTTTACCTTTGATTCTTAAGTATATTTGAGCAATTACATTTACTTTTGATACTTAAGTATATTTTAAACCAAATACTTTTAGACTTTTACTCAAGTAGAAATTTACTGGGTGACTTTCACTTTTACTTGAGTCATTTTCTATTAAGGTATCTTTACTATTGCTCAAGTATGATTGTGTGTAGATTTTCTCAAGGATATTGTGTGTAGATGGAATAAGTCAAAGGGTATGAATACGTTTTGAATGCACTGTAGCAAATCATGTTTTGGTTGTTGGAAATTTCAGTGTCCTAGTTTACGACTAGCACTTCAATGCGACAATAATGCAAAGGACTCAAGCTATTTGCTCACACACTAGAGTACAGCTACTGCAATGTATTTAGGTCATAAAATGTATGAGACTAGCAACTCTACTTAAATATGCTCATTTCACCTGTCATGTTTTGGTTGGTTAACAAACACCCATCCAATCAAACATCATTGTGTCATACAATAGCTTGGATAGTATTATCTCTATGGTTTTAGTTTAAAAAGTTGATAACATGATTGAACCAAATACCAAAAATTCATGAATTCGACCATGCATCTCTTTGGAGTGTATAGCCTCAAGCAATGTATAAGTCTACACCTGCTGAGGGAAAAACTGACATAAATCAAGCAAAGAGTTCCTATATTAATCACCGAACATGATAATAGATGGTTAATTGAACACTGAGTGTGCTAATGACACATGCCCCCATTAACAGTAAACATCAAGTTAGCCTTCAACTATATTTCCTCTGCTCCATGGTATCATAAATAAATGAGATCAGAGGTAATCAGTGTTCTTATCCTGAGCTTATTGAATATGCTGCTTGAAAGGGGTTCCTGCGTAAGCTTGGTTTCCGTTTGAGGGGAAGTCAGAAATGAGGGATTTGCGAGATGGATCGATACTTCAAATTCGGTGCGGTGCACATTTTAGGACAAGTTGGATGGTTGATGATTGACTCAAGGAGGGGTGAAATGTGATGCTGGCGATGTCCTAAAATGTGCACCATACATTTGCCATCATAGCCACATGGGAGACAAGGGTGGGCTTGGTCCCTCAGGAGAGCTATCTACAACATGCTGTGAGTGAACTTTAATCATAAATCATATTTCTGATGGAACATAGACATGTTATGCTTGATCCAATACTCTCTAAATAAAACCACACATGCAGGCGGTCACACATGTAGAAATATAAAAACTAACATAACACACACATTCATCAATGTTCAAATATACACACACACACACACACACACACACACACACACATGCACACACACACAGTGTAAATACATGTACAGTATGTCATACATTCTTATGACGTGTTGAAGTCTGCTGGGTGCTATTCTGCAGGAAGAGGTTCCTGTGCTGATATAATTAGCTGGCATTTCTTTGTCCATGTTGCTCATGCGAGACAAAACTAATTTCATGGGCAAAGGAAACACATCTCCCCCTCAAATGCCACTGTCACAGCAGGCACAAACCTTTAGCATTTCCGAAGTCAAACTCTTAATTACAAATAAATCTGGAACAAATTACATTCCCTAACCCCATACCCAAACCCCTTTCAATGTATCTGACAGTGATGGAGCATATTTGTCAAGTTCCTATGGCACTGATGTTGAATACATCCGGTCATGCAAATTGTTAAGGGCAATAGCTGACCACCTGTTAAACACCTGGGAGACGGTGAAGTAAAGGTGCCATGGATGATGTTTGTTCTCTTACTGGAAAGTCATATAACAGATAAGGACATTTCATGTAGTAAGGACCCATGAGCTACAACATGTGAAGTTCATAGGAGCATGTCAAATTGGGTGTCAAATGAAATTTAAGAGTCTATATTTTTAAGAAATTAAGGCATGTATCATTTTTTCTTTCTTTTTCTCATTTTTAATCCTAAAAATGTTTAACAAGCAAAGGCTTTGATTTCAGGTCAAACATATAGAAAAGGGGTCTTGGAGAAGACACACCAGAAAAAGTCTCAAAAGGTATTTCTCTCCCTCCCGAGGGAGGACAATGGAAGTTCACAGAAGTACCAGGTAAAGGTAGACCTATCAATTAGTTGTAGTGTTTTAACTGATATCAATGTTGTTTATGAATAATTAAGTGATTTAAAACAAATCGTAACGGAATCTCTGAAATTGAATTGGCTACAATGGGAAATCATAGTGCCCACAAACCACAGTTGGGTTCACAAGTTTGGACAGAACAGTACAGTACAGTAAAGAAAAGTATAGTTCAGTACAGTACTGTACAGAAGAGTAGAGTTCAGTACAGCACACAGTAGAACAAACACACTAGAGTTGTGCACACTATAATGTACTATATACTCTACTGTACTGAACTCTAGTCAACGGTTCTGTGCTGTATTGTACTATACTGTTCTGTTCTGAGCTCTACTGTGCTGTACTTTGATGTACAAACTTGCGAAACATGATTACATGAAACCTATGATTAGTTCAGATTTGGTCCACTCAGGACCAACCAAATCTGGTCTTGTTTGGGGGCAGAGCTCGTTAAAATAATAGCCGTGTGTAGAATAATACCCAAATATTGCATATTTAGATCTTTGTGTACCTATTCACCATGAAGAGAATGACATTCATATCCATAATTACGCATTTCTGTGAAGTACAGAAAACATGATTAAATCCCATTACTGCAATTCTGTTACCGGGTGTAAATCCACTTTACTTACTGTAGTTCAATAACCAAAAATGTCATAGCTGACACACCATTCTTTCTGCAGACAACGTTGACTCTTAATTCGGACCAGATATTTAACAGAGTTTTTAGAAATTGTGGACACAAAACTGAGGGAGATTTTATAAAAAATCTGTTACAAGTAAATATGTTTTTGTAAAATGTTCTGCGTAAATAGTTTAAAGTAGCCCTGGTGCATAGAGATGTATGGTTTGTTCAACTTTTTTTAATGTCTCTGTTATATTGGTGTGATTATTATGCATCACTATAATCTAAGCAGTTTTTTTTGAGCAGATGTAGTTGGGAAAAAAACTTTAACGACTTACTCAAAGTCATTACGCATGGAGGCACTAACACATTGAGGCATGCACCCACAGATGGCCAAGCAGTGTTGGAATAAATCATAAGCCATCTATGACTGCAGGTATAACAGCTCCCAGCATGCACATGAAGCATTAAACATTTAATGTTGCTCCCAGCCAAATTTGAGCATAAATGACTACAGGAAAAGGTCGCCGAAAAAACAAAGCTCAACACTGAACCCTTTTCAAACGTGACATTCTTGGCACTTCCACACAACCTTTAGTCATTTCTATTTACTTCATATTATCTCAGCTCCTGCTCTTGCAAGAGAGACATGGACCCACCCTGGAGGTGACTGTGTTCTTTCCTGTAGCGCACACTTTATGATTGCATCACATACAGTATTCCCATGATTCCAGAGAGGATCAGCGGGAGATTAGTAACACAGAAAGAAGCCGAATCAGCAATCAGAATGACACTTTGCCTCCTTGCCACCCGACGAGAACCTCAGCATGTGTGGATGCAGAAGTCACCTCTCGCCACCTCCAATACCCAAACGCACACCTGCAGAAAACGCCAAAAACCCTGTGACTCTTGATCTGTGGTCTCACCTCGCCATACACCTGCCTCCCCTTGCTGTTGCTTACATTACCTCTAGATGGCAATGTGCAGCTGTTTCTAAAATGTTGAGAAAGGAAATAAGTTTGGGTCCCCTGCTGTGAGTTTGGACTGGGAGCCACACTTGAATGCCTCATTTCACTAATGCTAACCCTCTTTCAGTTATTTTTGGTTCTCATTACCAATTGTGCTAGGATAAAATGGTACTTCTCGGGTCTAAGGGGTCGATGAGAGATTAAACATTGCCCATAGTCAAATTTGGAGAGCACTCATGTCAACAGCACACTCAAAATGTTTATCAGTGTCAATCCAGTGATAAGCAATATTTTACTCAACACGTCTGATGGTATATTGATGAAAGAAGATAAATAGATAGATACATTCATGCAAGATGATGAACATAAGGTTTACCTGTGAGTGTCACTCCAGTTAACCCCTAAACAACCTAAGCAAGTCCTGTCAAGGTCACGTTATTTAAACAGAAGGTCATATTTGGCCCTGATCCTTTTCTACTCGCTAAATTCAATCTCATCCTGCTTGTTATACAGATGGGTTTAGCTATGCCCCTTATGGATACATTAGTCCTTTCTCACCCCTCTGTTCCTCCCTCATCCTCTCCCTCTGCACAGGGGACAAAGGGAAGAGGGAACTGTGGCATGCAAAAGCCATTATCTGCACTGTTACAAACAACAAATGAGAAGTCACACAACCTTTTCTTTTGCAAAACTGCCTATTTTATATGTGATTTTAGAACGCTTGTAAGAGTGTCCATAAAATACATAACGTTGTTTTACTACCCTATGAAACAGTCTGCAGATATTACAGTGCACATAATTCTGGATTCATTTGACAAAATAGAGGTGGAATAAGAAATTAAATGAAAGGACTGAACAAAAAAGCCTCTAAAATGTTGTGGGCTAAGGTCCTGTGCTCCACTAGCCCTTATAACATCTCCCCTTTCTTCTGCATGTGCTGCGGTCCACTAGTCACAGACGCACCCTGCCTCTGGCCCCTCTGTTGAAGCTGAGCTAATTCTCCAATAACAAATTCAATAGCGTGCAGAGTAAGAGCTTCTCGTGGTATCAAACAGTCACGCTTCTTTATTGCAGCATCTCAGATTGCCAGCTTGCTAATAACACACTGCTGTGATGTTAAACCATATTCCTTAGATTAGAGGCAGGTTTTGAGTGTGATATGGGCCTTGCCCAATGCCGAAGCGATATACAGTATCTGTCTTCATTCTACAATAGGTGGGTGGAAAAGCCCTGCAGAATAAAGCAGAAGAGACCGTACAAACATGCTGCTTCTTGCACATCCATCTATAGTGCCTTAAGTTAAGATAGTATTCAAACCCCTTGACTTTTTCCACATGTTGTTGTGTTACAGCCTGAATTGAAAATTCATTCAATTGAGATTTTGTGTCACTGGCCTCCACACAATACACCATAATGTCAAAGTAGAATCATGTTTTGAGAATTCTTTTAAACCAATTCATTCAAAATGAAAACCTGAAATGTCTTAATTCAATAAGTATTCAACCCATTGGTTATGGCATGCCTAAATCATTTCAAGAGTAAAAATTGTCTTAAAAATTCACATGATAAGTTGCATGGACTCCCTCTGTGTGCAATTATAGTGTTTAACATGATCTTTGAATGATTGCCTCATCTCTCTACCCCACACATACACTTATCTGTAAGGTCCCTCGGTCGAGCAGTGATTTTCAAACACAGATTTAACCACAAAGAGAGGTTTCCAATGTCTTGCAAAGAAGGGCACCTATTGGTAGATGTGTAAAAACAGATATTTAATATCCCTTTGAGCATGGTGAAGTTATTAATTACACTTTGGATGGTGTATCAATACACACAGTCACTACAAAGATACAGGTGTCCTTCCTAACCCATTTGCCGGAGAAAAAAAAGAAACTGCTCAGGGATTTCACCATGAGGCCATAGGTGACTTTAAAAACAGTTACAAAGTGCAATGGCTGTGATAGGAGAAAACTGAGGATGGATCAACAACATTGTAGTTACTCCACAACAGTAGAGGCTACTGAGGGGAGGACAGCTCATAATAATGTCTGGAACGGCTGGTCTGGAATGGCATCAAGCCATGTGTTTGATGTATTTGATACCATTCCACTGATTCCGCTCCACCCATTACCATGAGCCCGTCCTCCCCAATTAAGGTGCCACCAACCTAAATGAAATATTGAAAAAGGAACGCCTGTACAGAATACAAAAATTCCAAAACATGCATCCTGTTTGTGACCATGGTCGTCGCTGCATCGTGGGGGTGCTTGTTATTGGCAAGGACAAGGGAGTTTTTTGGGGGTATAATTGGAATAGAGCTAAGCACAGGGGAAATCCTAAAGGAAAATCTAGTTGTCTTCTTTCCAACAGACACTGGGAGACATTTACCTTTCAGCAGGACAATAACCTGAAACACAAGGCCAAATATACACTAGAGTTGCTTATCAAGATAACATTGAATGTTCCTGAGTGGCCAAGTTACAGTTTTGTCTTAAATCGGCTTGAAAATCTATGGCAATATTTGAAAATGGCTGTCTAGCAATGTTCAACAACCAACTTGACTGAGCTTGAAGAATTTTAAAAACAATAATGTGCAAATGTTGTACAATCCAGGTGTGGAATGCTCTTAGAGTCTTACACAGAACGATTCACAGCTGTAATGCCAAAGGTGATTCTAACATACAGTATATTGACTCAGGGGTGTGAATACTTTTGTAAATCAATAAACACGTTTTCACTTTGTCATTGTGGGGTATTGTGTGTAGATGGGTGAGAACAAAAATCTATTTATCATTTTGAATTCAGGCTGTAACACAACAAAATGTGGAATAAGTCAAGGGGTATGAATACTTACCTGAAGGCACTGCAAATAATGTGAAAGTTGAGTTTCTTAAATACACGAGTTCTCTCCAGCATAATGGAGGGATGATAACATGTGATACCGGAAAACAAGGCTCAGCAGCTTTCATACCTTATAGATGCAACACTCTGCCGTTGAAAAAAGCATGGTCTATTGTTGTCGTTAGTTTCCTACTGGTGTTGTGGCAAGACTAAGGCTGCGGAGGAGACAGATAAGGAGCGAGAAGAGACTCACCCCCTTATCTCTCTCTCACACACTACTTGTTCAAATACAGTAGATTCTTCTGCTTCTCCTTGTATGAGCAACACAACATTATATTTGCTATTCTTAATTCATATAATCTGCCTTTGTTACATATTGAAAAAGTAGGAGAACTTGGTTTACTATGGAAAGAATTCAATCTGTTTCATATATACATTTTTTTTTCAATAGATAGCCCATGGACACTGTGGAGCTTTGTATCTGCATGAGACATTGCTACAGATTTCTGTCAAGACAGACTGCTTCTGTTGACAACAGTGTACACTACGCTGAGCTCAATTACAACTTAACAAATCATAACAAAAAAAAAAAGTTGAATCAAATTTTATTTGTCACATGCGCCGAATACAACAGGTGTAGTAGACCTTACAGTGAAATGCTTCCTTACAAACAATGCGGTTTTAAGAAAATACCCCCCCAAAAAGTAAGAGATAACAAATAATTAAAGAGCAGCAGTAAATGTAATAAATGAGTAGCTATAGCATAAATCAAATAGACTCTCTACTCACCATTGAATATTAGAGCTCTATTCATTATCAGATATTAGAGTGTTCACCATTTGATATTAGAGCTCATTTTCACTGCTGGGTATTAGTGCTCTATTTATTGCTGGACATTGAAACTATATTCATCTCTGGATATTTGCACTCTATTCACCGCTGGGTGTCAGAGCTCTATTCACCGCTGGGTATCAGAGCTCTATTCACCGCTGGGTATCAGAGCTCTATTCACCGCTGGGTATCGGAGCTCTATTCACCGCTGGGTATCAGAGCTCTATTCACCGCTGGGTGTCAGAGCTCTATTCACCGCTGGGTGTCAGAGCTCTATTCACCGCTGGGTGTCAGAGCTCTATTCACCACTGGGTATTTGGTATTTTGTATTTGGTCCCCATTAGCTGTTGCAAAAATAGCTGCTACTCTTCCTGGGGTCCACACAAAACATGAAACATAATACTGAATGACATAATACAGAACATCATTAGACAAGAACAGCTCAAGGACAGAACTACATAGAGTGGGGCAAAAAAAGTTTTTAGTCAGCCACCAATTGTGCAAGTTCTCCTACTTAAAAAGATGAGAGAGGGCTGTAATTTGCATCAGGGGTACACATAGGTACACTATGACAGACAAAATGAGAAAAGAAAATCCAGAAAATCACATTGTAGGATTTTTATGTTATAAGCACATGATCAGTTCCTGCCAGGATGTCCTGATGCCCAAATATGGACATGCACACGTCATCCTGACATAGGGTCGTAAATCATACGTTTGACGTGTGCCGTCTACTTTATTCTCTCTGGTGCGCATTTACGCAGGTACTTTTCCAAAATGGATGACACAAACAACTGGATTCGTTATCCCTTTCATGGCCTGCCTCCAGTCAATTGACCAATATCTGAACAAGAGAGCCTCATCGAAATTGCAACAAGCGGTTCTGTGAAAATTTTATTTAATCAGAAGCCACTGACAGATTTCTGGATTGGGCTGCGCTCAGAGTATCCTGCCTTGGCAAGTTGCGCTGATGCCCTATGCAACCATGTACCTATGTGAGAGTGGATTCTCAACCCTCACTAGCATGAAAACTAAATACAGGCACAGACTGTGTGGAAAATTATTTAAGATACTCTTTCCAATACAAATTAACATTGCAGAGTTATGTGCATCCTTTCAAGCACACCCTTCTCATTAACCTGTGGTGAGTTATTCACAATTTTCAATTAACAAATAAGGCTTTATATGTAGGATGGTTAAATAAAGAGCAAAATGATTGATTATTATTATATTATTATTAATGCACTGGTTCTATAAGAGCTCTTTGTCACGTCCCACGAGCTGGCCTGTGACAAAAACTAATTCTTATGTTTAATAAATGTATCGTATAGTGTATGTGTGGCAGGCTTACAATGATGGCAAAAAACAACATTTGATAGTGAGGTGACCCTGGTGCTAGAGGGGTTACGCAGCTGGAGTTTGAATGTTTGAAGGGCTAGGGGAATATAAAAAGTTTGGGAACCACTGTGGTAGAGCAATTAACATAAATTATCTGGCAACAGCTCTGGTGGACATTCCTCCAGTCAGCATGCCAGTTGCACACTCCCTCAAAACTGCACATTTTAGATGAGCCTATTGTCCCCAGCACAAGGTTCACCTGTGTAATGATCATGCAGTTTATTCAACTTCTTGATATGCCACAACTGTCAGGTGGGTGGATTATCTTGACAAGGCTCACTAACAGGGATGTAAACCAATTTGTTAACAATGTTTTTGAAAATTCTGTTTTTGGACGTATGGAACATTTCTGGAATCTTTTATTTAAGCTCATGAAACATGGGACCAACACTTTACATGTTGTGTTTATTGTTCAGTGTAGTACTTGTAACCAAAACCAGAGCAACAGTTGACATCTTTCACAGTATAGCGTCGACAGTAGGAATGATTTACATGTACAACATTTTTACAGTATACCGTGATTATATATGGGCATCCTGTTCCTGTTCTCACGCGTTAGAGGGTGTGCTAATTTATGCATATATTGTATATATTCATTTGAAGTTGTCATGATTATTGATGTCTAGGGACCTCTATGAACTGGGGGGGATGTGTTTGAACATTTCCAAGAGTATGCCCCCCCCACCCCCTGTTTTATTGACCTTAGCTCTGTTGTCTATGAAACATGAATGTCCGGGGGTATTGGGTGTGGCAGATGCGTTATAAATAAAGCCCAGAACACGACATTGTAACAGCGTTCGTCTGTTGAAGGAGAGTCGGACCAAAATGCAGCGTGGTGGTTACTCATGTTCTTTAATGAAAAAATAGCGATACATGAAATAAATAAATAAATACAAAAACAACAAACGAAACGAAACGTGAAAACCTAATTACAGCCTATCTGGTGAACACTACACAGAGACAGGAACAATCACCCACAAAATACACAGTAAAACCCAGGCTACCTAAATATGGTTCCCAATCAGAGACAACGAGAATCACCTGACTCTGATTGAGAACCGCCTCAGGCAGCCAAGCCTATGCTAGACACACCCCTAATCAGCCACAATCCCAATGCCTACAAAAAACCCAATACGACAACACAATAAACCCATGTCACACCCTGGCCTGAACAAATAATTAAAGAAAACACAAAATACTAAGACCAAGGCGTGACAGACATGTGGCCCCAGAACAGTTAACATGATTTTAAAAATAAACATGGATTTTGTCATCAGTGGCAAAGCTGTGATGACTGTAACAACGGAAGCAGGACCGCGGCTGAAACATAGAGAAAGGACCAATAAAGCCACAATATATGATGCGCCAAAAAAGCGGTTTGTATAGAACCCAAATACCGCCAGCAACTGCGCTGAAAGATCAAGTGCTGATGTCTAATGGACAGCAATGGGGGTATCAGTTTGATTACCTGGCCTGTAGAGTGAACCTCTATACGGTAGCCGAAGGAGTAGAATATACTGACCAGACTTTAGGAGTGGACTATGGGCTTGAAGACTGGACGGTTTTTCGCAAGGTTTATGTGTCCCGAACTGAGACTTATCACCAAGGGGTATAGCTTGTTCACGGGCTACGAGACCCGTTGGGAAGGTACCCCTGACTCCTCAGGAAGAATATTTCACAGGGTGAAAATACAAAGAAAGAATGGACTTCCATGGGCTGCGTGGAGTTCTACATCAGCAACGAGGAAACCCTCAACCAAAATATTTGTGATGGTGGCCTGACTGGGGATGCCTATTCCTTTTAAAAGTTGGGATTTAATGGAATTGAAAATGTTAGAGTTGTTGGACGCTCTTTTTGTACAGAGCCAACAGCGGCAGAGCATTGTTCATGTAAGGAAGTGCATAATATATGCGAATCCTGAGGATTATGATTCAAAGGAGCCTCAAGAAGGGTCATCCTCAGAAGGGTCATCCCCCGAAGAAAACTAAGTATGCAGCTGCGTTAACCACGCCCCGATACCCAAAGGACTGGTTCAACAATAAAAGGAGTGCCCTTAAAGCCTCCAGTTCTTCATTTCCGCATATACCATGGATATTCATACAACATACCAGGACTCCGAAACGTCATGGGGGCCAGACCCTAAGGACTCTATGCCTCTCAGCCCAACATTCTACTCCCCCCTGGCAAGACCCGCGACACCCCCTACATGTACAAAACCTGAGGATGTGTTTGATGGGGTGGTCAGTACTATTTTTGTGGACACCATCAAGGCCTCTGTAGCCACGCTTTTAGACATGGTGATTGGAGAGTATATACGAGAAAAATGCATCGGTCGTGAGATCAATCACCCCAGCCAGCGCCGGCATCCATGCCTATACGACCCCCTAAGATACTACTTCTTCAACCATTTTGAGGCACTGGTGAAAAGACTTTGGTCCTGCAGGTTTATACCATCACTGGTCAGAGCCCTGGAGTCCATGGGTCTTGTGCTGTCTATTCCCAGTGTTCACAGGGTAACCAAGGCTTTCCTACATGAACTGAAGGAGGCAATCTACATCCACGAGAAACTCAAAGAAATCCGACACCCTGGTGGACGACAACAAATACAGGGAAGCTGTGGTGGCTGATGTGATGACTTTCTGGCTCAATAAACCCCAAGAGACCGAGTGACAATTTGTTATTTAGATGTAAAGCAATGGGCAACTATGTGTATATGATGTTAGAGAGAATAAATATTATTTTTTCTTTTGAGAGAACTTACAAATGTTATGCATCAAATTATTGAAAATAAAGTGAGCAATGTAGCGTTCTACACAACCCACAATGCCTGGGCTTATCGTAGAGCGTGTGCTGAAAGTGGAACAAATCATGAATCATGTGCGACATGCGGGCAAGAGTCTACAATGGACACAACTGGTATCCCATCTTCTGGATGATTCTGAAGAACTAGAAACAACTTTGTCTAAGATTTTACTTTATTTGTTTGAAACACCATTTAATTGTAACATGTATCATATTTGTTGTTTATATACTTATATAGTGTATTTGTGTGTTTTAAAAACTCAGCGACACAAGCATGTTAATCTAAAACAAATATTCAGGGTGTTGAATGCTGTGATCATTGAGAAAACGGTGACATTTTATCCTGCAATGAATTCTGAATTGTCTGTATACATAAAAATTCAAAAATGAAAATGAAATGTCGTTATTTGAAAGTGGCTCATTAACGTTATTGTACCTCAGAGAGGCAAGAAGGATGGCGGAGCAGACGTTGAAAAACATTTATTATAATCCCTCTAACCCCGGGTCTTATGGGGGTAAGGAGCGTTTACAGAAAGCTATATCCAAAGAAACAGGTAGCCGGTTAAGCGATGCTAAAGTGAATGAGTGGTTATCAGAGCAGGATGCACACACTCTACATAAACCTGTAAGAATTTATTTTCCAAAAAATATAGTTTTTTCCACTCAACCCTTGTCCCAATTACAGGCGGATCTATGTGACATGCGGGCCCTTGCAGATAAAAATGATGGAAATCACTACATGCTAACGGTTATAGATATTTCCTCTATAATTTTCTCTACAAAATAGCATTTGTAAGGGTCTTAAAAAATAAGACCGGTCAGAGGTGACCCGGGTCTTTGACTCTATCTTGAAGGATGGAGGAGCCCCCAAGAAAGTGCAGACTGATGGCGGAAAATACACTGCTCAAAAAAATAAAGGGAACACTTAAACAACACAATGTAACTCCAAGTCAATCACACTTCTGTGAAATCAAACTGTCCTCTTAGGAAGCAACACTGATTGACAATAAATTTCACATGCTGTTGTGCAAATGGAATAGACAACAGGTGGAAATTATAGGCAATTACCAAGACACCCCCAATAAAGGAGTGGTTCTGCAGGTGGTGACCACAGACAACTTCTCAATTCCTATGCTTCCTGGCTGATGTTTTGGTAACTTGAATGCTGGCGGTGCTTTCACACTGGTGGTAGCATGAGACGGAGTCTACAACCCACACAAGTGGCTCAGGTAGTGCAGCTCATCCAGGATGGCACATCAATGCGAGCTGTGGGTTTGCTGTGTCTGTCAGCGTAGTGTCCAGAGCATGGAGGCGCTACCAGGAGACAGGCCAGTACATCAGGAGACGTGGAGGAGGCCGTAGGAGGGCAACAACCCAGCAGCAGGACCGCTACCTCTGCCTTTGTGCAAGGAGGAGCAGGAGGAGCACTGCCAGAGCCCTGCAAAATGACCTCCAGCAGGCCAGAAATGTGCATGTGTCTGCTCAAACGGTCAGAAACAGACTCCATAAGGGTGGTATGAGGGCCCGACGTCCACAGGTGAGGGTTGTGCTTACATCCCAACACCGTGCAGGACATTTGGCATTTGCCAGAGAACACCAAGATTGGCAAATTCGCCACTGGCACCCTGTGCTCTTCACAGATGAAAGCAGGTTCACACTGAGCACATGTGACAGACGTGACAGTCTGGAGACACCGTGGAGAACGTTCTGCTGCCTGCAACATCCTCCAGCATGACCAGTTTGGCAGTGGGTCAGTCATGGTGTGGGGTGGCATTTCTTTGGGGGGCCGCACAGCCCTCCATCTGCTCGCCAGAGGTAGCCTGACTGCCATTAGGTACCGAGATGAGATCCTGAGACCCCTTGTGAGACCATATGCTGGTGCGGTTGGCCCTGGGTTCCTCCTAATGCAAGACAATGCTAGACCTCATGTGGCTGGAGTGTGTCAGCAGTTCCTGCAAGAGAAAGGCATTGATGCTATGGACTGGCCCGCCCGTTCCCCAGACCTGAATCCAATTGAGCACATCTGGGACATCTTGTCTCGCTACATCCACCAACGCCACATTGCACCACAGACTGTCCGGGAGTTGGCAAATGCTTTAGTCCAGGTCTGGGAGGAAATCCCTCAGGAGACCATCCGCCACCTGGTGCTCATCAGGAGCATGCCCGGGCGTTTTAGGGAGGTCATACAGGCACGTGGAGGTCACACACACTACTGAGCCTCATTTGGACTTGTTTTAAGGACATTACATCAAAGTTGAATCAGCCTGTAGTGTGGTTTTCCACTTTAATTTTGAGTGTGATTCCAAATCTAGACCTCCATGGGTTGATAAATTTGATTTCCATTGATCATTTTTGTGTGATTTTGTTGTCAGCACATTCAACTATGTAAAGAAAAAAGTATTTAATAAGAATATTTCATTCATTCAGATCTAGGATGGGTTATTTTAGTATTCCCTTTATTTTTTTGAGCAGTGTACTTTTTTAATAATACTTTTCAGAAACTCATGAAGAAGCACAATATAGCACATTTTGCTTCAAGTTCGGATTTGAAAGCTTCAGTTGTTGAACGCTTTAACAGAACTCTGAAGGAGCAGATGTGGCGATATTTTACAGCTCACAACACGCATAGATATATCGATATAGTTCAAGATTTAGTAAAGGGGTACAACAGCTACCATAAGAGTATACGTATGAAACCCTCCGAGGTTTCTTCTGAAAACTCTTTTCAAGTCTTTAAAATCTGTATGGTTTGTTCCCCCTTCGCCGCAAGAAAAATATAAATGTTAAATTCATAGTGGGGGACTTGGTGCGTATATCCAAGTTGAGGGGTGTTTTCGACAAAAAATATGAGCAAGGTTACAGCGATGAGTTGTTCACCGTTACCGAATGTCTGCCGCTTTTACCCACGGTCTACAAATTAAAAGATTATGACGGGGAGCTTACAGAGGGATCTTTTTATGAGAAGGAATTACAGAAGGTACAGTTGGGTAAAGACAAAGTCTTTCACATGGAGGAGATTCTAGATCAAAAGAGAAAAAAGGGTAAGAAAAATGGGCCCACTGGAAAAACTGGCCCCAAAAGTTCAACAGTTGGGTATTAGAGCATGATGTGGTGGAGGCATCAGGGGGTTAACTTAAACCCTCATGCATGATAAATACACCATCATTTGCATGTACAGAGGAGTGCATCATGGAACACAGCGGCTTCTACCTGACTCTCAGGTAATGCGTCTGCACATATATATCGTAATAATCAGAGTTAGAATTATACAACCAATTTTCCAAAGCCTATAGAGTTATCAGAGGCCTGGGAAGTAGGTATAGTTGGTATAACTATACCTATACCCCCATAGTTGGTATAATATCAAAGATAAGGACCGTGATTTTTATTGCAAAAGGATATCGGAACCTGCAAAACTTATTAAGCTTAAAAAAGGGTTCTATAGAACCGTCAACAGGATCGTCTCAGAGTTGAATGAACTCCTAACCCTGAACAATATGGAAATACTCCCGATCTACAACCCTATACATAAACGTATACAAATCTCAGGGGATGCTGACGGGGGTATAGAGACCAGCGGTAATTTAGCCTACATGTTGGGGCTGGGTCCCAATAAATGGACGTATGTGAAAGATAAATTATTCCCATTCCCTGAGGATATACATGCAGGATTTTACAACATATTTGTGTATACCGACATCATATCCTATCAAAGGGTCGGAGACAGCTGTGTGCCACTCCTGAGAACAGTTCCTATAGACGGAAAGGACGTGGATATAGTCACTGTCACCTACGACAAGCCACACTACGTACATGTAAGCAATAAATATATTGAAAACATTCTGGTTGAGCTTAAAACGGATCTGACCAAAAAAGAGACCTCTGGGAATAAGGCACAGGCTTGCCCCTAAAAAGCGGAGGTTAACAGTTAAAAGAAACTCAGTAAGTCAAAGACCGGGTAAAGTGAGGAGGTCTGGACCAAAAACGACAAAAAGAATACTCGGAAGTATTTTCTAAAAGAACAAGCAACATGGCTCTTTTACACCGCATGTCCTCTTAAGCTATAAAGACAGAGCTCGATCTTTTCACGGCCCCCTTAACTGGACCTCTCTATTGAATGTTGGGTTATGTGGAGATAGCCCCACTCTCTGCCATTACCGACAACGGTCCTATAGAATTTTTCATACCAGGCCACGGTGACAACTATCTGAACCTCAACAACACCTTGGTGCATTTGCGTCTAAAAGTGACCAAAAGAGATGGTACTAATATTGCAAACGATGCCAAAGTGAGTCTCATTAATTACCCAGTGGGCACCATCTTCTCCCCAGTGGATGTGACTTTGGGTGAATGCCTAATCAGTCAAAGCAGTGCCACATACCCTTATAGCGCCATCATGGAGTGTTTACTCAACTACTCCGAAGACACTCTCAAGACACAATTCAGCTCCGGGCTGTTTAGCAAGGATACTGCAGGAGTCTCTATGGAATCGACAGACCCTTCCACCGGTGCAAACAAAGGACTGGAGGCACGCGCTCTCTACTGTGCCGAATCTCGAGAGTTTCATCTGCTAGGGCCTATACACTCTGCCATTTTCTTTCAAGAACATTTACTCTTAAATTCGGTTGATTTAAGGCTAAAATTAACAAGGGCCAAGGATGAGCTTTACCTGATGTCTGCCCAGGACGGGGACTTTAGTATTAATGTGTTGGGGGCACCACTTTTTATTTAAAAAGTGTCTGTATCTCCGGCAGTTCGTCTGGGTCACTCACAGGCTTTGATGAAAGGAAATGCCCTTTACCCTCGCCAAAGAATTACCATGAAAACATTTAGCATACCTGTGGGCAGTAGAATCTGCAGGCAAGATTTCTAGGCCCTTTACCACGTTACATGGTTATAGGTTTGGTTGATCACGCCTCTAATACGGGCAGCTTAAATAAAAACCCATTTAATTTTCAACACTTCAATGCAGCGTATGTAGCTCTCTGTCAGGACGGACGTCAGGTCCCTGCAAAGGCTTTCCAACCTCAATTTAATAACAAAATATATGTGCGAAAATTGTACAATCTATTCCTGGCTACCGGGAGGCATCTAAAAGATCTCTCTTTACCTATTGACAGAAATGATTTTGCAGGGTTACACATTGTATGCTTTCAATTTATCACCTGATGATGACACCTCAGGAAATCTTTCGGTGGTGTCCGAAGGTAACCTCAGGCTGGAAATGCGTTTCCGTACACCTTTAGCCTGTACCATTAGCATGATTGTTTATGCATGCTCTGATTCAATCTTGGAAGTGAATACCCAAAGATAGGTCTTAGTGGATTATTATTAAGGATCGTTGAGCAAAGACATGAATACCCAAGAGTTGGAAGGGCTCAGGAGCCGACTGATTGGAAAACAATTTTGTGGAGTGTTGGCTTGTGATAAATTACCTATTGAGAAATGGTTGGAGCGGCCTGCCATGTTTATTGTCAATACCTACATTGGCTAGCTGTGACATTAGAAGAGGAGGGAGGAAGAAAAATCTCAACTTTCTTTGATTCCTATGGCTTTCCCCCCGGTTTTTCACACTTCCCCAAATCAATTAAAGAATTTTTGACCAAAAACGTCTCAAAGATATACTACAGCATCAAACAAGTGCAAGATAACCTTTCCACTACATGCGGTCACCACTGTGTATTCTACCTATGCCAAAGAGCCCGGGGAGTTTATTTTGAAGATGTTATGTCTCTTTATAATGATGATTTAAGAATTAATGATAATGTTGTAGCTTGTTTTGTTAGAAATTATCAAAAGTGTTCAATTATGTGTCCTTTAAGACCGTGTAATCAAGGCATATGCTCACGTCAAATGTTTCAAGAATGCCACAAATGTTAAATTGCTTAATTTTTCTAATCAAATTTATTGAATTTAATCATAGTTATTCAAAAGTCATTCAAAAGTCTAACCACCGAGTCTAACCACAGAGAGATCGGGATTAGGAAAAGGTCCGGAGACATTCAGGGGGGTAAATGAGTTATCATCATTCATTTCATAGGGCGGCGGGGTTGTTGGGGCATCTTTAGGGGTGCTGTATCTTGTTGAAGGTTTTTGTTTTAAAGCTTGAATCTGTTGACAAAGCTTATAGTTGGGTACACCCGAGAGGGGAATGTGGAGGATTACCAGGGCCTTAAATCAAATCAAATCAAATCAAATTTATTTATATAGCCCTTCGTACATCAGCTGATATCTCAAAGTGCTGTACAGAAACCCAGCCTAAAACCCCAAACAGCAAGCAATGCAGGTGTAGAAGCACGGTGGCTAGGAAAAACTCCCTAGAAAGGCCAAAACCTAGGAAGAAACCTAGAGAGGAACCAGGCTATGTGGGGTGGCCAGTCCTCTTCTGGCTGTGCCGGGTGGAGATTATAACAGAACATGGCCAAGATGTTCAAATGTTCATAAATGACCAGCATGGTCGAATAATAATAAGGCAGAACAGTTGAAACTGGAGCAGCAGCACAGTCAGGTGGAAGTTGAAACTGGAGCAGCAGCATGGCCAGGTGGACTGGGGACAGCAAGGAGTCATCATGTCAGGTAGTCCTGGGGCATGGTCCTAGGGCTCAGGTCCTCCGAGAGAGAGAAAGAAAGAGAGGAGGAGAGAATTAGAGAACGCACACTTAGATTCACACAGGACACCGAATAGGACAGGAGAAGTACTCCAGATATAAAAAACTGACCCCAGCCCCCCGACACATAAACTACTGCAGCATAAATACTGGAGGCTGAGACAGGAGGGGTCAGGAGACACTGTGGCCCCATCCTTAAGAAACTGAAGCCACCCTGGAGGTCTTCTGTCATCAGCAACCTTGTGGGCAGATGTGGTACTTTTAAGCAAGTCAAGCATATCGGTCCCCTTTGAGTCTTTTATTGACTGAACATGGGTTAACATGTCCTGCATAACTTTATCTTCAACAGGCATTTGATCTTCAGCCGGTAAGCTCGCAGGTACAGGCATTACAGGGGCTTGGCTCTCGCTAGGCTCATCATCTTTTAAAGGATCCGGTAGGGAAAGCGTTAAATGGCTGGTCTCTCTCTCTCTCCCCTTGTTTCACCAAGGCCAAATACCTTTGCAATAGGTTTGTGTATTTTTGTAACTTATCATAGGGGTTCAATCCTTTTCAGTTCAGAATATCCTCCATGGCCGTATCCAAATCATTTTCCGCTGTTTGTCTGATATTTTCAGGACCCTGCCGTTGTTTTTTAAGACTATCCAACTCATGTTGTGGCACCAGATACATTTTATTGGCCATCACCCTCTGTGTTCAACCACCACGTCTGGCAGCAATAAGGCTGGTGATGAAGGGCACGGCTATACTTAGTAAAGGTAAAAGAAAACACCCAGACTGTTGTATGCTATGTCTTTTCTTTTGAAGACTGGCCCTTTTATTGGCAAAGAGTTTGATCGCGGTCTTTTGTCTATTTAATTTTTTCAATTGGGTCAGGGTGAGTGGAATGCGTCCTTTGAGAAGATTCAAAGCACTCTCACATAGGGATAATATGAGATCTGAAGAACAGTGACCCAAGATGGCCTTCTGTTCATTAGCTGTAGCCCCAACTAGGCTTCTCAAGAGGGGCAGGTTTCTTTTTAAACACAGAGACATAGCTGTTACTTTTTAGGAATGTACGCAGCCGGCCACTCCCACGGGAACAGACCGGTTCGTAGCCTCAGGTGTTCTGGAGTATTTGCTTTTAAATCCACGATTAAATAAGAAAATGGTGCTTTGGTAGCGTGCTCATAGCTCTCCATGAAGTAGGATTTCCTTCCCGTGTACATCTGTTGAGCTAGAGTGTTAATTTGTAGTTTGTTTCTAGGATTTTTGAACAAAACCATGTAATTGGCGTTCAAACTGATGGTGTGTCTATTTTTTACCTTGGTGAAAGACATTATGCACCAAGTAAAGCACAGACAGGTTTCTATGATGAGTATATTGGGTAAAAGCTCGGGCAATTTCGAGATGTTCGCTACCTGCAAATAACATACCGTCCAAAACCAGCAGATTGTTTTTATGAGGAGGGAGAAGTTCATCAGACAGGGATTCAGGTATTCCTTCAACAAACTTAATTTTTATTTTCTTCAACAATTCATCATACAGAGGTTGATAACACAAATAACACCACACAATATTATCAGTCTTTTGAGATAACACATCAGAATTCTCTAAAAGACTTTTTACAAAACAAGTTTTACCACTATTAGATGACCCTGCGATTAAGGCCGAAAATGGTAGTTGCAACTGGGGGTCAAAACCTTCTACAGCAGTCATTATATCTTAAGCTTTAAGACACACTGTGGCTTGTAGCATAAGACAGTAGCCAAAGGGCAATGTGGTCCCGTCAGGCAAAAGCAGTCTCTTGTCATAGACTAACCTGAATCTTTTAGTAAGTAGGGCATTCCTTAAATGGAAGCCCTTTTTATCCCTAACAATTTTTTTGTAGGAACTCAAAATCTCCAAGTCACTATTCCTGTCATTTATGAACCCCTCGACCAAGCGTGTGATTGATTCCAAGTTTACACGCGGGGTATTTTCATAGTTTTGAGTCACGCCTTTGGCTTTCAACACCACGTGATTGTCTTTAGTCCTAAAAGCCTAGCTTTTGGGACCACAGGAGGACCATTCTGTGATATGGTCACCCTCTGCAAGTTCACTCGTTAAACCACCCAGATAGTTGCTGAGTGGGGGGTTCCAATCACCCTGTTTGCTTACATAGACCACAGAGTCTGTGTCGTGGTAAAGAACCCACCTCTGAAGCAGCTCCATGAGGGTGTACTGTTCAAGTCAGCCATAGGCCTTGGTAAATGCTGCAAGAAACACATTTACATTACCTGGGGGTAGAACCCACTTCTCCATTGCACCAGGGCAATGTCTTGACTCAAGAATGAAAAATGTGAAATTTCGTATTGGTACAAAAAAACAAATTCCCAAAATTCTTCGGTGTCTTTAATGATCGACATTGTTAGCATATTACATCTCTGCGATAATTTGCCCCAAAGCGAGTTCAAGTACAATTTCGACACATTTCTTTTGTTTTTGTATTCTGTCAGGCTCAAGAAGTATGCCTTCTCTGTCGTGAATAGTCTTGAATGTACCTGTCTTTGCTCTCTTGATCTGTAACTGATGCAGGATAGCCTGAAGCCATTTGCTTGCATCTCAAGAAGGTCTTGATGTACTCTTTAAAAAGTGTCTGATTTCCTGGAAAAGTTCCACACTTCAAAGATTTTGGCCACATGATACCCCATCTCTAGAGCCTTAGAGAATTCAACTGTGACCCATACCCCTGTCAGGGCTCTTTCTTGATCTGAGTGATCACATGGGTTTTGCTGGTTGTTGTTTTCACTGCATGTGCGACAAAGGGGAAAGTAACGTTTTCCTTGAGGTCCCTTGTAAGGCAACACTTGTATAAACAAACCCCTAGGAGGGTAGACAGTTGCTTTGATCAGACCAAAATAGTTTTGAGGTAAGTCAAAGTCGCAATGAATAATTTCCAGATGCCCCATAGGATAGCATGAGGAACTCATTACATGAGGATAATGGGATGTAAAATCTACATATCCTATTGTCTCTTCGGGTTGCGCTACATACCGACATGTCAAAGCATTGGTACGGCCTCCATACAAGGCCTGTCGTGGTTCCAGGGGTTCTGGTGTGTCATAGCTGGAAAGAAAGGCTTGAACATGTGGAGCAGACTTTTTGAGGGCGGCCCATTCGTGCTCCCACAAAACCTCCACTTTTAACCCGTAAGTAGCCTGTAAAGAATCCAATTTGTCTTGAAACTCTTGGTACATTTCCCCAAAAGTATTTTGGGTTAGGACACACATGGCCTGGGGCACAAAGCAAGATTTACAACCGTGGAAGAAACAACCGCTGTACTCATACATGGTCTCAACCCCGTCAATCTGTGTGTATCCATCTACATGGTAAGAGCCAAACTTCTTCTCCCCCCAATTCAAAGCATGTTGAATAAAAATGTCTTTATCCTGGGCCAAGTACTCCAACCATTGAATGGACCCACTAGAGTATGACTTGAATTGGTGTCGGTAGTTGTCAGGCGAGGGGATTGCTATAGATGCTGTAGGTAGAAAGTGTGTACGATAGGTTTTCATGCATGCCGATGTAATAGTTGTACAACTCCAGGGGTCAATGCCTGCAGCTTTGATTACCTCTTCTCTGAATCTGAGGCATCCTTCATGAAGTATAACCACATCATTGTCGCAGTATGATGCCATGTCTTACTGTCTCGTACCACGTCATGAATCTCTCATGCTCTTTGGGAGACATTTGATCACACCAGTACATTTCGGGGCTGGGATAAGATCCAATATAATGTAGATTCTCCTCAGATGTGAAGAAGTGGGGGAACCAGCCTTTCACAGAGTTTTCAAAACCCAAGGCCTCTGGCATTTGAGCCAATCTCATGAGTAAGAAGCTTAAACTGTCAATGTATCTCTGGTTGAAGGCTGGGTCTACAAAACACAAGATTTTACTACCTTGAGCTATGACACTGGGTGCCACGCCTTGCTGTATCAAGGGCTTCAGAAGAAGATAAGAGTCATATTCTCTAGCATTGTGCGCTATAAATGTGAGGTTTCGGTACTGGGGTTTTCGAAAGTGTTTGAGAAAGAGCAGTGCACAATTGAGTCCCTCTGCCGACCACTTTTCACCATTGGAAGTCATGGTAGATACAAAAATAGGCAAATGAAGCCCCGATTGCTGATTTGTCTCAAAATCATAGAACACGTATTTCAGTCAAGGGCTGAATATAACACTCATGTGGCACTACTTGAACCACTTCAGCGTCTCTGCTTTTCAAAGGCCGTTTATAGATTGGACAATGTATGATTCTACAACACATGCGGTTTAGGGCTATCTATATTAAGGTTGTAACTGCAATGGCATTTTGGGCAATTCTTGTTAATGTCACAACTGCTTACAGATTTACAGGCCTTGGGGTGCCATGTTTCAATTTTGTGTTTTTCGAAACAGTAGCCCGAACGACATGTCCGGTGGCAATCCTAACAGGGTGTCAAGTTTAAGGGTTACATAGGACAATTTTCATCCAGACATACTGAAGAGTTATAACGGCACGAGTGCCTCCCCCTTTCGGGTGTAGCCGGTATGGCACGATGTACAGACATATGGTGCGCCTAAAAACGCTGTGATCTTAGTAATGGCATAGTAATGTTCGTTTTGCACATACAAGTACAGAATCTGAGGATGAGGTTGGGGTTTGTTTTGGAACTTCAAGAGAGCTGCATTAGCTCTACTGTGGTACAAAACCACAATCTTGATATTCAGAAAGTTTTCAAATTTGACTATGTCAGAGAAAGCCACAGCATCCTGTATACCGAGACCCACGGCCGTTTGGAGCTCTCTAGCCTTTTGTAACGCCGCTAGATCAATACATCCAGGGTTGAGTAAATGGGATAGCCCTATTGCAAAGCATAGCTTATTACCTGGATTGTGAACGTTTATGAGGTAGGCCCTTTTATTGCTTATGATTTCTGATTGCATTAGGCTATCTAGTTTCCTTCTCTGACCCCCACCACCCTGGGGTTGACGTATTATTTGCACTACAAGCTCGAGGGTCCTATCGGCTATGAGGGATACATTTGACTGAACAAGTCATCCTAGCAGGGCGATAAATTGTTCAAGATCTGCTTCGCCATTGGGTAAAATACGAGATACCGTGTCATGCAGGCTATCTCCACAAATTTCCAACTGTAAGACATAACGTGGTTCGCCATAATCTCTTGACCTGTCTAACAGTTCGTTCAGAGTATCCAATATCATGACTTAAAACACAGCATAGTCAAGATTATGATTCACCCATGTGAAATTGAAAAACTGTCTAATCTCTGTATTGTTGAATTTATTTCGGTACACAACCCGAACACTTCGATCAATACTGTCTCCCTCCTGATTTATTAGACAATTTTCCAATTCCCCAAAAACATCATATTGCGTTTCAGACTCTTCGGACATGGGCTTTAACGTCTGGTTTTGGGGGGTGTGGGATGCCGAAGATGTCGGGCTCTCGTTCATCAGATTAATTAGGGTTATGAGGGCTTCGGGAATCTGTGATAACAGGTTTTCATCGGGCGTCCCGGACTCATTCATACGATTAATAATTTCTAGGAGTTTGGCTGGAATCTGTGATAATATGCTTTCATCTATCTGTATTATGGCTGTTACCCCCGCATCGTTCATACGATTAATAATTTCTAGGAGTTCTGGCGGTATCTGTGATAAGAGGCTTTCAACTCTCCGAACTAGGTCTGTTGTCTCTGCCATTTGGATAATTAATGATGTGCGTTCTTGGGTTATTCTGGAAGGATCCATGTTACATATATGATTTAGCGCCTGTATTAGCGTTTTTTAAATCGGGTTGCTGTTTAACATACGTGGAATTGTTCTATGCCAGAAGGATAGATCCTCTCGGTATTGTCGCTCAAGTAAGCCCCATCTCTTTGTGTAGCAAAACCTTTCGGGATTTTAGAGCCCTGGAAAAGACTGTGAAAAACCTAGCTTGTTCTATTTCAGATCCGGATGTTGCCACCAAAGAATTGGCGGACTCAAGAAGGCTGGACTTTTAAATCCTCTGTTCTCGGTGTGTTTGAAAAAACGTTCGTGCAGAATGGGAGAATTGCATCTGTGTCATCGGATGTGTCATCTGCTCCAACGAAGTCGTTCAGGGTCCATAAGGAGCCCGTTTTCCTTCTTGGCTGTATGTCGGCTGTAAACACAAAAATAGCTTTTAATATAGGGTGCACACTTTTTGTTTTTTAACGTATAAATATTCTTGGGTACGTGATTATTTGGACTTACGTTGAAAATAGTGTGATGAGGATTTGCTACATGCATTTTGTGTCTGAGAATCCCCGTCTAACGCTGTCTGTTCCAGATCGTTTAAACCTCTGAGCAGCTGCGTAAATGATAGAGAACCTACAAACGTTAGATAATATTAACAGGTATTTATCCTATATACATTTTTAACTTATAAGAATATGTACATTGAACCCCCCGTTTAAAACACATAACTAATTTTTAATATTACAATAATATCCATAATATTCAAACAATTCCCCGCATTCAAATCTAATATTTTTTTTTTCACGAACTCACCTTCAGAAAGCTCCATTAGGATGGATTCACAGATTCTCTTTTAAATGTTCAGTCCGATAAATATTCGGGGCTGTTGGCCTGGGCGTTTGTGGGTTTGTAGCTGCGCTAAAGCGGTTCTAACAGAGTGGATCGGTTGGAACTCATTCACGGTCATGGCTCAAAAGGAGAGAAAGTACGGAATTAGTTTACAGAGCTGTGGTGGCATTTTTTTCGGGCGATATCCTGTATGTCATAAAATGGCCCTGGAGTACCCCCAGAATGTTTTAGAGAACAAAGGCAGTGAATTAAAGCAACAGGAGGGGATGTCGAGACATTTTGTCGACAGGGCTTGCCTTTTGATTTCCTACATCCTCAGGGGTAGCAGCTTGGGGGGTGTCTGATGTAAATTTATAGACCAGGGTGGCGGGACCTTTAGTATATGCGCTTAT
Source organism: Oncorhynchus tshawytscha (assembly GCF_018296145.1). NCBI lineage: Eukaryota > Metazoa > Chordata > Actinopteri > Salmoniformes > Salmonidae > Oncorhynchus > Oncorhynchus tshawytscha. The sequence goes on from NC_056431.1 coordinate 24,447,945, forward strand.
TGCTTTTCCGATTTTCCTGACCAAGCTACTTTGATGCTAGGTATTCATAATGTTTTGTCTGGTGATCGATAAACTTACAAAAACGCTTGAAATAACAATGTTTTAAACCCTAGGGGGCTGTCTCGCCATATTGTATTCTTTCTGGGGTGTTTGACTTTTTAGCCCCCACATCCTCTGGGGTGTTTGGCTTTTTAGCCTCCACATCCTCTGGGGTGTTTGGCTTTTTAGCCTCCACATCCTCTGGGGTGTTTGGCTTTTTAGTGATTGGTGAGATAAATTTGGATTTGAAAGACGTATGTTAATGAATCGAAAGTGCCCATTTTAAGAGACGCCGCCACACTTTTTGATGGGGGGATACATACAGTTTGCATGATAGTGCAAACCTTGGTTTCAAACGATCCCCCACAGAGACACACACCCCCACCCCTTTTGTTTTTGAAACACACACTCCTGCTGGCCCGGCACATGCACACCCGCACACGCACATGGCTTTTCCGAAAGCCTTTTTCTCCGTGACATGCTTGGTGAGGGTGTGTGTCTCTGTAGGGGATCGAAAACGGCAAAAAATATTCAAAATTAGCTCCATAATATCGACAGAAACATGGCAAACATTGTTTATAATCAATCCTCAAGGTGTTTTTCAAATATCTATTCGATAATATATCCATCGGGACAATTCGTTTTTCAGTAGGACCGATTGGAGTGATGGCTACCTCTGTATTTTACGCAAGAATCACTCTGGGAGCCATCAGGTGACAACTTACGCAATGTAGCCACCTACGGCTATTCTTCAACATAAATGCGTAAAACTACGTCACAGTGCTGTAGACACCTTGGGGAATACGTAGAAAGCGTAAGCTGGTTGATAGCACATTCACAGCTCAATAGGAACTCATTGGAACGCAGCGCTTTCAAAATATGGAGCACTTCCGCATTGGATTTTTCAGTTCTGTTATACTCACAGACAATATCTTTACAGTTTTGGAAAGGTTAGAGTGTTTTCTATCCAAAGCTGTCAATTATATGCATATTCTAGCATCTTGTCCTGACAAAATATCCCGTTTAAAACGGGAACGTTTTTTTTCTCCAAAAATGAAAATACTGCCCCTAGAGTCGCAACAGGTTAATTAACAAAGTTAACCATTTTTACTGTTGTGTCCAAAATGTCCTTCAAGCTGTCAGGCATTCCTTCCCTTGGTAGCAAGAGCCTCTCGGTGGATGCTGCAGTGACTACGCATAGGTAACAAACAAACAGCGAGTAGCAGCAGTGTACAAGAGGGGGGGTCAATGTAAATTGTCCGGTGGCGATTTTTGTGAATTGTACAGCAGTCTAACGGCTTGGGAGTAGAAGCTGTGGAGAAGCCTTTTGGTCCTAGACTTGGCGCTCTGGCACCACTTTCCGTGCGGTAGCAGAGAAAACAGTCTATAACTTGGGTGACTGGAGTCTCTGACAACTTTATGGGCTTTCCACTTATTATATAGATCCTGGATGACAGGAAGCTTCTCCCCAGTGATGTATTGGGCCATTCACACTACCCTCTGTAGTGCCTTACGGTCAGATGCCGAGCATTTGCCATACCAGGCGGTGATGCAACCGGCCAGGATACTCTCGATCATGCAGCTGTAGAACCTTTTGAGGATCTGGGGACCCATGCCAAATCTTTTCAGTCTCCTGTGTGGGAAAAGGTTTTGTTGTGCCCTCTTCACGACTGTCTTGGTATGTTTGGTTCATGATTGTTCGTTGGTGATGTGGACACCAAGGAACTTGAAACTCTCGACCCGCTCCACTACAGCCCTGTCGATGTTAATGCGGGCCTGTTCGGCCCGCCTTTTCCTGTGGTCCACAATCAGCTCCTTTGTCTTGCTCACATTGAGGGAGAGGTTGTTGTCCTGGCAACACACTGACAGTTCTCTGACCTCCTCTCTATAGGCCGTGTCATCATTGTTGGTGATCAGGCCTACCACTGTTGTGTCGTCAGCAACCTTAATGATGGTGTTGGAGTCATGTTTGGCCACACGGTCGTGGGTGAACAGGGAATACAGGAGGGGACTAAGTACACACCCCTGTGGGGCCCCAGTGTTAAGGATCAGCCTGGCAGACTTGTTGTTGCCTACTCTTCTTGGGGCGGCCCGTCAGGAAGTCCAGGATTCAGTTGCAGAGGGAGGTGTTTAGTACCAGAGTCCTTAGCTTAGTGAGGAGCTTTGTGGGCACTATGATGTTGAATACTGAGCCGTAGTCAATGAACAGCATTCTCACATACTGTAGGTGTTCCTTTTGTCCAGGTGAGAAAGGGCAGTGTCGAGTGTTGATTGAGATTGGGTCATCTGTGGATATGTTGGTGCGGTATGCGAATTGTAGTGGGTCTAGGATGTCCGGGAGGATGCTGTTTATGTGAGCCATGACCAGCCTTTCAAAGCACTTCATGGCTACCGACGTGAGTGCCACGGGGTGGTAATCATTCAGGCAGGTTACCTTCGATTCATTCGGCACAGGGACTATCGTGGTCTGCTTAAAACATATAGGTAATACAGACTAGGTCAGGGAGAGGTTGAAAATGTCAGTGAAGACACTTGACAGTTGGTCCGTGCAACGCTTCGAGTACATGTCCTGGTAATCCGTCTGGCCCAGCGGCTTTGTGAATGTTGACCTGATGAAAAGGTTTTGTTCACATCAGCTACCAGAGCGTCAACACACAGTCATCCAGAACAGCTGGTGCTCTCATGCATGCTTCAGTGTTGCTTGCCTCGAAGCGAACATAAAAGGCATTTAGCTCGTCTGGTAGGTTTGCGTCACTGGGCAGCTCGCGTCTGGGTTTCCCTTTGTAGTCCATAATAGTTTGCAAGCCCTGCCACATCCGATAAGCGTCAGAGCCAGTGTAGTAGGATTCAATCTTAATCCTGTAGTGACATTTTGCTTGTTTGATGGTTCGTCTGAGGGCATGGCGGGATTTCTTGTAAGCGTCCGGGTTAGTCTCCCGCTCCTTAAAAAGCGGCAGCTCTAGCCTTTAGCTCAATGCGTATGTTGCCTGTAATCCATGGCTTCCGGTTGGAATATGTACGTACAGTCACTGTGGGGACGACGTCATCGATACACTTATTGGATGAATCCTGGAACATATTCCAGTCTGTGCTAGCAAAACAGTCCTGTAGTGTAACATCCTCGTCATCTGGCCACTTCCATATTGAGCGATACTGGTCACTGGTACTTCCTGCTTCAGTTTTTGGCTTGTAAGCAGGAATCAGGAGGATAGAATTATGGTCAGATCTGCCAAATGGAGGGCGGGGGAGAGTTTTGTATGCATCTCTGTGTGTGTATTAAAGATGGTCTATGGTTCTTCCCCTCTGGTAAAATGCTGGTAAAAAATGTGCTAAAACTGATTTAAGTTTGCCTGCATTAAAGTCCCCGGCCACAAGGAGCGTCGTTTTGGGTGAGAATTTTCTTCTTTGCTATGGCCTTATAGAGTTGGTTGAGAGCGGTCTTAGTGCCAGCTTCGCTTTGTGGTGGTAAATAGACGGCTACTAATAATACAGAACTGTCTTGGTATATACTGTGGTCGACAGCTTATAAGGTACTCTACCTCAGGCGAGCAATACCTCGAGACTTCTTTAATATTAGACATTGCGCACAAGCTGATATTGACAAAAGGACACACACCCCCACCCCTCATCTTACCAGAGGAAGAGTCTCTGTTCTGCCAGTGCATGGAAAATCCCGCTAGCTCTATATTGTCCGGATCTTCATTCAGCCACGTCTCGGTGAAACATAAGATGTTACAATTTTTAATGTTCCATTTGTAAGATAATCTTAATAGTAGGTCATCAATTTTATTTTCCAACAATTGCACGTTAGCAAGGAGAATGGAAGGCATTGGCAGTTTGCTCGCTCGCCTCCGGATTCTAAGAAGGATCCCCGATCTGCGTCCCCTTTTCCGGCTTCTTTTCTTCACGCAAAAGGCGTGGATCTGGGCCTGTTCCAGTGAAAGCAGGATATCCTTCTCGTCAGACACGTTAAAGGAAAAATGTTCTTCCAGTCCTTCCAGTCCGCGGTGAGTAATCGCTTTTCTGATGTCCAGAAGTTATTTTCGGTCAACAGTCTGATCCACGCTCCTACCTTTTTTTAAGGTATCTGTTACCAACAGATGCATATCTGTATTCACAGTCATGTGAAATCCATAGATTATATGACTCAGTAACTGTTGTTGCATGTTGCGTTCATATTTTTGTTCAGTGTAGTTACTAATGTTTGTTTGTCTGGAAGCTATGCTACAGGTGAAACGTATGCATGCACAAACCCTGTATTAAGACTATGCTCTACAAATAACATGGGAATCTATGTCTTACTCATCCTACATGCATACTGAATCTGGCCTCACTTATTTAAGCTGATGCGATGTTGTGTGACTGTTTCTACGTCAACTCTTCTCCCAAATATACAGTTGGATAAAGTGATATCTCTGTGATAGTCAAAGATGAGAATAAAACAACACCTGCTCTACAGGAAATGTTGAGGAGCCATGCTTCCACCTCTGGCAAATCCTCAACTGTCATACATGCAGTGGCACGTTGATGGTGATGGTAGCAGCCATATGAAAAAGCTTGGGCATACTTGAAGCTTAATGAACTAAGTGGTGATCACTTGGTAGCACACTTAAGTTTACCCTGCCGGGTCTGAAAGGAACTCTTCTTCTCTCACTAAGAGATAGACAGACCTGAGATGTGATTGTCCATGCTGGCCTGGGGGGGACATGTCTAAAAGTGTGACATTCGTTAGTGTCCCATGTCATTATCATTAAGATCCCATTGGCTGCCCATGCAAGTATGGGGTAAAAATCCATCTTCACATGTTGCTACGATGGGTTGAGGAGGAGAATATGTCTCTCCCACTTCAGGGCAAAGATAGCGCCACTTCTTAAGTACTCCTCTACTACTCCTCCTCTTTCCGTAACTTTGTCTAATTTGTTCGCTGTCGTACAGCATCTGCTCCTTACGAGGGGTTGAATTAGACATTTGTCAATCAGCCCTCTGCCACAGACAAACTCCCTGTAAGAATGCTAACACAGATATTCTAGGGCAAGCTGTAACTTTGGCCTCGCACAGATAGCCTGTGAAATCTTTCTATGTCTAGGATTGATGTCTGAAATCATTTCTTTAGTGTTACTGAGGAAAGGGAGGGAAAACCTTGAACACAATTCCCACAATGCCCTGTCCATACTTGTTGTCGAAAACCAGTAATTCTTGTTTTTATTAGGTGCATTATTATCACAATATGTAGCCTACTTTATCCTATTCAAATAGTAAGATATGCCACATACCTTTGGAATTTTATTAACGAAACAGACATGGGTATAAATGAACAACCATAACTACTCTGAACTCACCATTTTAAGAAATAATTATTGGGGACTCATTTTTATAATCAAGAAGATTAATGGAGGGCCATATGGAAGGGTTCCTAGGATGGTGGAGTAAAGCAAGCCATTGCTGTTTATTACTCCATGAACGAGGTGGGATCCCAATGAATTTGAATGCATCCCAACAACTATGAATATATCTATGGCAGGGATCATCAACTAGATTCAGCCGCAGGCCATTTTTTTATTGAGTGGATGGCCAGAGGACCGGAACATAATAAAGCAATAAGGCCCGAGGGGGTGTGGTCAATATACCATCGCTAAGGGCTGTTCTTATGCACGACGCAATGTTGGTAAACTGGTTACCTATGTCATTTTATCATAAACGTGGTATTCGGTCTGATATACCACAGCTGTCAGCCAATTAGCATTCAGGGCTCAAACCACCCAGTTCTTTATTTTTTATTTAACCTTTATTTAACTAGGCAAGTGTCACGTTCTGACCATAGTTCTGTTATTTTATTCTTTGTTTTAGTATGGTCAGTATGGTCTATGTTTATGTTTGTCTTTCTATGTTGGTTTTTGTGTTCAGCCTAGTGTGGTTCTCAATCAGAGGCAGGTGTCGTTAGTTGTCTCTGATTGAGAATCATACTTAGGTAGCCTGGGTTTGTGGGTGTTTGTTTCCGTGTGAGTGTTTGTCGCCACACGGTACTGTTTCGGTTTGGTATATTTCATTCATGGTCACATTTATTGTTTTGTATGTCATAGTGTTCAGTTTATTTATTAAAGTAATCATCATGAACACTTACCACGCTGCATCTTGGTCCGATCCTTACTCCTCTTCAGACGAAGAGGAGATCTGCCGTTACAGCAAGTCAGTTAAGAACAAATTATTATTTACAATGACGGCCTACCCAGCCAAACCCAGACGACGCTGGGCCAATTGTGCGCCGGCCTATGGGACTCCCAATCATGGCTGGATGTGATACAGCCTGGATATAATTACACATATTTTGTAGACTTCAAATTGACTGCAAGAAGCCTAAACAGATATAACGTTTGATTAAAACAATCATTTGTATATGATCACGTGTCTCTCTATTATGCATGGGAATACTTGGGAACAGATTTCTTAAATTAAAATCACTTGGAGCTAATTTCCTGGTGTTTTTACAGTCTTATGTCCAACAATAAATACAAATAAATTAGGTATAAATTATATATATATATATATATATATATATATATATATATATATATATATTTTGCTCAGAAAACTTGGGGGACCAAATAAAACCACACAGGCCACCAGTCGGGGAACAGCCTCATGTCTCGGGGTTGAAGCATGGCGCTGAGGGTGTCCTTAAATATACACTGTTGTTCCATTTCACTACACATCCCGATCACCAGTTCTAAACGGTAATGAAGCGGCGATAACAGCTATTAAAACCTGTTATTTTCTTGATGGTTCATTCCAAACAATAAAATGTGTTAATAATAACTGTGTTAAGGACAAGTGTGAAGGGACACCTGCTCCATCTCATCTGCCTCCCAGCAAATGAGAACTGTTCCGTGTGTCGTGACTCGTGTCACATATCATTAGCCACGGATAACTGAACTGACTGGTCATCAATGGTCATTTCAAACCCTACCACATATCAGATGATGAAGGAGGTGGGAAACGGGGGTAAAGCTTCAAGGTTTGAGGCCCTGATGTGAATTGCAGTCACAGTGACAGGGCGCTGAGGTCTCACTGTTTCCCTTCCCTGAGTTTTGAGCCAAGCCTGACACTTTATTGATCTCCCTCTGGTCTAATCAGTAGCTCTGTCACATTATAACAAAGGGGAGGCGAGACAAAATGAAAGCAATTTACTTCCGCAGGGCGAGGATTGCGAGCCAGCATCGTGGGCAATGTGATAGTTGTGGTGGTGGGATTGGGTTTTCAAACCAAAATAATGCCTCAGTGCATTGAGTTAAGCTGGGTGAAGTCGGGGGCAAGACAACACTCAAAATGGTTGACTGTTTTTCATTCATCCATGAGAGACATGTCCTAATGGCCTAACGCTCAAATCCTGCTCGTCAGGTTGAATGTTAACCTGTAGTAAATGGATCATATAACATGTGTTTGCAGAGGGCAAGTTTTCTCCAGACGTTTAAGACATCACATTTCTATAATGTTTATATTACCTGAAACGATTTGGTTCATGGTGGAAAAAAATAGATGTTCATAGATGTTCACAGATAACATAATTTCCTGCTAAACTTAATCAGGCTACTTACCTGGTGGAGCCCGGGTCTTCCGGGGGATTAAACATAATCATTAAGTTAACAGTTCCGTCTGTGTAGTAATGAAGATGTGACAGTAGAGGAGTGGAGGAGCCTCCTTGCTTGGAGCCAATAATCCTGCAGCTGGAAGCCCACAAAAAAGCTGGAAGCCTACAAAAAAGTCTCTATTACCATTTAGATTGTGCACCCAGCCCGCAGGCTGGATACATGCACAAATAAATAATTTAATTTGTACTCCCTCCCTCTAGAAGCGAGACCTGTCTGGAGACCATTTCTCCCCATTTCCCATATCCACGTTGGCCTGTTGTCATGTTTTCCAGGGCCATCAGTTTAGTCCTGCAGGCAGCTTAAATAATAATCAGGAGTCAATGCTTAGACTAAATAGGCCCTCGTTTCTCATCCCACCGCCTATTCACCCATTTTTCATTCCAAATGAAGAGGGGCTTCCCGAATCAATGGGTATCTCCTCCCAACCAATGGACTACTTAAGGAATGCTCCTTCTATGTACAGATGTTTTTCCATCATTCTGTGGCATCCTGGTGTAACAGTGTTATCTTACTAATCATGTATGGTACAGATCTGTAGGTGGGCCAGGTAAAATAGGAATTACACAGATTAAGTCATTTACATATTTTGCACACTAGACAGTAAATCTGAGGACAGATTGGTCTCCTTTCCTCTCCTGCTAAGCTTGGGAATGGTCGGCAAATTCCTTCATTTTTTGGTTTTCACATTTAAAGTGCAGTTATGAATACTGAAGAAATTATGGATGAAATGGTTAACTCTCTTTCAGTGACTTGCAATTTATCCTGATCCTGAAAACATTAGAAATTACTTTGAAAAGCAGTCGCTACGCAACAGAGGAAATGGCGGTCTGTTTAACCTACTTGCTGACCCTCTCCTTCTGGCTCGGTAAGCAGAAGTAAGCTGACATAGCATCTTCAAGAAAATACAAATCCAGCACAAAATCTCCCTCTTCAACATTCCTCTGCATTTGTCTGTGTCCCCCTGTGTCATAACACTCTATCATCAATAGCATTCCCTTCTGAAAATGTTGACCACACATCCCATTCATCACAGGTTCCTCAAAAATAAAAACATTCTCTCTAAGGCTTCTTTCCCTCCAGATGTAAAAAGTATGATCGATTTTGATGGTTTTTCTCTTTGGTTTCACTAGAGCCCCCGCTCTCTTCTCCCCCATGGGAGTGGTATCTCCTTGGACTTCAGGTTCAGAGAGCAATTGCAGTGAGACTACGGTGGAATTAATAAAGTAAGTGAGGTGAAAGCTTTGAGTTTTGATAAAAGCTACAGGGTCCATCGGTCACACACGGCTTTGTGTGCGTTACCGGGCTTAATGCAAACTGACGGCGGAGAGGCGCTAAGGAGTAGGAACTTAAGGACATTTGGAGGGCATCGCGCCACCCCTCTCAAGGACAATGAATTGGCCGACAGAGAAATGGCTTAACTTGCTGCTGTCGCTGTTTTCTAACAGACTGAGTAGAAAGTAGATGCACAGTAGCTGTTATGATTGACAGCACCAAGATTTTAATTTTCTTTCATTTAAAAAATATATATTTTTTTACCTTAATTTAACTAGGCAAGTCAGTTAAGAACAAATTCTGTTTAGAAGTAGACACTGAAATGTTTGCAAACAAAAATAATAGATTCAGATTAAGACCTAGCCCGGTGTAGTAGGTACAACTCTGTTTTAATGTATTTTGAAATGCTGAATTTATTGGATATTTAAATGAATATACCACAATAAACTGATTCCTATGCTAGGAACATTTGTGTAGTATATTTCATGGACCTGGTCCACCTGTCATCCTGCCAGATAAGATACCTTCCCAACAGTGGGAATTGAAACAACTGGAGCTTGTCTGTGTCCTGAATCCATTGTGTCCTTGGTTCAGAGGGGAACATGCATCATCATCAATGTCACACACACCTTAACCATGGCTAGACTATATCACTGGCACGGTTAATTCAACATGTCACACTGTCTGATAGACAGAAAATAAGCAAGTTGTCAACTTCAGGAAGAGTTGAAATTGTATCCTTTTGAAAACTAGGGGAAGAGAGATAGAGATTGAGATAGAGGGGGAGGGAGAAACAGAGACAGAGACAGAGAAAGAGAATGAAGGTAACTGAACATGCTATACAAAGTAGGCTACATTTTTCCTTGGAAACACAGGATGATGAACTTTTAAGCCACTACCAATTTTCATACGGTACATTGAATTTACCCCCAAGCTTTCTGATAAGTTTTCATTATGACCTCCTGTGCTGAACAAGATGTTGTTGATACTCCAATTCAATGACAATTGTTTGAAATTAGAATATTTAGAAATACATTTTATAATTTAGAAAAAGCAGGAGGCAGCAAGAAAAAATAGGATTTGTTGTGATGTTCCAGAGATATTTCTCTCACTTCCCTTGCCCCTTATGTCCATCTTCCCTTGCCCCTTATGTCCATATTCCCCCGCCCCTTAGGTCCATCTTCCCCCGCCCCTTATGTCCATCTTCCCCCGCCCCTTATGTCCATCTTCCCTTGCCCCTTACGTCCATCTTCCCCCGCCCCTTACGTCCATCTTCCCCCGACCCTTACGTCCATCTTCCCCGTCCCTTATGTCCATCTTCCCCCGCCCCTTACGTCCATCTTCCCCCGCCCCTTATGTCCATCTTCCATCTTCCCTTGCCCCTTATGTCCATCTTCCATCTTCCCTTGCCCCTTATGTCCATCTTCCATCTTCCCCCGCCCCTTATGTCCATCTTCCATCTTCCCTTGCCCCTTATGTCCATCTTCCATCTTCCCCCGCCCCTTATGTCCATCCTTATGTCCATCTTGCCCCACGTCCATCTTCCCCCGCCCCTTATGTCCATCTTCCATCTTCCCTTGCCCCTTATGTCCATCTTCCATCTTCCCTTGCCCCTTATGTCCATCTTCCATCTTCCCCCGCCCCTTATGTCCATCTTCCATCTTCCCTTGCCCCTTATGTCCATCTTCCATCTTCCCTTGCCCCTTATGTCCATCTTCCATCTTCCCCCCGCCCCTTATGTCCATCTTCCATCTTCCCCCGCCCCTTATGTCCATCTTCCCCCGCCCCTTACGTCCATCTTCCCCCGCCCCTTATGTCCATCTTCCATCTTCCCCTTGCCCCTTATGTCCATCTTCCCTTGCCCTTATGTCCATATTCCCCCGCCCCTTATGTCCATCTTCCCGCGCCCCTCATGTCCATCTTCCCTTGCCCCTTACGTCCATCTTCCCCGCCCCTTACGTCCATCTTCCCCCGACCCTTACGTCCATCTTCCCCGTCCCTTATGTCCATCTTCCCCCGCCCCTTACGTCCATCTTCCCCCGCCCCTTATGTCCATCTTCCATCTTCCCTTGCCCCTTATGTCCATCTTCCATCTTCCCTTGCCCCTTATGTCCATCTTCCATCTTCCCCCGCCTCTTATGTCCATCTTCCATCTTCCCTTGCCCCTTATGTCCATCTTCCATCTTCCCCCGCCCCTTATGTCCATCTTCCATCTTCCCTTGCCCCTTATGTCCATCTTCCCCCGCCCCTTACGTCCATCTTCCCCCGCCCCTTATGTCCATCTTCCATCTTCCCTTGCCCCTTATGTCCATCTTCCATCTTCCCCCGCCCCTTATGTCCATCTTCCATCTTCCCTTGCCCCTTATGTCCATCTTCCCTTGCCCCTTACCTCCATCTTACCCCGTCCTTCCGTCCATCTGTTGTCATAATCCTGGAAATGCGTGGAGAACCTAACGAAGCATCTGCTCATCTGCTTTGGGGTCAAACTTAAATGAACTTGAGCCTCAATCACCTCTTTTCTTATCACAGAGCAAAAGTAGCCACAGTACTTTGGTGCTGTGAGTGTTCACACGTAAGTTTTCCCCACATAATGTAAACCACGTGAGTGGCCATGAACAAATTAACATGGTCGTGTCTCAATCTATATCCATCAAGGATGATCACAATGAACATGAGCCTCCATCACCTCTTCTCTTGTCACTAGACAGTAGCCACAGTGCTGTGGGTTTTCACACCTCTGTGTGACAAACCTCATGAGCATGAAAAGATGAATTCATAATGTGAATTTATCCAAATCCATACAAATCAGGAAAACCCAGAGCATGACATGAGTGGAATCCATCACCTAATCTCTTACCAGACGAGTAGCCATAGTGTTGTGGGTGTTCACACATCTAGGTGAAAGACATGAGTTTCCCCCACGTAATGTAAACCTCGTGATCACAAAAAGATGAATACATCGCAGTATGGATATAAATCAAATTAATCAGTAGCCACAGTACGGTCGATGTTTACACATGGTAGAAATAATCCATTACATTATGGATACATCTAAATCTTAAATATGAATGGAATTCATAGGCTGGATAGCCTGTTGGATACTTCGTTGAATTTAAAACATATATTTTTGTATGTGGAGAGATAATTATACATATCGACGGCGCCTCTTGAATGACAATTAGATGGATTAGAACAAACTGAGGCTCCATGTCGAAAATCCCTGGACTGTGAACAGGTTCCAAATTCAAATGTAATGGGTGTGGCACAGGGTTACAACGAGAAAGACGGGATTTGCACCTCATTTTTGTAGTGTTGGAAACAGAATGGTTGTCAGGTCAAAGCCTTTAATGAAATGTGGTGCACCTCCATACTACTATGGATTATAGCCCTCTGCTTCAATAACTGTACATTATTACTACGGTATGTGAAACATCAAAAATAGAGTGGAAGGTCCTTTAAGTTAAGAACCTTCAAGCTATTAGCGTGCTGAAGAGAAGGGACCTAAAATGTATTTTATTCTGATGATTTACTACACGTTCAGTCTGATTATATTAATGAATCAATGACTGATAGGCTTTTATATTCTTCTTGATGAGTTTCATCAGTTTGATCTCATTAGTGGACAATGTAATGGACTGTCCATATGAAACAATTGCTCAGTATTCATTCTCTGTCTGTTTCACAAATGTAGCTTAATTAACTGGCATCCGCAAGCTTCTGGAACTACACCATAAATGACAGCAATAGAGTGACTCAGGTGGAAGGAGAACTTAAAGAATGAACTGTCATCTTCATAACTGGGGAAGTGTAATAATGGAGAATTTGACCTACTCTAGGAAAGACATTGGTAATGACTTGACAGTGGAGTGTACAAAACAACTGATTCAAAAGAAATCCCTCAAAGTGTTCACACCCCTTGGGCTCTATTTTCGGCTGGCGTTAAGGCGGCACTAGTGTCAAACACACAATAGTATGCAATTTTGTCATATAAAAACTGGCACACTGGCATTTTCCAGCCCTAACGCCAGGTTCTGCAATTTACCTATCTCACTTCAGCATGCTTACGCTCAGATGGGAGGGGTTGGAAATATTTTAGGCGTGTCCTTAAAGACATGACCCAAAGTGCTAATTTCAGGCAGGGCTGGTAGGGATATTTAAGACCAATCAAAAGCTGGTTTTAGTAGTAATGCAGTTAGTTATGGCAGGAATTTTGACTGCGGAAACACAGCCTATCCAGCCGTAACACACTCTGCCCATATGCGCATGGAACAAGAGTAGCCTAATGTGCTTTTGGTGCCTGTATATGTCGTATTTACACCCAAAATCATAAAAATAACGCAAGGAGGACGAGATGCTAAAATAATATAATTAATCAAAACAAATCCAAGTTTATTAGTCACATGTGCCGAATACAACAGGTGTAGACCTTACAGTGAAATGCTTACTTACAGACTCTAACCAATAGTGCAAAAAAGGTATTAGGTGAACAATAGGTAAGTAAAGAAATAAAACAACAGTAAAAAGACAGGCATATACAGTAGCGATGCTACATACAGACACCTGTTAGTCAGGCTGATTGAGGTAGTATGTACATGTAGATATGGTTAAAGTGACTATGCATACAGTGGGGCAAAAAAGTATTTAGTCAGCCACCAATTGTGCAAGTTCTCCCACTTAAGATGAGAGGCCTGTCATTTTCATCATAGGTACACTTCAACTATGACAGACAAAATGAGAAAGAAAATCCAGAAAATCACATTGTAGGATTTTTATGTAATTTATTTGCAAATTATGGTGGAAAATAAGTATTTGGTCACTTACAAACAAGCAAGATTTCTGGCTCTCACAGACCTGTAACTTCTTATTTAAGAGGCTCCTCTGTCCTCCACTCGTTACCTGTATTAATGGCACCTGTTTGAACTTGTTATCAGTATAAAAGACACCTGTCCACAACCTCAACATTCACACTCCAAACTCCACTATGGCCAAGACCAAAGAGCTGTCAAAGGACACCAGAAACAAAATTGTAGACTTGCACCAGGCTGGGAAGACTGAATCTGCAATAGGTAAGCAGCTTGGTTTGAAGAAATCAACTGTGGGAGCAAATATTAGGAAATGGAAGACATACAAGACCACTGATAATCTCCCTCGATCTGGGGCTCCACGCAAGATCTCACCCCGTAGGGTCAAAATGATCACAAGAACGGTGAGCAAAAATCCTAGAACCACACGGGGGGACCTAGTGACTGACCTGCAGAGAGCTGGGACCAAAGTAACAAAGCCTACCATCAGTAACACACTACGCCGCCAGGGACTCAAATCCTGCAGTGCCAGACGTGTCCCCCTGCTTAAGCCAGTCCCTGTCCAGGCCCGTCTGAAGTTTGCTAGAGAGCATTTGGATGATCCAGAAGAAGATTGGGAGAATGTCATATGGTCAGATGAAACCAAAATATAACTTTTTGGTAAAAACTCAACTCGTCGTGTTTGGAGGACAAAGAATGCTGAGTTGCATCCAAAGAACACCATACCTACTGTGAAGCATGTGGGTGGAAACATCATGCTTTGGGGCTGTTTTGGCTAGAAATGGCTAGGCTTGCAGATGATAATGAGAACCTGTGTGTGTGTGTGTGGGAATTATAAAATTACTCTCTGAATAAAGAACTAACCTTTTGCAGAATTCTGAGACTTTGTCAAATTCTTCTATCAACCAGGGCCTTACAACCTCTGGGGAATTGGTCAAAGCTATAAAATAGTTCAGTTAGAACATTGGGATAAAAATTCTCGTGACAGGGTACTATGGTGTTGAACACTGAGCTGTAGTCCATGAACAGCATTCTCACATAAGTGTTCCTTTTGTGCAGGTGGGAAAGGGCAGTGTGGAGTGCAATAGATATTGCGTCATCTGTGGATCTGTTTGGTGTGGTATGCAAATTGAGGGTGGTCTAGGGTTTCTGGGATAATGGTGTTGATGTGAACCATTACCAACCTTTCAAAGCACTTCATGGCTACGGATGTGAGTGCTACGGGTCTGTAGTCATTTAGGCAGGTTGCCTTAGTGTTCAGGGGCACAGGGACTATGGTGGTCTGCTTGAAACATGTTGGTATTACAGACTCAATCAGGGACATGTTGAAAATGTCAGTGAAGACTCCTGCCAGTTGGTCAGCACATGCCCGGAGCACACGTCCTGGTAATCCTTCTGGCCCCGCAGCCTTGTGTATGCTGACCTGTTTAAAGGTCTTACTCACGTCGGCTACGGAGAGTGTGATCACACAGCCATCCGGAACAGCTGATGCTCTCATGCATGCCTCAGTGTTGCTTGCCTCGAAGCGAGCATAGAAGTGATTCAGCTCGTCTGGTAGGCTCATGTCACTGTGCAACTCGCGGCTGTGCTTCCCCTTGCGGCAGCTCTCAGTGCGAATGTTGCCTGTAATCCATGGCTTGTGTTTGGGGTATGTACGTACGGTCACTGTGGGGATGAAGTCCTCGATGCACTTATTGATAAAGCCAGTGACTGATGTGGTGTACTCCTCAATGACATCGGAAGAATCGCGGAACATGTTCCAGTCTGTGATAGCAAAACAGTCCTGTAGTTTAGCATCTGCTTCAACTGACAACTTTTTTTAGACCAAGTTTGATCCAGGTGAGGCATATCAAGAATGATCATTACACAGGTCCACCTTGTGCTGGATACAATAAAAGACCACACTAAAATGTGCAGTTTTGTCACACAACACAATGCCACAGATATCTTAAGTTTTGAGGGAGCTTGCAACTGACTGCAGGAATGTCCACCAGAGCTGTTGCCAGAGAATTTAATATTAATTTCTATACCATAAGCTGCCTCCAACATCGTTTTAGAGAATTTGGCAGTACGTCCAACCGGCCTCACAACCGCAAACCATGTGTACCCACACTAGCTCCATCACTTAAGGGATCGTCTGAGACTAACCACCCAAACAGCTGATGAAACTGAGGCGCATTTCTGTCTGTAATAAAGCCCTGTTATGGGGGAAAACTCATTCTGATTGGCCTGGCTCCTCAGGTGGTGGGCCTATGCCCTCCCAGTCCCACCCATGGCTGCGCCCCTGCCCAGTCACGTGAAATCCATAGATTAGGGCCTGATTCATGTATTTCAAGTGACTGATTTCCTTATATGAACTGTAACTCAGTAATATCGTTGAAATTGTTTATATTTTGTGTAGTGTTTTGGTTAAAATTCCAGCATGGCCTCCCCTCATCTCAATGAAGTCTTATTTTTTGTCCTGCCCAATGTAAACGCAAAGTAGTCAAGATGTTCACTAAAAGAGTTTGGCTCCTGAGACCGCTTAGAAATAAATCTTAATGACCAAAGCTTTATTAAAATATAAAGTTTGAGAGAAGCGAAACAGTGAGTTGACATTCTCTTTTTTATCTATGCATTGTAGGAAGACCCCGTTTTGGATGTGCATAAAACTCTCCATTGGCTGGGTTGTTTTAATATTATATGCCCACAGGGAGAAATGATAGTGCCTTGATTCCAAGGCAATACATAGAAGACCTTAAATATACAACTTGAAGCAACCACATATTTCGCCATGAAGCACGTTCTGATTGGCCAGTAAGGGGCCAAGCCTCGACACAACCACAACTTGTTTGTTCATCAAAACCCAGCCCTTTCGTGCCAATGCCAGCAAGTGCACCGATAATTGTACTAGTTAAAATAGCAAAAATATTGATTACACACCTCTGAACCTATAGCGCTACCACCAGTGCTTAGATGTACCATTGTGTCCCACACATACTATTATCTGTAAGGTCCCTTAGATGTACCATTGTGTCCCACAACTGTCAGTAAGTGTCCATGATTGAGTCTTTGAATGCAGAAATTGAGATAAAACTGTCCAGTTTAATACTAACCTAATGGACAGAGTGAAAATAAGGAAGCTTGTACAACTTACAAAATAAGGATGCTTGTACAAAATAACGGATAAGTAAAAATAACTAAAAATATGCATGCTGTTTGTAACAAGGCACTAAAGTAATTCTGCATAAAATGTGGCAAATCAATTAACCTTTTGTCCTGAATACAAAGTGTTATGTTTGGGGCAAATCCAACGCAACACATTACTGAGTACCACTCTCCATATTTTCAAGCATAGTGTTGTCTGCATCATGTTATGGGTATGCTTGCAATCATTAGGAACTGGGGAGTTTTTCAGAATGAAAAAGAAACGGAATGGTGTTAAGCACATGCAAAATCCTACAGGAAAACCTGTTTCAATCTGCTTTCCACCAGAGATTAATTAACACTTCAGCAGGACAGTAACCTAAAACACAAGGCCAAATTTAAACTGAAGTTGCTTATCAAGAAGACAGTGAATGTTTCCTGAGTGGCGAGGTTACAGTTTTAACTTAAATCTGCTTGGAAATATATGGCAAGACCTGAAAATGGTTGTCTAGCAATGATCAACAACCAATTTGATAGAGTTTGAAGAATAATGGGAAAATGTTGCACAATCCAGCTCTTTGAGACCCAGAAAGACTCACAGTTGCCAAATATGATTCTAACATGTATTGACTCAGGGGGTTGAATACTTATCTAATCAAAGTAAATTAGTGTCAGTGGCGTTCTGTGCCTTTTAAAATGAGGGAGGACACATTTTTTTTAAAGAGCATGGATTTATTTATATTACAGCATATTGGATGACGATCATTCATATTCCATTCATCCAGTTCAATGTAACAGTGACATGTTTAAGCTACATGATACTCAAATTTTCCCTCTACCCATCACGAGGTTGCTACAACCTAGCCTATGAATGAAAGTTTACAAGGTAGGTGCACACAGTTAACACAGTGACACATGGACAGACAGTGACACATTCAATACTGCCTTGCACACTCTTGCCTGGATTTAGGTGATCTAGGTTGTAATCATTAGTCCAACAGTTGCAAACAAGAGTTTCTATTGGACAAATTCAGGTATGTTTATCCCCGTTATGTTCCGTTTGTTTCCGTTTAAGAAAAGTTTTTCAACAGAATCATCGGAATGAATACACCCCTTATCACTCGTAAACACAGTTCACTTTCATAGCAGCCACGTTGTATTCCTTCTCTCATCTATGTGCTCTCCTCTTCTTACCTTTTCCCTTTGCCTACAACATTGTCACCATATTAGCTAAGGAAACGTCATAGTCAACATAGCTAATAAAACGAAGGTTAGTATACCCGCTACAATCATGCAGTAACGTTAGTGTACAGTTTAGAATTTACACCGGCGGGCCCCGGTGGCAATAAATTAGTAAAACCAAAAGATTACCTTGACTTGGAAGAGTTAGCGTTGTGTTGGATATTCATAGCCAGTTAGCTAACATAGCATCCCTCTGTTTGAGTAGGCTAATCTAGCTAGCTGAATTTGCTAGCCTCTTAAAGCTCTGGACTTCTTTTTCAACATTTTGTTAAAAATCGCGCAAAATTTCAACGTCCTGCTACTCATGCCAGGAATATAGCACATGCATATGATTAGTGTGTGTGGATAGAAAACACTCTGAAGGTTATAGAACTAGTTAAATCATGTCTGTGACTATAACAGAGCGTGAGGAGCAAGCAAAAGCCCAAGGAAAACTGTTCACCAAAAAAAAAAAATCCTTCCGCCAGTTGCCTGTATTGTCAATGGCAAGGGAAAATAGATGGCGATGAGGTTGCAATGCCTACAGCTTCCACACGATGTCGCCAGTACTGTCATTTGCTTCAACGTTAATCCTTGGTCAGATGAGAAATCGGCACTTCCTGTCATCAAGTGCACATCTTGAACTTTTGAGAGAGAGAAAACGGAGCTTCATTTCAAGAACTGCTGCTATTGAATACAGATCGCCCCGTGATCAATTTGATCGATTATTAACGTGTACTAATACCTAAAGTTGGCTTACAAAAGTAGTTTGAAGTGTTTTGCCAAAGTTTATTGGCAACTTTTTTAATTTAAAAAAATGACGTAGCGTTTTGTAAAGCTGCTTTTTCCTGGATCAGACTCGCTTCATAAATGGACATTTTGGGTATACATGGACGGATTTAATTGAAAAAAAATACCCAATTGTGATGTTTATGGGACATATAGGAGTGCCAACAAAGAAGCTTGTCAAAGGTAATGAATGTTTTATATTTTATTCCTGCGTTTTGTGTAGCGCCGGCTACGCTAATTCCTTTGTTTACGTCTTTTCCGGTATTGCGGGGGGTGCATGCTATCAGATAATAGCTTCTCATGCTTTCGCCGAAAAGCATTTTAAAAATCTGACATGTTGGCTAGATTCACAACGAGTGTAGCTACAATTGAGTACCCTGCATGTGTGTTTTAATGAAAGTTTGAGTTTTAGCGAGTACTATTAGCATTTGGCGTTGCGCATTTCCATTTCCTGTAGGCTATGTGAGACGCAGACGTCTCACCTTGCCCTAACAGGCTAGCTAAGAAAGTGAAACAATTATGAAATCTCTCTCTTGCTTCTTCATTTTGGAAGAAATGCATTCGTTCAAAAGTGTTTTAATGTTCTCTTTCTCTTTGAGTCATTTACTCACCACATTTTATGCACTGCAGTGCTAGCTAGCTTATGCTTATGCTTTCAGTACTAGATTCATTCTCTGATCCTTTGATTGGGTGGACAACATGTTAGTTTGTGCTGCAAGAGCTCTGATTGTCAAGCCCTGGCCTTAGTTATCTTTTTTTTCTTTATTATGTTGGTTAGGTCAGGGTGTGACATGGGGGATTTATGTGTTTTATCTGGTCTAGGCGTTTTGTATGTTTATGGGGCTGTTTCCTTTCTAGGTAGTTTTGTATGTCTATGGTTGCCTAGATTGGTTCTCAATTAGAGGCAGCTGTCTGTCGTTGTCTCTGATTGGGAACCATATTTAGGCAGCCATATTCTTTTGGGTATTTTGTGGGTGATTGTCTTCTGTCTTTGTGTCATTGCACCAGTTTGGACTGTTTAGGTTTTCACATTATTTGTTTTGTATTTTGTAGTGTTCTTGTTGATCGTCTGTATTAAAGATGTTGAACACTAACCACGCTGCATTTTGGTCCTCCTCTCCTTCAACGGAAGAACGCCTTTAAACTGATAGGTTGGTGGACATCCTCTGGAAGTTGTCATAATTACTGTGTAAGTCTTTGGAAGGGGGTGAGAACTATGAGCCTCCTAGGTTTTGTATTGAAGTAAATGTACCCAGAGGAGTACAGAAGCTAGCTGTCTTTTTTAAATGTTTTATAATTGACATTTTTAGGAAAATCACAGGAGGATGGTCCTCCATTTCCTCTTCTGATGAGTCTCCACTTATTTGTTATATTTTTAGTATATCTTTTTTTCAAATGTTATTTTTCTTTCACTATTTTATGTAGATCTCTGAAAAAACTGACATTTAAATCCATTGTAATCCCACCTTGTAACATAACAAAATGTGGAAAAAGTCAAATGGTGTGAATACTTTCTGAAGGCACTGTATGTATTCTGTAAGATAACGCAGGGCACCAAATGCATATTGAGCAGGGCTCTCTGTGAAATAACAGTGAAATAAGACAATCACTAACAGCAATGGACAAGGTATATTGACATTAGCATAGCTGAGTGATCATTCGGGTCTAGTGAGTAGCTAGGCGGGCTGGAGACACGGTGATTCAGACAGCTAGCGGGCCGGAGCTAGCAGGCTAGCAGAAGGGCCTTAGGGGGACGTCGTGACGGAAGAGTCAGTTGTAGCCCCCTCAGGCGGTGACGTCGGCAGACCAGTCGTGATGAATCGGCAGGGCTCCGTGTAGTAAAAGGGTCCGGGCCAATTGGCAAAATAGGTATTGTACTCTAAGAAAATTGGCTGATGGACCTCTTCAGCTAACAGTCCGATATGTTCTAGACAGCTACGGGCTGCGGCTAGCAGATGGGCATTCAGGGAACGTCATGACGGAGGAGCCTGTTGAGAATCCCCTCAGGCGGATTACGTCGGTAGACCATTCGTGAAAAATCGGCGGGGCTCCGTATCGGCAGGCCAATTGACAAAATAGGTATTGTAGCCCAAGAAGTGGCTGATGGACCTCTTCAGCTAGCCAGGAGATGGGTCTAGCATAGGCTAGCTCCAGGCTACTTGGTGCTTGCTTCAGGACAGAGACGTTAGCCAGGAGTAGCCACTTGGATAGCAGCTAGCTAGCTGTGATGATCCAGGTGAAAAAGTTCAGAGATTGCGGTAGGAATCTGGAGATGTGGGGGAAAAAAGAGTTCAGTAAGCTCTGGGTTGAATCGCGCAGACTGTCGGACTATGCGGATTGGGTGGAGTTGTCCGGGCTAAATTTTAGCTGATGACCGCTAGCAGTGGCTAGCTGACTATTAGCTAGTAGCTATTGAGCTGGCTAGCTTCTGTTGGGGGTTCCAGTTCTAAATTTAAGAAAATAGCAGATCCATACCACATTGGGTGAGGCGTGTTGTTGGAGTTTAGGTTAAAAATACAGTGCCTTGCGAAAGTATTCGGCCCCCTTGAACTTTGCGACCTTTTGCCACATTTCAGGCTTCAAACATATAGATATAAAACTATTTTTTGTGAAGAATCAACAACAAGTGGGACACAATCATGAAGTGGAACGACATTTATTGGATATTTCAAACTTTTTTAACAAATCAAAAACTGAAAAATTGGGCCTGCAAAATTATTCAGCCCCCTTAAGTTAATACTTTGTAGCGCCACCTTTTGCTGCGATTACAGCTGTAAGTCGCTTGGGGTATGTCTCTATCAGTTTTGCACATTGAGAGACTGACATTTTTTCCCATTCCTCCTTGCAAAACAGCTCGAGCTCAGTGAGGTTGGATGGAGAGCATTTGTGAACAGCAGTTTTCAGTTCTTTCCACAGATTCTCGATTGGATTCAAGTCTGGACTTTGACTTGGCCATTCTAACACCTGGATATGTTTATTTTTGAACCATTCCATTGTAGATTTTGCTTTATGTTTTGGATCATTGTCTTGTTGGAAGACAAATCTCCGTCCCAGTCTCCGGTCTTTTGGAGAGTCCATCAGGTTTTCTTCCAGAATGGTCCTGTATTTGGCTCCATCCATCTTCCCATCAATTTGAACCATCTTCCCTGTCCCTGCTGAAGAAAAGCAGGTCCAAACCATGATGCTGCCACCACCATGTTTGACAGTGGGGATGGGGTGTTCAGGGTGATGAGCTGTGTTGCTTTTACGCCAAACATAACATTTTGCATTGTTGCCAAAAAGTTCAATTTTGGTTTCATCTGACCAGAGCACCTTCTTCCACATGTTTGGTGTGTCTCCCAGGTGGCTTGTGGCAAACTTTAAACAACACTTTTTATGGATATCTTTAAGAAATGGCTTTCTTCTTGCCACTCTTCCATAAAGTCCAGATTTGTGCAATATATGACTGATTGTTGTCCTATGGACAGAGTCTCCCACCTCAGCTGTAGATCTCTGCAGTTCATCCAGAGTGATCATGGGCCTCTTGGCTGCATCTCTGATCAGTCTTCTCCTTGTATGAGCTGAAAGTTTAGAGGGACGGCCAGGTCTTGGTAGATTTGCAGTGGTCTGATACGCCTTCCATTTCAATATTATCGCTTGCACAGTGCTCCTTGGGATGTTTAAAGCTTGGGAAATCTTTTTGTATCCAAATCCGGCTTTAAACTTCTTCACAACAGTATCTCAGACCTGCCTGGTGTGTTCCTTGTTCTTCATGATGCTCTCTGCGCTTTTAACGGACCTCTGAGACTATCACAGTGCAGGTGCATTTATAGGGAGACTTGATTACACACAGGTGGATTGTATTTATCATCATTAGTCATTTAGGTCAACATTGGATCATTCAGAGATCCTCACTGAACTTCTGGAGAGAGTTTGCTGCACTGAAAGTAAAGGGGCTGAATAATTTTGCACGCCCAATTTTTCAGTTTTTGATTTGTTAAAAAAGTTTGAAATATCCAATAAATGTCGTTCCACTTCATGATTGTGTCCCACTTGTTGTTGATTCTTCACAAAAAAATACAGTTTTATATCTTTATGCCTGAAATGTGGCAAAAAGTCGCAAAGTTCAAGGGGGCCGAATACTTTCGCAAGGCACTGTATATACAAAATATATGCAAAGAAAAAAGATATATACACAGGACACGACAAGACGAAGACAAAGACACCTGACTGCTACGCCATCTTGGAAGTATTCCAGCTTCTACCCCAAAGCCAGAAGACTCCTGAACATCTAGTCAAATGGCTACCCAGACAATTTGATTTGATGTAAAATATACCAGCTAATGTCTACGCAGGCGAAGCAGAGTCATTTAGCTCTCCTCTCCACTGTCACACCCTGGTCTTAGTATTTTGTGTTTTCTATTTATTTGGTTTGGCCAAGGTGTGACATGGGTTTATTTTGTGTTGTGTTGTTGTATTGGGGTTTTAGTAGGTATTGGGATTGTGGCTGAGTAGGGGTGTCTAGCATAGTCTATGGCTGCCTGAGGCGGTTCTCAATCAGAGTCAGGTGATTCTCGTTGTCTCTGATTGGGAACCATATTTAGGTAGCCTTGGTTTCACTGTGGGTTTTGTGGGTGATTGTTCCTGTCTCTGTGTTAGTTGTCACCAGACAGGCTGTATTAGGTTTTCACGTTCCGTTTCTTTTTTTTGTATTGATCGTGTTTTGTCTTTATTAAACATGTATCGAACTAACCACGCTGCATTTTGGTCCGATTCTCCTTCGACGGAAGAAAGCCGTAACATCCACACAGCACCTAGATGCTTTTAGCTGGCAGACTGGATGCACAGGAATAATTGAGGGAATACAGATCAGGGAGCATTGATCTGAGATTTTCAAGCTTACTTTAATAACACTATTAAAGGGAATTTTGCTATTGTAGTATGATATACTGCTAAATATAACAACTTCTTGACAGATTTGGTTAAAACCCATTATCTAGATTTACAGTTAAATTATTTTTGAGTTAATTCTTAATCTTGCTGTGGACAATCAAATGTGATTATCAGAATACCACATAATTGAATTGAGTATAATTATGATGACTATAATTTGCAATGAATATTATGTCCTCTGTTTGGAAACCACTGACACAAAATGATTACTGTTATGATATGTTGGTAACATTTGATCAATTATTACATCCACTTAATTCTATGCCCGAGATGAACATTTCTAAATGTCTAATTTAAGCAATACAGGGCTAATGAACAAGACAGCGTCAATGCATGGCGTTAGGGGGAAGTTTCACTATGCTACAATTTGACATTTCACATAATTTAACTTGATAATATGGACCTGTGGAATTATCCTCAGTTCAACGCCTTTTCCAATTTGAGTTCAGCTGCCTTCCTGATTTTACCCTCATTTGTAAATGTCACTTTAGTAAAAGTGACAGAAATAATTTGCAGTATTGTCAGAAAAAAAGGAAAATGACCCCAGAGGACATTGGCAGGTTGGCTACATTGTCAACACAGATACAGTATGCTTCTCACGTTGTCAATTCCTCAGGAAATAATTGAACTCTGATGTTCACTCTGATTATAGTGACATCCCGGAGGAAATTCTCAAGCACATGGCATAAGATTTTTAAAAAACCATTGGATAATCTCGCTACCATGATAAAGTGCCGTAGGACGATCGGCAGGGATAACGCAGGACACCAAATACAAAATCATTTTTATTTATCAGGATGATCTTCAAATAGTTCTCATGGGCCACCGTGAGGCTCTTTATAGACATGAATGATATAGATCCTGGAACAATCCTTCCTAAGTGGACTGCCAAGACCTCTGCCTTTTCTGACACGTGGTGGTCTTGGATTCAGTAATTAGTGTGACGCATAGCCCGAGACAATAGTGGCACGTTCCCTAATGTTGCCTGCGGATCTCATCGCCTGGCAGACCCTAAAATACCAAATGAGCTGCCTGGTTGTGGCATAGTCGGCCTGAAGCGTGACCTTCATGATTAGTCTATTGTCACCAGCTATCTAAGGCTCTAAATTCATTCTCTTCTCTATCCTTATACCACTTTCCTATTTTCCACTCTTACCAGTGACTCTCAGAGTGTTTTGCTTTACCCCCAGTGTCTTAATAAGGGTTGGAGGTAACACAGGGCCATTATGTGGGGGGATAATTGCACTTGGTCATGGTGCAGCTTTTCCCAATAGGGTAGCAGTGACTGGAGAAGAGGTGGGGGAGAATGTCATCCTTAGGAGGGTGGAAATGCCAGAGTGAATAAAAATGCTCAGTCATAGCAAATCCTTCCCTCTTCTCTCTTCCCTCCCCAGAGCTCTACTAGTGTTTTGCATTTGAGCACCATTGTGTCCCTGAGCTGTCTATGCATATGTAAGCATGTGAGAGAGCTATGGAAAAGATAAAGGGAAAGGGGGGGAGGTTGCTGTCGGGGGGTGGGGGGGTCATAATTGGTTGGATTGCTCATTAAGGTTGTGTGGAGTCGGCTGGTGTGACAGGCAGTGGTTGAATGTGGTGCTGCAGGGATCTGCAGGCCGAGAGAGTGAGTGACAGAGGGATGTGCCCTGGCCCCTGTGGCAACTGGGGAGCTCTTAGCACCAGTCACAGTGTATAGAAGCAGCCAGCCTTCAGACGCAGGGTAAGAGTTCACTGTGGTGCTTGGCTGGTTGTAGCCGTAGGTCGACCTCTCACTACTCGGATACAAAATACATTTCATAGAAACAATACAAAACAGTACCATACATATGAGTAATTATGCGGTAATCAACTGCAATGCCCTAATTGTCAATTGTTAGGGCTAATCCATCTAAATGCTCCTTGAAACATTGAAGACATTGTTTTGGATTATAGGTGAAGGCTTTCAAATTAAAGTGGAGTGCCCAAATTATTTTGTGAAATGAATGTGGAAATAGTTCAAAGTAGTCATTGTGCATAGAGCTGTAGGGTTTGTCAAAGCGTAATTCTGTTACTATGGAATAGCCTATTTCTTAGTTTCAGTCTCTGAGGAAAAAAAAGTATAATCTTGGCATGGACTTCGTGTAATGAAGGTTAAGTGTATTAATATTATCCGTTATGTTATTGTATGCACTGACATTCAAAACTAGGCCACTGAGAAACTATTCGGATGGTTGCAAGCACTTTGGTTAACATCGCAACTTAGCAACAACAACTTAGTAACAACTGCATGCAGTAGTTCCCTACATGCAGTAGTTCACTCTTATATAACGTTTTAAGTTCAACTCAGCCTTTGTTATTGAATTTCAATAATAGTACACCAAAAAACATCAAATTACACCTGATGTTGGACAGATTTTCCATAATGTATATTTAATGGTGGCTCATATTCTGACTGAGTGTTGAATTACTTGACACTCAACTACGATTGAGTTCATTGATTTATAGCTCCTACATATCATATAGAGAGCATAACAATGTAACTTGTCATGTCCTGATCTGTTTCACCTGTCTTGTGCTTGTCACCACCTCCCACCAGGTGTCTCCCATTTGTCCCCATTATCCCCTGTGTATTTATACCAGTGTTTTCTGTTTGTCTGTTGCCAGTTTGTCTTGTCAAGTCCTACCAGCATGTTTCCCGTGTTGCCCTTTTCCTAGTCTTCCCAGTTCTGACCTTTCTGCCTGTCCTGACCCTGCCTACTGTCCTGTGCCTGCCTGACTCTGATTTGGATTACTGATTTGGATGACTCTTTGCCGGCCTTGACCTACCGATTGCCTGCCCCTTGTATTGTAATAGACTCTGAGACTCGTAATATCCGCCTCCTGTGTCTGAGTCTTGAGCCTGAACCGTGATAGTCACTAAGATTAGTCATTTTCAATTCATCATTCAGTCTGCATATAGTGACATTATGAACATTAATTAGGCATAGAGGTCTTGATGACCATCACTCTGTGTGAATCTGTCCTAATGGACACCATACCCATGAGTTGTCAAACCCTTGCCCTGCATTTTATAAAACAACAACAGCTTTGTAACGCATAGTTATGAAGTATTATAATAAAATGCATATTTTACATACACTAAACATATACGCACAAGGATGCCCTCCATTATCCTTAATTTTAGATTTGTATGTTGTTGAACAGAAGGCTTTGGATGAGAGGGGAACGAGGAGAGGAGGGTGGGAGGGATATTCTTTTACAGATCCTTTCCTTCAGTTCTCCAGTGAAGAAAGTCTTTAAACCTAGCAACAAAGGCCCATTTCCATAAATCTCTTTCTTGTGACTGAAAGAGCGACACACTTTGATGCTATCCTCTTTGAGGATGATATTTACATAATTTTCCAAACTTTCAATCAGTCATTAATCTGTCTAACTAACAGGATGCCTGCTTTCCAAGGATAGTTTCATTAAGTTTTGATGTGTGTTCAGGATAAACATCTCAAAGAAAAAGCATTACATTGATAATTTGTTCTTCCTTTTAATTCGTCTCTGAGTCAGAGGATACTGAGCAAACATGACCCCATGGGCCTCATGTGGGTTATTTGGTGGGCAAGGGCTAGCCCACACAAAGTCCACAACAAGCTCACACCAGCCAAACATGGGCTAGCCCAGCACAGGCTTGCCCAGCACAGGCTAGCCCACAGCAATCCCACATCAGCTCAACACTGTCTAGCCCAGCACTGGCTAGCTCACACCAGTCCCACAGGCTAGCCTACACCAAGCATAATGCAGGCTAGCCCACACCAAGCCCAGCACAAGCTAGCCCACAACAAGCCAAGCTACTTCATAATGTAGTGAAGGGGCTAATTTGAATAGTTTGATCGTGGTTTTCAAATACCCCAATTCATGTTGATAAGTTAAAAAAGAATACAATATAAAAACATTGCTGACACCATTCAAACCAATGAGGGTTTGGAAAGTTCAAAAGTTATTTTTGTGTGCATCCGTTACTGAGAGTGTCATTCCAGTTTAAGTGTTCTGTTGTGTAATGTATCAAAACATTTATCTTGTACACTACAGATGATGAAGTCTGTAAAAAAACAAATAATGAGCGCATGTGACATACGATAAATCAGTATATATATACAGTACCAGTTAAAAGTTTGAACACACCAACCAGGGTTTTTCTTTATTTGCACTATGTTCTACATGATAGTGAAGACATCAAAACTATGAAATAGCACATATGGAATCATGTAGTTACCAAAAAAGTGTTCAACAAAATATATTTTACATTTGAGATTCTTCAAAGTATGACAGCTTTGCACACTCTTGGCATTCTCTCAACCAGCTTCATGAGATAGTCACCTGGAATGCATTTCAAGGTGTTCCTTTTTTTAAACTTCATTTGTGGAATATATTTCCATTTTAATGCGTTTGAGCCAATCAGTTGGGTTGTGACAAGGTAGGGTTGCTATACAGAAGATAGCCCAATTTAATAAAATACCAAGTCCATATTATGGAAAGAGCAGCTAAAACAAGCAAAGAGAAACGACAGTCCATCATTACTTTCAGACATGAAGGTCAGTCAATCCGGAAAATTTCAAGAGCTTTGAAAGTTTCTTCTGCAGATGCAAAAACCATCAAGCACTATGATAAAACTGTCTCTCATGAGGACCGCCACAAGGAAAGGAAGACCCAGAGTTACCTTTGCTGCAGAGGATAAGTTAATTAAAGTTAAAAGCCTCAGAAATCGTTACCAGCCTCAGAAATCGATAATTAACTGCACCACCCGAAGCCCAAATAAATGCTTCACAGACTTCACATCTCAACGCCAACTGTCAAATAAAATAAAATTTTATTGGTCACATACTGTACACATTGTTAGCAGATGTTAATGTGAGTGTAGCGAAATGCTTGTACTTCTAGTTCCGACAAAGCAGTAATATCTAATAAGTAGTCTCACAATTCGACAACAACTACCGAATACACACAAATCTAAGTAAAGGGATGGAATAAGAATATGTACATATAAATATATGGATGAGCGATGACCGAGCGGCATCGGCAAGATGCAATAGATGGTACAGAATACAGTATATTTATGAGATGAGTAATGCAAGATATGTAAAAATTATTAAAGTGGCATTATTAAAGTAACTAGTGATCCATTTATTCAAGTGACCAATGATTTTGAGTCTACATGTAGACAGCAGACTGACTGTGATGGCTGTTTAACAGTCTGATGGCCTTAGGATAGAAGCTGTTTTTCCAGTCTCTCTGTCCCAGCTTTGATACACCTGTACTGACCTCGCCTTCTGGATGGTAACGGGGTGAACAGGCAATGGCTCGGGTGGTTATTGTCCTTAATGATCTTTTTGGCCTTCCTGTGACATCGGGTGCTGTAGGTGTCCTGGAGGACAGGTAGTTTGTCCCCGGTGATGCATTGTGCAGACTGCACCACCCTCTGGAGAGCCTTGCGGTTGTGGCGTTGCAGTTGTCATACCAACCGGTGATACAGCCCGACAGGATGATTGAGTTGGAGACTTTCATGGCCACGCAGTCATGGGTGAACAGGGAGTCCAGGAGAGGGCTGAGCATGCACCCATGTGGGGATCAGCAAAGTGTAAATGTTTTATCCTACCTTCACCACCTGGGAGCGGCCCGTCAGAAGATCCGGGATCCAATTGCACAGGGCGAGGTTGAGACCCAGGGCCTCAAGCTTAATGATGAGCTTGGAGGGTACTATGGTGTTGAATGCTGAGCTGCAGTCAATGAACAGCATTCTTACATTGGTGTTCCTCTTGTCCAGATGGGATAGGGCAGTGTGCAGTGTGATTGCGATAGTATCGTCTGTGGACCTATTGGGGCGGTATGCAAATGGGGCAATAATCATTTAGTTCAGTTATCTTTGTCTTCTTGGGTACAGGAACAATGGTGGCCATCTTGAAGCATGTGAGGACAGCAGACTGGGATAAGAGATTGAATATGTCAGTAAACACACCAGCCAGCTGGTATGCGCATGCTCTTAGGACGTGGCTATTGATGCCGTCTGGGCCGGCTGCCTTGCGAGGGTTAACACGTTTAAAAGTCTTACTCATGTCAGCCACGGAGAAGAAGAGGGGTCCTTGGTAGCGGGCCACGTCGGTGGCACTGTATTATCCTCAAAGCAGGCAAAGAAGGTGTTTATTTGGTCTGGAAGCAAGAAGTTGGTGTCCGTGACGTGGTTTTCATTTTGTAGTCCGTGATTGCCTGTAGACCCTGCCACATACGTCTTGTGTCTGAGCCATTGAATTGCAACTACACTCTGACCCTATACAGACGTTTCACTGTTTATATTTGGCCATATTCCCAGTCATTTTTCAATGCATTCAGTTTTGCACGAATGCCTCCATCTATCCACGGTTTCTGGTTAGGGTAGGTATTAATAGTCAGTGAGTACAACATCTCCAATGCACTTTCTTATAAACTCACTCACAGAGTCAGCGTATAAATCAATGTTATCAAAACTATCTTGAATTGTGGATTCCGAATTGGTCAGACCAGCATTGTATAGTTCTAGTCACGGGTACATCCTGTTTGAGTTTCTGCGTATAGGACGGTAGGAGCTAAATGGAGTCGTGGTCGGATTTGCCGATGGAGGTCGGGGGAGGGCCTTGTATGGATTGCGGAAGTTAGAGTAGCAGTGATCAAGTGTATTGCCCGCACAAGTGCTACATTCAATATGCTGATAGAATTTAGGTAGCCTTGTTCTCAAATTTGCTTTGTTAAAATCCCCAGCTACAATTAATGCAGCCTCTGGATATATGGTTTCCAGGTTGCATAGAGTCCAGTGAAGTTCCTTGAGGGCCTTCGTGGTATCGGCTTGAGGAGGGATATACACTGCTGTGATAATAACAGACAATAATTCTCTTGGGAGATAATATGGTCGGGAATTTGATTGTAAGGAATTCTAGGTCAGGAGAACAAAATTACTTTGAGTTCCTGTATGTTGTTACGATTACACCATGAGTCATTAATCATGAAGCATACATCCCCGCCTTTCTTATTCCCAGAGAGACTTTTTTTCTGTCCGCGTGACGCATAAAGAATCAGAATCAGATCCAATGTCCTGGGTGGTGGTGCGAACAAATTATCCACTTCAGGAAAGTCATATTCCTGGTCATAATATTGGTTGAAGTTGCTCTGATATCCAAAAGTTCTTCCCGGCTGTATGTATTAACAGATAAGATTTTAAATAATACATAAAAAAAAGATGTCATTAAGGCAAAACTCATCAGTCTATTCTTGTTCTGAGAAATTATGACTATTCCATGCAAGAAATTGCCAAGAAACTGAAGATCTGGTACAGCCTTGTGTATTAATCCTTTCACAGAACAGAGCAAACTGGCCCTAACCAGAATAGAAAGAGGAGTGGGAGGCCCCGGTACACAACTGAGCAAGAGGACAAGTACATTAGTGTCTAGTTTGAGAAACAGATGCCTCAACTGGCAGCTTCACTAAATAGTACCCGCAAAACACCAGTCTCAACATCAGCAGTGAAGAGACGACTCCGGGATTCTGGCCCACAAATGCTGATGCTACTCAAGGCCAGTTATATTGCTTCTTTAATCAGAACAACAGTTTAACTGCTCTAACATAATTGCAAAAGGGTTTTGTAATGATCAATTAGCCTTTTAAAATGATATACTTGGATAAGCAACACAATGCGCCTTTGGAACACAGGAGTGATGGATGCTGACAATGGGCCTCTGTACACCTATGTACAGTAGATTTTTCATTAAAAATCTGCCATTCCGAGCTACAATAGTCATTTACATTATTAATAATGTCTACACTGTATTTCTGACCAATCTGATGTTATTTTAATGGACCAAAAATGTGCTTTTCTTTCAAAAACAAGAAAAGTGACCCCAAACTTTTGAACGGTATTGTACATATACAATAGCAACAACTTTCTTGTCTTTCTGATGCAATGTAATGGGCAGCTGATCCAAAATGGTGGGTTTATTTCAGGCAAAGTGAGCGCTGTATTTGGGTCTCCTACTTTGGGGCCAATGTGGAGCCGATGAGCAAAGGTGCATCGGCCCAATGTGGGCAGCCTACACGGGCCAATATTTTGTGGACATGTTTGCTACGTATGCGGTACTGATAACAATTTGAAATAACTTTTTGGTAACACCATGGGGGCTCGTTTACCAGACACATGTTAAGCTTAGTCCTGGACTAAAAATCTTTTTCAATTGAGATATTCCATTGACCTTTCTTTTTAGTCAAGCATTAGGATTAATCTGTTTCTGGTAACGCAGCCCTCAGTGTCAGCAAAACATCTTGTAAAATTGTTTCCAGCCCTCAGAGTCTATATTCCAGCTGGTATGCACCAACGTGTTTACTGAGTAATTGTATTTCAGAAAACTTTACTTTATGGCAGATTTGTCAAATAATTCAAAACAGTCGGTACACTCAATCCATCCCAAGGAGACTGAAACGTATTTGCTAATTTCTTAGTAACCCTAACCCTTTATGCTCATTTCAACAAATCATTGTGCAATAAAATATAAATGATCTCTTTTCTCTTCTATTTTGTTCCTTAAGAAACCTCAAAACTGGTATTATATTCTCGAAAATGTGATCTCTTTTGAAATTAAATGGAGGGAGATTACACTCTGCAATCAGTCTGCAGGCCTACTATTACCGTCCAGTCCATATCATTGTACACTTACTGTTAGCTTTCATTCCCTGCCATTCATATTCAGTTCCTACCTTGTCTCTTGCAGTGATGAAATGTGCTGGTGTTCTCTACATTGTGCTGGACTATCCTACCCTTGATGCCCTCTCCCCTCTCTGCCCATTATTTTTATTCATGGGAGCCAGCCGCTGCTCTGGGGTCTGCCATTTGGCATGCTGATGGCTATGCTTTTAGATTAGCATGTTGCTAACATTCCCCTCTAAAAGGGGGCATGAGAACGCTTATGTTCATGCTTCCAACTGTATATTTGTATTTGAGTGCATTTCGGAATGTTCACCTACAGTACCCACGCTCTTAAGTCAATACAGATTAGTTTGTCAGCAAATAAATAAAATAGTAATGACACTGTGATGAAATGTAAAGTTATTTTTCTTTCTGCTAAGTTAAGAATATAACTAATTTAGTCATTTGCACAGCAAGGTTAAATCAACTCACGCTCAATGGTTGGACCTTAAGACTCGACTCTCTGGGATCTTTCCAGCACCCTACTCTCCATATTACTCTATTCCATGTCTTGGCTAATCAAAACGGCCCATATAAAACTTCTCACACAGACAGCTTTCGCTCTGCGTGCCAAAAGGCAAAATAAAGAGGTCAATCCATATAGTAGCAGTCTGCCGTGTAGCCGAGAGAGTGATAGAAAAAGGTGAACAAATGTCATCATTATAAATCCCAGATATCAATAACTTTCTCCTTAGGCGCAAACATTTGCTCCTTCTCCCATACCCCTTTAACAATATTCATTAGGAGAGAGCCGAGGAGCCTGGATGAACTGTAAGTGAAGCGTGGGCAGTGTGGATGGTTGGAGCAGCGGTGTGGCACCCGGCCAAGGTGCCCTCGGAGGCTCTCTATCTTCGCTGCCCTGAACATAATCCACAGGCTAGGGCCCAGAGACCTCAGGACGGCATGCAGGAGAAGTCCAAGTAAATAGAAGCTGTCAGTCAGCTACTCAGCTCAGCTTCTCGCTCCACACTTTACTCTGTACATTCTCCCCAGCCTTTATTTTTATACAGGAAGACAGGAACTCAGAACCTGTAAAACCCAGAGAAGGATACGTTTGTGAGTTTGTGTGTGTGTGTGTAATGATATGTATGCATTTGAGTGTACAGCACGAGTAATGTACACTGTATTTATATAAGTGCACACCGATAATGTTTGTGTAGTGTGATGTCAACAACAATGACGTAGGTGTCTGCTCCATCCCAAAGTCAACCCCGATGCTTACCCACAAACATTGCATGCATCTCCATGTAAGGTTGAATGCAAAGCGGACATTACAGTAGCTGCCAATTTATACTAATGATGCGTGTGTCACAATGACGCAACATCCTATTGTATTGGTCGTTTATGACGTGTAATTCAAGTGCTAGGGGAAAAAAATGAAATGTTCATGAAAGGTCAGGCAGCCACATGCAGCTTTTAACCTGGCAGGTTTGGTGGTGGCGGCATGGTGTTTGAAACTCGCATCACGCAGCTCAATAGACGACTGCGTTCAGAAAAGGCAGCAGCAGATGATACCGCTGTTTCAGTAGGTGATTTCCAATTTCCATCAGCCAAGTATGAAATTATTGCACTGCCAATGTCACCTGCCAACTTGGAGAGACAGAGAACACACTACAACTGAATCGTCTGTTTGTAGTACAAGGAATGAAACCACCGCCTCTCTATATCGCTTAATCACAGAGATTAATTTAGAAGCATATACGTGTAGAGGCCCAGGTTAGATGAGAGAGCCGGGTGGGGAAAACAGGCATCAAAGTAGGTGCTCGTCGAAATCATTTCTCATGCATGAGTTTTGGCAATATGAGACTCCGCACGAAATGAAGAGTCTATGTTTTGCTATTTAAACCAAGCGGTACAACGGAGGTAAACAGGATGTGTCATTCCTTTTCAAATATTATGAAAACACATCCATGGTACAACGGGAAGCTAATATTTCAATGGTTTGAAATATTTAGAGGGATGATGAGGGTTGTTCATATTGATGCTGGTGTACAGATTTGACTAAGAGAATATGAGAAATCTCAGCACAACCAACTGTGAGTAGATGTTCATAAATAAAATAGGCCTTGAGACAGACAGACAGACAGACTGAGAAAGGGAGAAGGACTCTGTTTGTGCAGCCTTCTGCTATAGGAGTTCAACAATGAACGGTTCACCTCATCCACTCCTATCTAGTTACTGGGACATTCCAGCCCATTAAATAGAATAGATTATTGATTTTGCTCTCTTTGCTAGCTCTGAGATTTTCCATCGGAGCCCATGTGCAGTAAAACGAGTGCTGAGGAAAAGCACTAGTCATTAGGTGCACTGCCACTCAATGATACAGCAGTTATATGGGGTGAGGGGTCATGAAGGACAATGTCGCAACAATACAAAGTATGGGAGTGCACGGGGGCATGCTGTCAAGGCATTATCAACCATGAGGATGAGCTTGCTAACCAACAGCACTGTTCAAAACACCATAGTTGAAGGTGTATCAGCAATACCAAAATGTTCACTTCACAAAAGATTTTCTCCAAAAGGTTTAGCTATTTGTGCTTATCAGCATGGCCGTGGGTATTGATGAAGATCATGTTTTATTGAAGGAGAATATCTGGGAATTATTGATGAGGGCGAGACCACCTGCTATCCAGAAACAGATACAGATCGATAGCCGCAGTGATTATAAAGGCCCGGGAGATTTACATGCGCCGCAAGTTCATAAAAACACATTTATTTCGATTTTTTTTTATTCCAACAGTACATGGAATGGGAGTTATTAATTGTTGAATAAAACATGCAACTGCGAGCCCCTAAGGCGGTCCTGCTTGCGTTCAAGGTGGGAAAATATTGATATCATGACATACATGCTGAGACATTGTGAGATTGCCGAACTAGGCCTTCCCTCAAGGTGATTATATTGACTGTACATGTCTTCAATGGGAGTTTTTGTGGCACTCAGAGCTGGATATTAACCTCGGAGTCAGGGAGGGAATGCGCTCTAGAGGCTCTCTCTCCTCTCGGTCTTCCACAGATGGCAGTAGAACTCTGGGAATGAGGGTCTGGAACACTGACTGAAGCTACATGGATGGTGTGTGAGCAGCAGATACTATCTCAAATTCCAAACTCTGTTTGGAAAGTTGGGAACAACGTATACGGTACTGTTTGCATAGTTACGTTTATTAGCATATGTATGCTTTAGGCTGAATTGCATGATTCTGGTACTCATTATTCATGATAATATTGCATTCTAGAATGCTGCAGTTATTAAACACAATAGCAGATACATCCACAGTCATATATTATGGCTGTGTCCTAAAACTGTTTAATGCTTCCTTCCTCCAACCTTGTTTCTTCAGCTTCTCTCATTGCTCATTGGAGGAAGTCTGAGGGAGGGACCTTTTGATATGCTTTGAGAGTGTTTGAGGAAACAGGAATGGTGAAAGCAATTATTTGGTAGCTAATATCTTTTCAGACAAACTTAGGTTGTGAAAAAATAGCAGCATATGTTTCCATTTTGTGTCCATCAGAGGAGCTATAGTGCTACCTTATGCCTTACAATCACCCTGCCACCGGACTGCATCCAAAGATCCAAAGATTTGGAGGGGGAGAAAATAATTCACATTTTGGTGCCAATTTATTCACTTTTCCACATGCAACAGACACAGCTGAGCAGGGTGTTCAGAGTGGGGAAATGGGTGGTGCGCCTCCCGTCTCATTGACAGAGAGGGAACGGCCATGTTGATTTCACATAATTAAAAACCAAGATACAAACCCAAAATGGAATGCAGAAAATTGAAATGTCAAATAGGAGGGTGACTCATTTGGTTTAGCTAGGGGACAATCAATAGCTCTTTGCAATGCATGTTGGGATACAAATACATGCCATATAAAAAGCAGATTAGCAAGAAAACAAAAATAAGCTAAAATATGTCTTGAAAGGTTGATGTGTCATACAGTCAACTGTAGGCCTACAATTGAATGAATATCCTGAGGTACAAATGACATAGCTACTTCTTTGTGGACCATATTAACCCTGACCTTACTATGCCATATAAATGCAATACACATATCTGGAATTGTATCTGTTAACCCTCAATGTGTTCCTCTCGTTAGACATACTGTATATGCACGTTTTAAAATAATCAGTATAATTTACCCAACAAGGTGCACAGACCTTGCCACCCACACAGAGGACCATATTTAAGCTTCGTGAACAAGCTTGTGATTCTCTCTCTCTCTCTCTCTCTCTCTCTGACTTTCTTTTCTTTCACACGTCTGTTTCAGATTGCCTCCGTACTGTTGTGCCCTGAATTCTGTTCATTAACTTTCATTTTCCCTTCCTTCGCGGCTGTGACGGCCGACTCCTCTCCCTTCACTGACTTGTCTGATAGGATTTGGTCCACTCTCGCCTGATGCAATCTCAGCAGCTCAGCAGCTGCGATCCCTGCTCGTCCCCTGGCAAAATACAACACGCTCCCTCACTGCACACAAGCCCGTCAGCATTCTGCTGCTAACACTACTTTCATTAGAGCTAGATTAAGAATTAAAACACAGGCCGTACTCTCCACATGTTGACAGAACCAGAATCACATCACCTTTATTTCACTTCTTCGTGGGGCTTTGTGTGTGTTAACGCTGGCGAAAGAAACTGCAGTTGACATTGAAAATAAATATGATTTGGGGTTCTGTGAGTTAAAATTTGGTTCCGTGTACCATAGTGTGTTTGTACCTATGCGCGTGCATTTGTTTGTGTTTGTTATACAACAATATACTGTATGTTATCACAGGGGCGCCACTAATTAGCCCGGACATGTTGGCCCTACAACTCAAGCCGCTCCTATACAAACAAGCATTAAATATTGACACGTACAAAACACTTGTACAAACTGAGTGATTTCCAACTTCCTATAAAACCCTGTTTGCTAAAATATATTTTTACAATCTTCGTGAATGTTATGCTATGTTAAAAAAAAAAGAAGACTGTGATGGATTGTTTAATGCAGCATCGGTGGGAAACCAACCCAAGTCATTTTCCATGTGCAAATCCCTCTGGGGGAAAGCCGAAGGTTTGCCTCTGGCTTAACCTGGAAAAGCAGCAGTGGGGAGGGCTGTAGCCTCACCAACAGCTTCCAGGCTTTACAGCTACAAAGCCGTGCTAAGCATGCCTGGGTTTTTGGGGGATTGAGGAAAGGACTTTAGCTATATAGATTCAGTTGTACTAAAATGTTGTTTTTATCTGTTTGTGTTATTGTTGGTTGGTACAATGATGATGTTCACAAATGTTTTTAGGTGTAGTTATGAAGAGATATCTGTCATTTAACCTTTTTTGACTTGATTTATTATCCAGTAAACACACAGCCACCACACAACGTTGTCACAAAGTTGACTCCAAGTTGTGGGCCTCAAAGTGCCATTGCGACTATGCAACAACACTTTTGACAACTCTAAGTAACATTGGGCACTTTTGAAACCCATTCAAGCCCTCATCTTTGCCACTTAAATAGTGTTGTGCTCCAACTCCTGAGCATCATCCACTCTTGAGTTCACTACAGCAGTAAACAAAGAAGACCTTTATTATTTCCTCGGCATTTCCTCTTCAGGTGTAATTTTTCCTGAAATTATACATACAAACAATTCAATTCCAATCTCCATAGAATTAGCTTCTGTTTACCAGGTTTTTAGGGAAATGGATTCGGTCACAATGCAGTCACTGTCAATGCAGCTGTGCTAATCCAATTCACAACACCGGGTGTCCCCTGTTGATTAAATGTCACAGCATTAATGTGTTCATATTATGTTTATTCAAATTGGTGAAAAGGAGGGAAAAGTGAGTGGCAAGTTTGGATTATATTCAGTAGTTGTGATTGTTGCTGTGCATATTATCCATGCATGTACAGTGCCTTCAGGAGTACAAATGTGCTAAACAAATCACATAGTAAGTTCCATGGACTCACTTTGCGTGCATTAATAGTGTTTAACATGATTTTTGAATGATTACCTCATTATCTGTAAGGTCCCTCAGTCGAGCAGGGAATTTCAAACACAAATTCAACTACAAAGACAAGGGAGGTTTTCCTGTTTCGCAAAGAAGGACACCTATTGGTATATCGGTTTTAAAAAAAACAGACATTGAATATCCTTTGAGCATGGTGAAGTTATTAATTACATTTTGGATTTTGTATCAATACACCCAGTCACTACAAAGTTACAAGGGTCCTTCCTAACTCAGTTGCCGGAGAGGAAGGAAACCACTCAGGGATTTCATCATGAGGCCAAAGGTGACTTTTAAATAGTTTAATAGTTGTGATAGGAGAAAACTGACAATGGATCAACCACATTGCAGCTACTCCACAATCCTAACCTACATGAAAAAGTGAGAAGAAGGAAGCTTGTACAGAATAAAAATATTCAAAAATATGCATCCTGTTTGCAATAAGGCACTAAAGTAAAACTGCAAAGAAATTATCTTTACGTCCTGAATGCGAAGCATTTGGGGTAAATCCAACACAGCATATCACTGAGCACCATGGGGAGGCAGGTAGCCTGGCGGTTAGAAGCATTGGAAGACTAACCGAAAGGTTGCTGGATTGAATCCTTGAGCTGACAAGGGAAAAATCTCTCGTTCTTCCCCTGAGCAAGGCAGTTAACCCACTGTTCCCTGGGTGGTGTGGATGTCAATTAAGGCAGCCCTCCACACCTATTTGATTCAGAGGGGTTGGGTCAAATGCGGAAGACACAGTTCAGTTGAATGCATTCAGTTGTACAACTGACTAGGTATCCCCCTTTCCCACTCTTCATATTTTAAAACATGGTGGTGGCTGCATTATGTTATGGGTATGCTTGTCATCTGCAAGGACTATGGAATTTTTTTGAAAAAGAAACGGAAGCACAAGAAAAATCCTCATTCAGTCTACTTTCCAACAGTCGCTGGGAGACAAATTCACCTTTCAGCAGGACAATAACCCAAAACACAAGGGCAAATATAGACTGGAGTTGCTTACCAAGAGGACACTGCATTTTCTTGAGTGCTCTAGTTACAGTTTTGACTGAAAGCTATTTGAAAATCTATGGCAAGACTTGAACATTTTGACTAGCTAAGATCAACAACCAACTTGACAGCTTGAATAATTCGAAATTGAATATTGTGCAATCCAGTTGTGCAAAGCTCTTAGAGACTTACCCAGAAAGACTCACAGCTGTAATCACTGCCAAAACTGATGTGTGAATACTTATGTAAATTAGTTATTTCATTTTCAAAACATTTGCAACTATGTCTAAAACATGTTTTCATTTTGTTAGTATGGGGTACTGTGTGTAGATGGGTGAATTCAGGCTGTAACTGTGGAACAAGTCAAGGGGTATGAATACTTTCTGAAGGCACTGTATCTTACTCAATCAGATGAGAATCCACAGGGCCCTGGGCTTTTTCAATAGATGCATACAATCATTCCAAGATGAAGAATCATTGATTTCCCCACCACATAAGGTCAGATAGAATGTGTACCTAATTGCTTGCATTTTTCAATTTTCTGATACGTTCTCATCACACAAACTTCGGTGTGAACTTCATTTACACCTGTGACAAATGGGTATTTGTAATGGTGAGTCTCAACCTCCATAGAGTTGTCTGTCAAGCTGAATTAGACTAACAATTAATTTAACTTTTAGAGGCAGACATGCAAGGATCCCATGACATCCTATCCTCACCTGCTGCTGTGTAGCACATCCAATATATTCCACCGCACACAAGATCTGACCCTGGATCATTCAGATGGGCCCTCTTAGATGGTATTTGGTATCAAAGATCATATCACAATCTTATATTGTCAGAATAAACAACAAGGACATAACAAATTCAAATATATGCAATCCCTTTATTGAAACCGTAGATGGAACTGAGTGGCAGAGAAATTGAAAGAGAAATTGTGTTGGTGAGTATACAAAGCATTCTAACTATTATAGAAAGGATAGGACAAAGGGGCATGCTTTACTTCTATTTAATTGCAGGGTAAGCTCCTGCCGGTACACTATGTCTCAGTTTATTGTCTCTTTTTCTTTCAGACCGATTGTAAATGTTGCGACAATACTCGCTGTGCCCTGACAGGTTGACAAATGTCTGGAAAACATGCTGATTTAATGAACTGTTTTGTATCTAATTATTGTTGACTGTCAAGAATGGCTTCATGGGTTCCAGAAAATGTGTCAAACCCTGAATAGTGTGTTTGCACATGGATAACAGATAGTCAAATCAAATCAACTCAAATTGTATTTGTCACATGCGCAGAATACAACAGGTGTAGACTTTACAGTGAAATGCTTACTGACAAGCCCTTAACCAACGATGAGGTTTTAAGAAAATCCCCCCCACACCATTTTTTTTTTCAAGTAAGAGACAAGAAAAACAAATAATTAAAGAGCAGCAGTAAATAACAATAGCGGGGCTATATACAGGGGGTACCAGTACAGAGTCAATGTGCTGGGGCTCCGGTGTCAAGGTAACTGAGATAATTATGGACCTAGACTTGGCGCTCCGGTACCGCTTGCCGTGCAGTAGCAGAGCGAACAGTCTATGACTAGGGTGGCTGGAGTCTTTGATGATTTTTAGGGCCTTCCTCTGACACCACCTGGTATAGAGGTCCTGGATGGCAGGAAACAACTCTCTGTTGTGCGTGCCATACCAGGCAGTGATGCAACCCTTCAGGATGCACTCAATGGTGCAGCTGTAAAATCTTTTGAGGATCTGAGGACCCATGCCAAATCTTTTCAGTCTCCAGAGGAGGAATAGATTTTCTTGTGCCCTGTTCATGACTGTCTTGGTGTGCTTGGACCATGTTAGTTAGTTTTTTATGTGGACGCCAAGGAACTTGGCTCTCAACCTGCTCCACTACAGCCCTGTCGATGAGAATTGAGAAGTGCTCGGTTCTCTTTTTCTAGTAGTCCACAATCATCTCCTTTGTCTTGATTACATTGAGGGAGAGGTTGTTGTCCCGGCACCACATGGCCAGGTCTCTGACCTCCTTCCTATAGGCTGTCTCATCGTTGTCG
Source organism: Oncorhynchus tshawytscha (assembly GCF_018296145.1). Classification (NCBI taxonomy): domain Eukaryota; kingdom Metazoa; phylum Chordata; class Actinopteri; order Salmoniformes; family Salmonidae; genus Oncorhynchus; species Oncorhynchus tshawytscha. The sequence goes on from NC_056431.1 coordinate 24,489,527, forward strand.
GTGATCAGGCCTACCACTGTTGTGTCATCAGCAAACTTAATGATGGCGTTGGAGTTGTGCCTGGCCGTGCAGTCATGAGTGAACAGGGAGTACAGGAGGGGACTGAGCACGCACCCTTGAGGGGCCCCCGTGTTGAGGATCAGCGTGGTGGATGTGTTGTTACCTACCCTTACCACCTGGGGGCGGCCCTTCAGGAAGTCTAGGATACAGTTGCAGAGGGAGAATTTTAGTCCCAGGGTCCTTAGCTTAGTGATGCGCTTTGAGGGCACTATGGTGTTGAACGCTGAGCTATAGTCAATGAACAGCATTCTCTCATACGTCTTCCTTTCGTCCAGGTGGGAAAGGACAGTGTGGAATGCAATAGAGATTGCATTATCTGTGGATCTGTTGGTGCAGTATGCAAATTGGAGTGGGTCTATGGTGTCTGGGATAATGGTGTTGATGTGAGCCATGACCAGCCTTCAAAGCATTTCATGACTGCAGAAGTGAATGCCAAGGGTCTGTAGTCATTTAGGCAGGTTACCTTAGTGTTCTTGGGCACAGGGACTATGGTGGTATGCTTGAAACATGTTGGTATTACAGACTCAGACAGGGAGAGGTTGAAAATGTCAGTGAAGCCACTTGCCAGTTGGTCAGCGCATGCTCGGAGTACACGTCCTGGTAATCCATCTGGCCCAGCGGCCTTGTGAATGTTGACCTGTTCAAAGGTCTTACTCACATTGGCTGCGGAGAGCGTGATCACATAGTCACCAGGAACAGCTGATGCTCAAATAAGAACAAATTCATATTTACAATGACTAGAAAGATATGATACATGCTTTACCTTACAACAGTAGTTGGCTGAACAAAGAACAGGAACAAATGAGGACACCATGGAGACCTCTAATGAGGGAAAATCACACTATCTTTATTCTGTCCGTCCGGTCAGTGGGATTTAGCTAATTTGGAGGGTTATATGGTGATTTTATGGTAGGGAGGCGGTAGGGATCCAGGATACAGAATAATTGCATCTGAATATGTGATAAAAGAAACTCAAGGAAATCAAATTAAAGTCTCCTTTGGTTTATTAAACTTTAGGGTCCGCCCCCTTTTTAATAAAAAAAAAAACTCCTTATATACTTCCATTCATTTTTTAGACTGGTACCAGGGGACCTTCAGATGAGTCTTGTGAGGCCTGTGGTTGTCTCACCTTTCCACAGAGTGGTCATATCAGTGTGTAGCCCAAACTGTTCCTGCACTACAGGAAGAAGTTGTCAGATCGGCTGTACCGACCTCAGACGAGTCACAATACACTTGTGGGGGTCTTAGAGTAAAACGAGAACACCATCGTGTTCGTGAGAGTCTCGTCTTTCCATAGAGGGGTCATGATAGTTTTTAGGCCAAACCAGACACTACAAGCGATGTCTCAAGGATGCGATGTCTCAAGGATGTCTCAAGGTTTGACAAACACTGTTCAATTACCTTTCACTGCAGATGTGGAAGTGCGACATTGGCAGATACAGATGGACTGAAAAGACATCCAATGTAAAAATGATTATATCTCTAGCATAAATTGACAGATTTTATGAAGATTGTTTTATTGTGCTAATTTGATTTCTGCGGGGGCGCGGACATCGACTAGGGGGTTTTAAAGTACCATTCAAATAGTAGAACATTCAGTGACCAAAAATACTCTGTGGACAAATATAAGTGGAGTCCTATTGTCGACACCGTACAGGTCAAATAATTATAGGTGTTGAATGAGTACTCCTAAATACACATCTAATAAACCTATAGAGTAAGGAACTTCATCAACCAACAACATTGTATCTTTTGTTTCCTTTCAACAAAAAAATAAACCTTTAACAATAACCCAACACTACAACTGGCCAACAAAGAGTGGCAATGCAGAAAATCAGAGATCAGATGTTTGAAGATCCAGGTAACCTGAGTGCCTCTGGTTAAAACAGACAAAAATCTTCATATGTCACTGTCCCATTAATATGACGTCCATATTAGGACACATTCATGGCAGTTGTCACTCTGTCCTAATATGGACAAGAAACATTAATCTGTATAAACACATTCAAGTTACTGAAAAATCTGAAATCATGCTTCATGGACAGTGAGGCTGTAATAGTTTGGTTGTGGTAAGTGTAGGCAGTTGAACCTATTTCTCCTCCTTTACCCTTGAGTAAAAGGCTTTAGGACCTCACCCAGTTTCGACCAGCTTGCACCACTGTACGGCTGCATGGGGTACTCTGTGGGGTAGCGTGCAGCGTGCTCCTGATGTAGGTAAACCGTATTCAAGGTAATATATGCAAATTCTACCCAGAACCCCCTTTGAGCTCAATCTCTAGAGGGATCCTCTCTCTTATGACCTTGATGAGGTCGCCCATGCCTGCGCTCACTACTCTCACTCACAACCCCTGGCACAGCACAAGTGGTTATATATAGTATGCAGAAAATGACTAATGGCAAAGCAAAACAACAATTTATTGCCTTGGTTTAATAGTATCTCAGAAACAAGGTTAATCTAATTTGCTCTTAGAAAGGGGAGGTAATTATAGACTTTTGGGGGGGGGGGGCAACATGGCCAGTTTCAGAGGATGGCTAAGTAACACTGTAGAACACCATTGGTAATTACAATAGCCAATTTTCCTCTCTTGTCAAGATTATGTATTGTTTCCCGTGTACTTTTCCCATCGATGGGCCCAGTCCTACAATAGACCTAAATTTACGTAAAGTTTTCATGCACACAAATGTTTGAATTAAGATGGGTTTTAGAAAGTGGAGCTTTTGTGTTTTGTGTCTGAGATCCACATATAGGCAATCTACCATATAAATCATCAGTGAGTATGTAGAGCCAAGACATTTTGTGAGCATGTGGAACCTAGCAACACTCAATAAATGCCAGAGGTTAAAAAAAGAAACAATTGTGACTTTGGTTATGAATGGTTCTGTGGGAATTGTGTATACAGTTAACTGAAAAATAAGAAGTCCCCCAAGATATGTCTCATCATCTCTGCTTAACATACAAGGAGTCTGGTTGTTAATTAAACCATTTTGCAAATTAGCTGAACACATGACAGGGCATTTCTAAATACACAGCTAGTTTATGGTGGAGGGATAACCTTTGTGCTTTCGCATCACAGTGTAGTACTATAGCATACACTCACACATAAATCACAAACATGGCCCAATACAAATAGTGTAGTTATTCCCTCCGAAAGGCATTCAAACAAGCAAAGCATCAATATAGACACAAAGTAGAGTCGCAATTCAACAACTCAAACACGAGACATATGTGGCAAGGTCTACAGTCAATCCCGGATTACAAAAGGAAAACCAGCACCGTTGCGGACATCAACGTGTTGCTCCCAGACAAATTAAACAACTTCTTTGCTCGCTTTGAGGACAATGGAGTGCCACTGACACGGCACACTACTGGGGGCTCTCCTTCTCTGTGGCCAACATTTGTGTTGGCTCCCTCTCTGGCCAACAGCAGAGGGAGCACACCCCATCCACATCGACAGGACAGTAATGGAGAAGGTGGAAAGTTTTAAGTTCCTCGGCGTACACATCATGGACACACTGAAATGGTCCATCCACACAGACAGTGTGGTGAAGAAAGTGCCTCTTCAACCTCAGGAGGCTGAAGAAATTTGGCTTGTCACCTAAAACCCTCACAAACTTTTACAGATGCACACCGCCTGGTACGGCAAATGCACCGACGTCAACCGCAAGGCTCTCCAGAGGGTAGTGCGGTTTGCACAGAAAACTACCTCCCCTCCAGGATACCTACAGTACCCGATGTCACAGGAAGGCCAAAAAGATCATCAAGGACAACAACCACCCGAGCCACTGCCTGTTCAACCCGCTATCATCCAGAAGGCGAGGTCAGTACAGGTGCATCAAAGCGGGGACTGAGAGACTGAAAAACAGCTTCTTTCTCCAAGGCCATCAGACTGTTAAACAGCCATGACTAACATAGAGGCTGCTGCCAACATACAGACTCAAATCTCTGGCCACTTAAATGGATTTAATGAAGGTATCACTAGTCACTTTTAATAACGCCACTTTAATAATGTTTACATATCCTACATTACTCATCTCATATGTATACACTGTATTCTATACCATCCACTGCATCTTGCCTATGCCGTACAACCATCGCTCATCCATATATTTATATGTACATATTATTACTCTTCCCTTTACATTTGTGTGTACAAGGTAGTCATTGTGAATTTGTTAGATTTCTTGTTAGATATTACTGCACTGTCAGAACTAGAAGCATAAGCATTTCGCTACACTCGCATTAACATCTGCTAACCATATGTATGTGACCAAAAACATTTGATTTGAAATGGCAGTATGAGTATGTCAAAGTTTCTATGAATATGTATATATTTCACATATGATATATTTCCGAACATATATTTATTAAGAAGTACAAAATGCAGTCTTTGTCTTCCCCCTCTAATAAGCTAATTTCACACATTTCAAACCCTTTGGTTTCTTCTCTGTTCATGTACTGGTGTTGATTTCACAAGATCATTGGCAGAATATAAGTGGCCATAGGAATGGAAATTTGACATATAATTGGATTAGGATTAGGGTTTAACAATACTTCAGAGGTCACTGTCCTTTTCATATGTCCACAACATGATTAGAGAATATAGATAGCGCATCTCCTGTATTAAAAACATTTTTAATTGAATATGCCAAGGATATTTAATTTCCTAACACGTATGATTTGGGAATTATATTGTTGTCTCTTCCTGTAAGGTGAATGGCACTTAGAAGCTACATGTTTCGCCCATGATATTAAACAGCCTGCCCTGTTCCTCTCTAGGGTAGTACAAAAGTAATATTGAAATATTTTACAGGCCATATGCAGTCCATTTGCAGCAAACATATCTCCGCTAGACTATACCCCGGAGCAGCAGCACGCATTCTGGCTGCTGGTAGGAATTCTCTCTTGTCACGTCTCCCTCCTGCCTCCCTCCCCATCCCCTCCTCATTGACAGTCCAGTCACATTGGAAACAATTCTCAGGCAATAATTGCAATAAACAAAAAAAAGGTTTATCTGGGAGGAACAGCAATCCCTGTGAATACGCTCGAGCATGGGGAGTGGAGGAAAAATGTTACAAGAATAAAACCTTGATATTCATGGAAAGAATGAAATCAATTTGAACCACATACATATCTAATTTTCTCCCTAGTCCTGTTTAAGTTGCTTGATGCTAAGGTATAAATAATGGTTTCCACAGTTTGGAGTGTGCCGTCTCCCAACTCCCTGCGTTTGATAATTGTAGATTAGTTGGTGCTGGTGTTATTAGAACCTGGGTAAGCTTCCACTTGATTGCGTAGAATGGCAGGGGGAAGAAGCCTTGTGCAGCAATTGCTACTTTGGTTGTCGTCCCATTGTCTATTAAGTGTAGTAGGTAAGGCCTTTGGAGCTTCACCACTAGTGTGTGTGGTTATATTCCCAAATTAACTGCATACCCTGAATGTTGACACGATCCAACGCCAACATGTTTGGAGCTAGCGTTTTTATCGAGAGAACTCCTGAGGTGCTACGCCTCTACAAATAGCACTAGTAGGTATCGTCAAATGAGAGTGGGAGCCAGAAGAGCCCTTTACGTGAGAGGTGGAATTACATTTTTGTGACATTTATTTCCCTCTCCAGTAGTGCACAGGGCCCATTTGGTGGTGCCGTGGGGCTTGTTTGGGAGACTATCGGTGCCCGCGTTGGGTCCATTAGAAAGACGTTCACTACGCCTGTTGAGAAAAAAAACTGGCTTGTCACCGCCACCGTTGTGAATTGCTAGGCGGTTAAGGAACAAGCTTCTACAGATAGCTTAAAAGTGCACTTTATCACACCCTGGGGAATCAGTGGGAATCAGATAGTGGGGCACGATTGCTTGGTTTTCCTTCTCCTTTTCATTTCCTACAGTATGTGAATGGATAGAGGCGGAAGAGGATGCACATGAAATTTCATGACACTATAAGGACATTAGCACAGGTGTTAGAGTTTGTAAGAACATGAGGAACGAGTTTGGTATTAGTCATGTTGCATTTGCCGGCCATGTTTCCCTGTGTTATCCAGAGGTGGCTGTAGACAAAAAAAAGTGAGGCCTAAATATGCATCAAATGGATTAAACAAAATTGGAGACGAATCTTGCCTAAATTCTTTCAATGCCTGTTGGGGGTATGAAGGCACAATACATTAATTGGTCTGCACAATGAATACAAAAACATACAGGTCCCTCAGATTATTGTAAGACTCTGTCCAAAGGTTCTGACACACTACATTGAACAACACTTTTTTTTAAACACCCACTTTGCCTATTTACACTATGCTGCCCACGTTTAACCCTCTAACAGTTGTCTGTGAATTTAATTCATCACACCAAGCAATGGAACAACAAGACACACAGCTGTGTGGTAGAACCAGTGCCAAATTGGTCACATTTGGCCACATTTTCTGTCTCTCCTTCCAGGCGATCCCCTGCTCGGTGCCATCATTAGAGACCTGTCCTATCAGCCAATGGAGGGGGTAGGCTGGGGCTAGGCTGCTGGGGCTGGGCAGACTGTGCTTCATGCCGGGGTTAGACCACTGCTGTGGGAGCATCTGACTGGGAGACACTGATGAATGTCAGGAGACTGGAGACCCACTGGCAATCTGGCAGCCAGAGACACTGATGGGAGATCACCATCGATCTGTGTCATGTCTGCAGGGTTGGAGGCGCCCGAGATCTGGCCACTGACCAATGAACACTGGGTCGAAAGTCTCCACTGCAGCTGGAGTCTCCATTCCATTATTTTTGGAGTCTTTATATTCTCTGATTATGCTAAATCACATTAGGACTTATGCACATCTAAAAATTTATGTAACCATCTTTTGGTGGACACTACATTCACTCTAAAACTTTTCCCTGTAAATTTACAGCATTGTTCTGGCACCAGAGATGACAGCTTAATACTGTAATTTGGCTTCACAGCAGAGATGCTGTAATATATTTTACAGTACTATTTTTCTTACTGTAAAGCATTTTCTTGCTGTAAATCTATGCAGGAGAGCATCCGTAACAATCCTCATCAGTTCTGATTTGTCAGCTCTTCTCACCCCTAGGACAAGCATAGACAAATAAATAATAGAATGAGAGACAGAGCACACCAGGGCTGTTGCTCTGTGGGTAAAAATACATATCAAGTGTGTGTGTGTGTGTGTGTGTGTATTTATCCCACTAGAGGTCTTCATTCAAACTCAGTGAGCTCTTGGAAGAGTGAGGAAATGTAGGGGTCAATAACAGCTGGCTTCCTTAGGGCCACCTTGTCATGCACTTTGTCCCATCTTCAGGGTTCATCATCTTGGGTTGATTCGAACCAGGAAGCTGTAAAGCCATATATCCAATATAGTTCATTAAATTCATGAGGCATTGAACAAATACAAATAAGACAGCTAGATACATCTACTTTAACCCCTAGCTAACTAATAAAACATTGCTATAGCTTACACAATGCAACATATTATTTTACCAGACTCACAACATTTTCCTTTCTTTCTGTGCCACAAAACAAGGTTAGCAAATAAAACATGAAGTAAATGAACAGTTGGCTAGCAATAAAGATACTTATAAACAAGGTACCTTATAAACAAGATTAAAAGGTTCCAGCAGCTGCTGGAAATATCCGTCCACTTTACCGCAGCTTCAAGAAGTTATTTACGAAAATAGTCTGAGCTTCATGTGTCTCACCCGACAACATGAGGTTGGCGCCTGAAACGGATCATTTTAATTTGCAGTAGGCATAAGCTATTACTTGTGTACATTGTGACATCATCTAACTGAGCAGCAGCAGATAGGGAGAGCTCCTCCAAAAATGTGATTCTTTTTCGTAAGTTACTTAGTTTTTAGTGAACAGTTTCGTTGTTTCAATGCACTGCTGTGTTCTCCATATCTGGTGATATCAGTAGATGTTTTTCTATTGAGAAAGTTGCTTGATTTTGAGAGAGATTGATTGATCAACATGGCTCTGAAAGCTAGCTAATCTACTAATTCATCTTGATCATCTGGTAAGAACCAAGAAGTAGTATTGAGAAAGGATTGAGGTACTAGGACATAAGGACAATGGGAAGAGAGAAAAATAGGATAAAACCAACAGGGAAAACATGATTTGGAGGATTTCTGGAGGATTTTGCCTTCAGAACAGCATCAATTTGTCGGGGCATGGACTCTACAAGGTGTTGAAGCTTTCCATAGGGATGCTGGCACATGTTGACTCCAATGCTTCCCACAGTTGTGTCAAGTTAACTCAATGTCCTTCGGATGGTGTACCATTCTTGATACACACGGGAAACCGATTCCAGCACTAAGACCGCGGTCAACGAGCTGAATGAGGCCATAAGCAAACACGAAAATGCTCATCCAGAAGCAGCGCTCCAGGTGACCCGGTGTGACTAGGGTGGGTAGGGTGTGACTAGGGTGGGTGGTCTAGTTTTTTATTTTCTATGTTGGCCTGGTATGGTTCCCAATCAGAGGCAGCTGTTTATCATTGTCTCTGATTGGAGATCATATTTAGGCAGCATTTTCCCACCTGTTGTTTGTGGGATCTTGATTTTGTATTGTTGCTTTTTAGCCCTACAAAGCTGTACGTTTTCGTTTGTTACTCTTTCTTGTTTTGTGCTGGTTATCATAAATAAAAATGATTAACGCTGCATCTTGGTCCGACCCTCCTTCCAACAAGATCGTTACACCCGGGGGCAGGCAAACTTAAATCTGTTTGACCTCATTTCTACAGTACCAGCATGTCACATGTGCAACCAGAAGAAAAAAAAAACTCTAGACCACCTTTACTCCACACACAGAGACACATACAAAGCTTTCCCTCAGCCTCCATTTGACAAATCTGACCATAATGTTATCCTCCTGATTCCTGCTTACAAGCAAAAGCAGGAAGTACCAGTGATTCGCTCAATACAGAGGTGGTCAGATGACGTGGATGCTACGCTACAGGACTGTTTTGCTAGCACAGACTTGAATATGTTCTGGGATTTATCCAATGGCATTAAGGAGTATACTACCTCAGACATCGGCTTCATCAAAAAAGTGCACCACAAGTACATATCCCAACCAGAAGCCATGGATTACAGGCAACATCTGCATTGAGATAAAGGCTAGAGCGTGACACTAATCCGAACACTTATAAGACATCCCGCTACGCCCTCAGATGAACCATCAAACAAGCAAAGTGTAAATACAGGATTACGATTGAATCCTACTACACCGGCTCTGACGCTCGTCGGATGTGTCAGGGCTTGAAAACTATTACTGACTACAAAGGGAAATCCAGCCATGAGCTGCCCAGTGACGCGAGCCTACCAGATAAGCTAAATTACTTTTATGCTTGCTTCGAGGCAAGCAACACCAAAGCATGCATGAGAGCCACTTTAGCCATACCTACATGTACAAATTACCTCGACTAACTTGTACCCCCGCACATTGACTCAGTACCGGTACCCCCTGTATATAGCCTCGTTATTGTTATTTTATTGTGTTACTTTATATTATTTTTTACTTTCGTTTATTTAGTAAATATTAACTCTTTTTTGAACTGCATTGTTGGTTAGCATTTCACAGTAAGGTGTTGTACACCTACACCTGTTGTATTCAGTGCATGTGACATACAATTTGTTTTGATTTGAAACGGCTGAGCGTGAATAACCCAGCAACGTTGCAATTCATGACACAAACCGGTGCGCCTCGCACCTACTACCATTATCTGTTCAAAAGCACTTAAAGATGTTGTTTTGCCCATTCATCCTCTAAATGGCTCACATACACAATCCATATTTCAATTGTCTCAAGGCTTAAAAATCCTTCTTTAATAACCTGTCTCATCATCTACACTGATTGAAATGGATTTAACAATTAACATCAGTAAGGGATCATAGGCTGACCAGGTGAATCCAGGTAAAAGCTATGTCATTGAAAGAGCTTAGTCAGTGTTTGAATTCTCAGTGTATTTTCATCATAAAATGTGCATTATTTAAAAAGTTGCATGCAAGTGAAGCACCATGAAATTCACCCCGAGCAGATGTACGACCTAGTACACTTGAACAAACGTTCAAGTAAATGTCTTTGCTAGGAAAGAAACTGCTCTGGGACAAAGCTAAAATCGAAATAAGATGAACTCTGCCATCCATTCTGAAAGATCACCACCAGCACCCACCCAGTACCACTCTACACCAACCAGCCACATCCAGAGAGGCCAGCTCTATCCTACACCACCAGGCCCTATCCAGAGAAGCCAACACCACCCTGCACCACCAGACCCCATCCAGAGAGGCCAGCTCTATCCTACCCCATCGGACCCCATCCAGAGAGGCCAGCTCTATCCTACCCCATCGGACCCCATCCAGAGAGGCCAGCTCTATCCTACCCCATCGGATCCCAGCTCTATCCTACCCCATCGGACTCCATCCAGAGAGGCCAACACCACCCTGTACCATCGGGCCCCATCCAGAGAGGCCAGCTTCAACCTACACCATCAGGTCCCTTCCAGAGAGGACAGATCCACTCTACACCATCGGGTCCCTTCCAGAGAGGACTGATCCACCCTACACCATCGGGTCCCTTCCAGAGAGGACAGCTCCACCCTACACCATCAGGCCCCATCCAGAGAGGACAGCTCCACCCTACACCATCAGGCCCCATCCAGAGAGGACAGCTCCACCCTACACCATCGGGCCCCATCCAGAGAGGACAGCTCCACCCTGCACCATCGGGCCCCATCCAGAGTGGCAAACACCACCCTGAACCATCACCCCCCTTCTAGAGTGGACAATATCCCACCACCCCACTACTCCTCATGCTAACAGGACAACACCCCAATCAGAAAAGACCAACAGTCCAGCAAGACAGCTATGCAGAAGTGGCATGAAGAATAGAGCACCCTACTGCAGCCGAGCTAAACCAGATAAGGTATCTATCTGCTGAACATTATCCGCAAAAAAAATCCATTCATTTCTTTTTTGTTATTATCAGAAATAGAATTATTAGAAATACAACCTATTATCATTATGATTTCAGTTTTAGATAAGCTACCCGAGGAACGATTCAAGTTAACCCACATAAATAAATGTATGTCCCTTTCAAGTAGAAGCTTCTTACTGTGACTAATGCCTGATCATATCTTCAGCAATGCTGCAGAGCTTTACTCCAAAGCAATATCAGTGTCATGCCCTGATCTGTTTCACCTGTCCTTGTGCTTGTCTCCACCCCCCTCCAGGTGTCGCCCATTTTCCCCATTATCCCCTGGGAACTTATGCCTGTGTATTCTCTCTGTCTGTGCCAGTTAATTTTGTTCATCACACCTACCAGTGGTTTCCCTTGAGCCTGTCTTTGCTATAGTCCCTGTTTTCTAGTTTCCTGGTTTTGACCATTCCTGGCTGCCCTGACCCTGCCTGCTATCCTGGATTACCGACCTCTGCCTAACCTGAGCCTGCCTGCTGTTCCGGGACCTCTCTCGATTATTGATCCCTGCCTGCCTTGACCTGTCATTTGCCTGCCCCTGTTTGAAAGAATAAACTTTTGTTTCTTGAACACTGTCTGCACCTGTGTCATACCTTAAAACATGATAATCAGTTCCCATTGGTTTTGTAGAGGACTCTTCTTATCAACTGTATGCAATAATTTCCTCTCTGTTGTCTTAGAAATTCAGCATTCTTTGTGTTGATCTTGCCAACTCTATCTGATAGGAGGTTAATATCACAGTAATACTATTGGGCAACAACTCTGTTTTTGAATCCAAACATCTCATCTATGCTTATAAAAGGGTCTTAGATTCATTGTTCTTTCTCTTGTGTTCTTGACCTTTGCTGCTGAGATAGCTACACTCTTTCTCCCATGAGCTATGGGCCTTGGCACAACAAGTCATGTTTTTTTGTTGTTTCTTTCTCTCTCTGACCATGCCGTTAGCAGTTGAAGTTAATCTTCAATAACATAGACCCTGGAGAAAAATAGGTGTATTCAAAGAGAACGAATCATGTTGGGAAGTAGATGTTCATTCTCCCCTGTCCTCAGTGATTTTCTTCCCAGAACAAAATGACAGGATGTAATTTATAACCCCAAACTCTAGCCTGTGGTTGACCAATTAGAATTTCTTGCAGTAAAATTGGGCCAATGGCCAAATAACAAGTATCCCGTATCAGGCTGAATGTGTAGAAGATTTGGACCAATGAGAACCTGACACATGTAGCTATGAGTCCAGAACTGAAATTCCTACACAGATTCTAAACAGATGTTGAACCGAAAAACAACAATTTCCATTGATTGTTCATTCCCTATTGACGTTTAGTCCTCTGCATTGTGCGTTATCTTAAAATATTTGTAGAATGCTTAGAATAATGCCTTGTCAATGCATTGCCACTTAATGTTTATGTAAATCAATTCATTTTACAAAGTAATTATGTACACTTGTATTTAGAATTCCAGTCTCAGACATGTCTTCATTGCCTATTACTTTAACTTGACCATAAAAAAGTAATATGATTATGATTATTAACCCTGCATTATAATTATATAAAAACACTTAGATATTCTGTGTTTCTATTTACAGTAGTGATGTACAGCTGGAGACATTTTTGTTTTTCACAAGAGTAGCAAACAACGTTTCCAGGATAAGCTATTAGCAGGAAAAAAGACTCTTCAACCATTACAAAAGAATAGTCTAATAGCTCAGTTACTGTAGGTGTGACAAACACCCCTCCCCAAAATGCAAAAAAAAATTTGTATCCACATTTCCATACCTACCCAAACACACATGGTTAATGTTCTGAAAATATATATATACTGCATACAGTTGGAGTCGGAAGTTTACATACATCTTAGCCAAATACATTTAAACTCAGTTTTTCACAATTCCTGACATTTAATCCGAGTAAAAATTCCCTGTCTTAGGTCAGTTAGGATCATCACTTTATTTTAAGAATGTGACATGTCAGAATAATAGTAGAGAATGATTTATTTAGCATTACCTTTAAATTGTTCAACTTGGGTCAAACATTTTGGGTTGCCTTCCACAAGCTTCCCACAATGAGTTGGGTGAATTATGGCCCATTCCTCCTGACAGAGCTGGTGTAACTGAGTCAGGTTTGTAGGCCTCCTTGCTCGCACATGCTTTTTCAGTTCTGCCCACAGATTTTCTATGGGGTTGAGGTCAGGGCTTTGTGATGGCCACTCCAATACCTTGACCTTGTTAACCTTAAGCCATTTTGCCACAACTTTGGAAGTATGCTTGGGGTCATTGTCCATTTGGAAGACCCATTTGTGACCAACTTTAACTTCCTGAATGATGTCTTGAGATGTTGCTTCAATATAGCCACATACATTTCCCTTCTCATGATGCCATCTATTATTTGAAGTGCACCAGTCCTTCCTGAAGCAAAGCACCACCACAACATTGTTACGGTTTTCTAGTGGTGATGAAGGAGAGTCGGACCAAACTGCAGCGTGTCGATTGCGATCCATGTTTAATACAACAAAGAAACACGAACTTACAAAAAAACAATAAACGAAACCGAAACAGCCTATCTGGTGCAAACTAACAGAGAGTACACATAGGACACTAAGGACAATCACCCACGACAAACTCAAAGAATATGGCTGCCTAAATATGGTTCCCAATCAGAGACAACGATAAGCATCTGCCTCTGATTGAGAACCATTCCAGACAGCCATAGACTTTGCTAGATAACCCACTAAGCTACAATCCCAATACCACCACCAAAACCCCAAGACAAACACACCACAATTACAAAAACCCCATGCCACACCCTGGCCTGACCAAATACATAAAGATAAACACAAAATACTTTGACCAGGGCGTGACAAACATGACGTTGCCACCCTGTGCTTCACGGTTATTATGTTGTTCTTCGGCTTGCAAGCTTCTCCCTTTTTCTTCCAAAAATAATGATGGTCATTATGGCCAAACAGTTATATTTTTGTTTCTTCAGACCAGAGGACATTTCTCCAAAAAGTACAATCTTTGTCCCCATGTGCAGTTGCAAACCGTAGTCTGGCTTTTTTATGGAGGTTTTGGAGCAGTGGCTTCTTCCTTGCTGAGGTGCCTTTCAGGTTATGTCGATATAGGACTCGTTTTACTGTGGATATAGATACTTGTGTACCTGTTTCCTCCATCTTCACAAGGTCCTTTGCTGTTGTTCTGGGATTGATTTGCAGTTTTCACACCAAAGTACATTCATCTCTAGGAGACAGCAGAACGTGTCTCCTTCCTGAGCGGTATGATGGCTGCGTGGTCGCATGGGGTTTATACTTGCGTACTATTGTTTGTACAGATGAACGTGGTACCTTCAGGCATTTGGAAATTGCTCCCAAGGATGAACCAGACTTGTGGAGGTTGACAATTTTCTTCTGAGGTCTTGGCTGATTTCTTTTGATTTCAAGCAAAAAGGCACTGAGTTTGAAGGTAGGTATATAAATACATCCACAGGTACACCTCCAATTGACTAAAATTATGTCAATTAGCCTATCAGAAGCTTCTAAAGCCATTACATAATTTTCTGGATTTTTCCAAGCTGTTTAAAGGCAGAGTCAATTTAGTGTATGTAATCTTCTGACCCACTGGATTGTTATACAGTGAAATTCTAAGTGAAATAATCTGTCTGTTAACAATTGTTGGAAAAATTACTTGTGTCATGCACAAAGTAGATTTCCTAACCGACTTGCCAAAACTACACTGCTCAAAAAATTAAAGGGAACACTTAAACAACACAATGTAACTCCAAGTCAATCACACTTCTGTGAAATCAAACTGTCCACTTAGGGAGCAACACTGATTGACAATACATTTCACAGGCTGTTGTGCAAATGGAATAGACAACGGGTGGAAATTATAGGCAATTAGCAAGACACCCCCAATAAAGGAGTGGTTCTGCCGGTGATAACCACAGACCACTTCTCAGTTCCTATGCTTCCTGGCTGATGTTTTGGTCACTTTTGAATGCTGGTGGTGCTTTCACTCTAGTGGTAGCATGAGATGGAGTCTACAACCCACACAAGTGGCTCAGGTAGTGCAGCTCATCCAGGATGGCACATCAATGCGAGCTGTGGCAAGAAGGTTTGCTGTGTCTGTCAGCGTAGTGTCCAGAGCATGGAGGCGCTACCAGAAGACAGGCCAGTACATCAGGAGATGAGGAGGAGGCCGTAGGAGGGCAACAATCCAGCAGCAGGACCGCTAACTCTGCCTTTGTGCAAGGAGGAACAGGAGGAGCACTGCCAGAGCCCTGCAAAATGACCTCCAGCAGGCCACAAATGTGCATGTGTCAGCTCAAACGGTCAGAAACAGACTCCATGAGGGTGGTATGAGGGCCCGACGTCCACAGGTGGGGGTTGTGCTTACAGCCCAACACTGTGCAGGACGTTTTTCATTTGCCAGAGAACACCAAGATTGGCAAATTCGCCACTGGCGCCCTGTGCTCTTCACAGATGAAAGCAGGTTCACACTGAGCACATGTGACAGTCTGGAGACGCTGTGGAGAACGTTCTGCTGCCTGCAACATCCTCCAGCATGACCGGTTGGTGGTGAGTCAGTCATGGTGTGGGGTGGCATTTCTTTGGGGGGCCGCACAGCCCTCCATGTGCTCCGCAGAGGTAGCCTGACTGCCATTAGGTACCGAGATGAGATCCTCAGACCCCTTGTGAGACCACATGCTGGTGCGGTTGGCCCTGGGTTCCTCCTAATGCAAGACAATGCTAGACCTCATGTGGCTGGAGTGTGTCAGCAGTTCCTGCAAGAGGAAGGCATTGATGCTATGGACTGGCCCGCCCGTTCCCCAGACCTGAATCCAATTGAGCACATCTGGGATATCATGTCTCGCTCCATGCTTTAGTCCAGGTCTGGGAGGAGATCCCTCAGGAGACCATCCGCTACCTCATCAGGAGCATGCCCAGGCGTTGTAGGGGGGTCATACAGGCACGTGGAGGCAACACACACTACTGAGCCTCATTTTGACTTGTTTTAAGGACATTACATCAAAGTTGGATCAGCCTGTAGTGTGGTTTTCCACATCTAGACCTCCATGGGTTGATAAATTTGATTTCCATTGATCATTTTTGTGTGATTTTGTTGTCAGCACATTCAACTATGTAAAGAAAAATTGATTTAATAAGAATATTTCATTCATTCAGATCTAGGATGTGTTATTTTAGTGTTCCCTTTATTTGTTTGAGCAGTATATATTTTGTTAACAAGAAATTTGTGGAGTGGATCAAATCCAAGCTGTATCACATCGGACCGTGATTGGGATTCCCATAGGGGGGTGCACAGTTGGCCCAGCGTCATCCAGGTTTGGCCGGGATAGGCCGCCATTGTAAAAAATAATTTGTTCTTATCTGACTTTTCTTGTTTAATAAAAGTTACATTTAATTTAAAAAAACAACTAGTGTCAATATTATTTGGTCCCCCCCAAATTAATTCTGAAAATGGTTTTCATGAAAAAAATTATAAAATAAAAAATACTCCCAATTGCAATGTCCCAAGAAGAAAGTCACCGTACCGAAATAAAAAATATAACTTGTTATGCAAGTGGTGCACACCAACAGATGGAGAAAACCTTCACCAGTCAAGCAAGTTAATTTCAACAATAATCTTAATTTTAATTTGACTTTACAAACAACAAGAGGGCTTAATTGGAGTCTAGACCTATATAAAATAACCTACCTCGCTGAGGTAGGCCATGAGGATTAACAGACTTAACATCCTAATATAAGTAGGATATTTTTATTAGGCCTACTTACAATTGCATCTGGTCAAACATGTATTATCCTACATAAAACAATCAATTATAGAAAAAAAGTCTGTCTGTGTCAGGATAGCCTGCTCTTGTATTGACAGAAGAAACAGAAAATACTGTCAGCTTGAGATGTAAATATCCTTAGATAAGCTCTCACAATAATATTAGTATTTACTAAATACAGTCATATAGGCCACTAAGTTAATTATTCAAAATTGCATTTCCCCTCGGACACAATCCTGTGGATGTCAGGTTTGAAAGAGGCAGTCCTCGATTGACTTATGTGAAAGCCTGTTCCTGTTGTGAGTCATAGAGGAAAATGAGGACTCGCAGTTGTAAGTCGATCCAAACATTGTTAGCACATAAAATGCAAGTTTCTTCATGGTGCTGTATTCCTCTGAGCATGCCACCCACAACGCACAAAGGGACTCGGCACTCCTGAGCGATCACTGATCCCTGATTTGGCTCGATGTCTGGAATTCAATCAGCTCAGTTTGCGGCCTCATCCAGCGAGGGTATCGTTTTCTTAGCAAGGGAGGAGAATTCTCCACCTAGGCACACTGAGTAGATTCCGTACAAACGCAATGATATCCTTGGGCATACTATAGTCTTCAAATCTGGTGGATAAGTTGTCCCTCAGCTCTGTCAGAATTCTGCGGCCTGGTCCCTCTGCTTGTCGTCTTTTCATTGTGTTGATGTGCAGTAGCCTTCCAGATGACAAGTCCAAATCGAACAACTCAAGCTTCCTAGTAAAGGCCTCAAATTTCTCCATCATGTCCAAGACTATTTTTCTCTTCCTTGTAACTGCAGACTTGTTAGCTTGCAGTTAACAATTCAATGTTTCTGCATCGGGCTTCTATATGGGGCGGGAAGGCAACTGAAAGTTCTAAGTTAGATTCATTATTATGTCTGAGATGTAATTATTTGCAAACAGCAATATTTGCATTGCAAATAAGACAAGACACACTGGCTTGGCACTGGGAAAAGATGGAGAGATCAACTCACATCTCTCTGTACATTCTTTCTTCTTGATACTTTTTAACAGTGACATATCTTACTATCAAGCTGATTTTTGGAACAAATGTGGAGGTAAAAAAAGTAGCGTAGTCTACGTAGACCTGTTTTCCCCACCAATCAACTCACAGAGAAATAGACACATAGGGATTGTACGAGCATAATCAGATCAAAATTATTCTCTTATTGTCACTGAATCTATTGTGTACTAATCATATGTGTTAAACATGTACATTTTTTAGTTTTGGCCAATTAATTGTGCTCATATTATAAACTTATTATGGTTGGCCCCCAACTACTGTCACTGTAATTATTTTGCTCAAGGCCAAACCTAGTTGACGATCCCTGATATATAATATGTCTTACAGAGCCTTCCCATAAGTCCACTCAAGCTTCTTCAACTGTCTTCCGACTGTCCTTAGAGCGATGCTGATGTTGTGCTGTGAGCCAGCAGATTCCAGACTGCATTTGTCAATCGTTCTACATCTTCAACCATCAGTGAGTCGATGGCTTGAATGGTCTCACTGGAAATGAAATACAATGTAAAAATGTGCAGCATACAGTAAAGACCAGCAGTCAATTTATTTAAGCATTATTTTTAGCATTGTTAGGCCTACTTTACAGTATTGCAGCCTACTGTACCAGTTAATTTTCCTGGACTTTAACGTTCAGCGTAACACAGGCGAATAGCACTGTCTGTGACCATAATCCCCAAGTCTAACAGTATTTTACAGACATGTTTAATTATTCAAGGCTCCTTTCTCTTCTCTGTGCTGGAGTTCTTTTAAGAATACTTACTGGAACACCCAAAGTCATCCAATTGTTATAATATTTCAGCACTATTTCGCGCTGCTCTGAGACAAGCATGGGGACTGGTCTTGATGAATCTCCATTTAGGTATTGGTTAGGGTGTGGAAACGGTCACGTTGTACAGCGCCATATTTTTTAAAACGGAAACCCTGAGGGTTTCATTTTTCTTGGAATAGAAACACCATAGTTTCAATCAATTTTTTCTTAAAATCAATCCCATATACTATATTCTTACAAAAGAAGTTGTACATTTTCTAGTGCAGCCAATATTACAAAAAGTAAAATACTTCTCAAAGATGCCCTCTGGTGGTCAAACTAGCTCTAACTAGCATTAATGGTAACACTGGCTGACACTTAAATAACGTGCCATAGAATTCTGCAGCAGCCCGCAAGGTGTGCTGCAGTTTGACACAACCTTAACAGGAAGAACCACTGTACTAGTGGGGGTAAATGTCTTACATAATAAAAACTTGTAAGTTGGAGACTTTTCTCTTGGTGGAATATGGACCACATAACATAAAGAAAACAATTGGGATACCAATATATTACTGAACATAACTGAGAAACAACATGGAAAACAAAGAATCATCTGTGTCCTAATCTTGGGTTCTTGGGAAGCGTGGAAGGCATTGAGAAATAAGCAGTTATTCCCTCATTGGACTATCATTTCAAGTTGCTAATGTGTTAGTTCCCCACTGTTCACATAAAGTGGCAATTTAGGAAATTGTTCATGTATTTTATTTATATGATCAACACTTTCATGTGCCAGTTCATTTGCAATGCCATTCATTTTCTTTTTGACTTAAATGTGTTTTCAACCCAGCTGAGATAAAATAAGCTCATCTCGGCTCAATCTGATTGTCATCAGATGGGCATAGAAACGTACAAAAGGTTTTTAAATATCTCACCCTAATTTATTTTTCTATATTTCTTTCCTTCTTGCATTTATGGCAACATTCTAAGCCTCACACCCCTGCCTTGATTTCAGACAAAACACCATTTACTTTTGAAATCATTGTACCACTCAAAGGTTATGCACAGTTCAGTATGACCCTTTACATATTTATTACTGTATCTCCACGTATGTACTAATCAGTAATCAGTTGATTATCGTTAATTATCCAAGGGTCACAATGGGACTGTGTTGTGTGGTATAATAGTAATCTTCGTAATAATAGTTTCATAGTTAATACCTGTGCATCCACACCCGATTGCTCCCCCTTAAACAGCACAGTGACAAACAAGATACTAGTAGAACATCCAAGACATGCTTTGAACCCCATTGCCCTTTGCAGTGAGAAGCCAGCTAAAAGTCGCAGCAAAGCACTTTTCTTTCTTTCTAAGAGTAATCACATACAAGGATTAGAGGACAAATTCCAGGAAAAGCATTAGCAATTAGAAGTCCAGCGGGCCATCAAGGTATGTAATTATGGGCAATGTGTTTGATTAAGGAAAGAGGTCCAATAAATTACATTAACATACTTTTTAAATCACAGAGCATAGTCTGCAAGAACCTTAAAAGAGGCGGAAGACAGAAGGCACGTATCGATTTCACATCCCCAGATGAACATTTATTTGGTGGTCACTGAGGAATAAGGGCCTGAGCAGTGCTCAATTCCTCCACACAAACAAGCCTAACTTTACATTACAAATTGTGGCTAAAAGGAGGGAAACCCTAGCAGACTCTAAAGGACACTATTTGGACAGACAAACAGTGTCGTTATGTGTCATTGTAAGGGAAATCTCATACTGAATCTGAAATAGAGAGTAAACACCATGAAAAGAAATGAAACTTAAATGATTCACTTTCTGTTTATTCACATGGAGAATATGCTTGTCTCCTTCCTGTCTCTCCTTTAGTCTTCCTGTCGATAATCTATTCAAGCAATCCAGGTGTGCCATTAAGTTTGCTAAAGCATGAAACACTTACAAACTGCCGAGAAAGTCTGCACCAATTGATGGGACATGCCATGGGTGTCCACCTCGGACTGATTAAGGAAAGTTGATTTCAAGTCAAGGCTCTCATGTTGGTGTTCTGGACAGATCCCTCTGCTCCTTGATGTCAAGGAGGGAAGTGTGTGTGGTGTGTGGTGCATGTGTGTGTGTCTGTGTGTCAGTCGTAGAGAGAGAAATGCCTGGCAGAGCCTGAAACGCAGCTGCTGGCTTTAATCGACTCTTCGAATGGGGGAACATTTTCCCATCCGCAGACACACCTCCAAATCCGCTCAGAAGCTTGCTGGCAGAGTTAGGAAGCGCCATCTCCATGGTCAGATGGCACATTTCAACTCTGTCCGCTGATGAGCTGGCTCAGAGAAGGGGCTCAGGGTCCGGGGGAAGGGGGCTGGCAGCGCCAGTGCGGCGGTCTTTTTACGGTGGAGGAACCTAATTGCATGCGGCATCTCCAAAACCCACAGAACTGGCGGCTGTCCACACCTTTCCCTTGAGCAGGCTTACTGTATAGGAGTGCTCCACTTCTATGCAAATTACACTCCGGAGTCGGGAGACACAAACCAAAGGCTTTCTGCATTTTGCCGCTCAAAGATTCCTGAAACTTCACTGAAGTAGAATTTTGTCAAAGGCAACTTTTTGTGCTCTCGGCCAGCTTTAGATTTCATTAGCAAAACACCTCGAAAGGACATCAGATTTGCAATATGGTTTTTACATTCTTGATAAAAGTAAATTAACAATATGACAGTGATATTGCAATTATAAGGTAATGTAACTCGTATTGTGTATGTGTGTAATGTATTGCTTTGTGTCTCACAACAGAGTGGTTTAATTGTGCTCAAAGGTTGATGTGTCTTTCAATGACTAAATTAAACTGTATAAATTAAACCTTTCCTTATCCATTATATATTGTGTCATGGAAATGTCATTTTCCCAATATTTTCTTTGACGAGCAGGAGAACAATACCATGCCACGCTATAAATACACAACAAAGGCACACATCCGTTGCTTCTTTATGTGAAGAAGTACAAGTGAAACAAGCATTCACCTATCAACCACTTCACAAGATACTTTTTAACAGTGTTCTGCAGGACTTGATATGGTGTGAAGTATTGCCACTGAAAGTTGTCTTTAACAGGAAAATAAAGCCATTTTCATAGCCCTTGTCATTTTTTTAGCGTGTGTGACAGCCAAGCATTTTTATTCTTCATCACCCATCGTTGTCCATCTTCTAGCTGTCTGGCGGCGACCACTGACGCTAGCTGTTAACTGCTTGGAGTAGCAGTTTAAGTGGAGTGTCAGAGACCAATGCAAAATGGTGTCCATTCTTCAAGCGGGGTAAAGCATACCACATGACATCATTAAGTGGATGAGACCCTCAAGGTCATGTAGACAGTCTTGGTGAATCTCCCCTCGACAATCAATCCTGCTTATGGCACCACTTACCTCCCAATGGCCAACTAACCTATTTTTAATATTTGACAGATAAGTGCACTCACAGTGTCTTTAAGCAGGCCCATTTTCTTCACATTGTTTGCCCAAAAGATAGCCCAGGGGTGCTGGGCTTTTATATTTGTTGTGGGGGTTTTCCCCCAAGACTAGAAAACCACATCTGGTTGAGTTTGAGTTCATTTTTATTTTTACAGGGACAGTGCACATGAATCAACGTTTCAGTAAAGTGCCGGCATTAATTAGCCAGCCGGCAAATTTTCAACCGCAGTCCCTGGGTTGTGTTGATAGTCTGAAGTATAATATTGACAAGAAGTCATTGACAAAAATATGACATTTCAATGTCACCACAGCAAAGTCAGGATGGAAGTCAAGCTTTTAATAGATGGATGAGGTTAGCTACCAGTTAGAATCTAATTTGAGAGGTTTTTAAATGCATTACCTTGATGCTAGCTTTCTAATGAATGAACTGGAGGGACTGTAGAACTAATTTGTGTATGACCATGTGCACTCTAGTCTACTGTGGCTCAATGGACCCAGAAGCAAAATGGGAATGTCTTCTCACTGAAATGTCATTACAGATCAGTTAAGCTGAAAGCAGGGAATGGGATATCTTGATATTACCCCAGTGAAGCTGTACTGTATTTGTTTCAAAGTGAAAATAAATAGGGGAACAAAATATACCACATTGAGGAAAGATGCCACAGTGAGGTAAGGTCACGTGATCTGGAAAAACTAAGAGTTGAAGTCAAAGTAAATGTCCTCAAAGTTCAGAATACCTGTGCCAGCGTAATACACATTAATAGTGATAGTCCAGCTATGTTCTACACGGCAATACATTCCCATCTCAATGCTCTCTACAATCAAGTCTGCCCATGTTTTTACCTTTCACCCTTTAATTAGTGCCCCTCTACTGAGTGCAGATGGCACCATTATTTGCAAACTCAAACAACCCTCTAATGATTGATGAGAGGCACATGACAATCAATGCGGGCTGCATGATGTGTTTACCATGCAGATTATGGCATCACTTCCTCTCACTGAGTGGCTCCCCCTCTAGTTTGGAGACTATCGGCACCTTGCTGCAAAGCCAGTTGTCTTGGTATGACCTTTGGTACTGATCGTAATCTGCTAACTCATACATTTCTTTGAGAAATGAATCTGTCATACTAACAAATTCCAAGATGTAAAAGGGTGACCATTTAAGTGGCTATAGTAATGATGTGATGTGTTCGAGCGCAACATCTTACACTGTTTTCTGGAACACTTATCAGGGGTATATTACCTGACTACTGTAGGTAATGCTGTCATCATGTGTTTGGGATTTAATTGAGGTATTTCCTGAATAGTTCACGATGCAGTTACAACCATTTTACTGTTAATGTTTAAGATTTTGTGCATGTTTGTCCTGGATGAATGTCTTGTGGCAAAGGGTTTCTGTCTGTCTGGTGGATGTCCAACTGTTGCAGTAATTTGAAACCCATCCAAATATCTGCAGCAACTAAAAAATCTCAATAAGGTTCAAAATCACAGGCATGTTTGCTGCCACATACTGTATCTCTAAAGGCTTCTGCATGCTAAGTTTGGTTTGCTCCTAGCAGAACTCGGCTAGGCAACGTGAACGTCTGTGCCTTGCATACTCCCTTAAAAGACCTTTGCTTGAAAGTGAGAAAAAAGTGACAATAGTACTGTTTTCCCGTCTTAAGACGCCATAGAGAGTATAAACTTCCTCAATATAGTCTGAATTAATCTGTCATTAATTTGGATGTTTTTGGCAAAGAGATTTTACTTGCACAAGTTTACATCTAACTAAGGTGTTTGGTGCAGTATTTCTCAAGTGAAAAAATGTGCATGAAAACGAGTCGTCTCTTGTTGAATACCAATAAACACTTAATTGAAGAATCCCTACTGTTGACCAATCACCGACAAAGGGGTGTAGATTTCCCATCCGAAACACAAACTTAAGTCAGGATTGCCCAGCTAAAGCTTTGGTGCAGACACAACCAAAGCAAAAATGAATGCTGGCCCAGTATGCAAATGGCCTTGGTATCCCAATTGGAAACACTCAGAATCTTGAAAGCTGAGAGGAAGAGCTAGAGAGTCTCTGAGTAAAGCCCTGTCAATCACTCCCTAGGGAGGAGTGTTGGACACAGTCGGCATGGTACAGTTTTTCTCAGGACAACCTGGCATTGAGGTTTCTTTTGTCTCAGAAATAACGCTGCTGATGCCAATGGGACAAAGTAACATTGCATCCCCCAGCCAACAGTCATAACTAAGTCGTTTCCCAGCACAGTTGAATACAGCAAGATCACCTTGGTGAGCTGGTGTGTGTATGTTATACTGTGAGAGATTTCTTGAGTTGTTTTGATATTACTGGCATACAACGGTGTAAATTATGACAAATATAACACCTACAGCGTGTATTACAGGGTAAACAGGTTAAGTAAAGCTGAATCGTTAGAACAACGAGTATGCATGCAAATGTTTACATAACCAAGAAATTGGCTATGATAGAAATGGTTAATTCATTAAATACGGTATACAGTGTTATGTCATTTGCAAGGCAGTTAGGATATAGGAACAACCTCTATCCTAACTGCCTTGCAAATGTGAAGAAGCTATAATAGTAAGCTCACTCCAAGGTTAAATAAAATGCATTTCCAAAACACACACACAAAAGAAACACACACTAATTTAAATATGAATGGAACAATACAGAAAGCTGCACTATGCAGAAATGACGGAGCTGGTGGCAAAAATTCTAATATTTCTCCTAATTTCTGATTATGTGGCAAAACAAGCAAGTATAGTGTAGAGAATCATTGTCCATCTAAACCGCTGTGAATGATCTTGTACATAACCAAAAATATAGCGTTATCAGCTGTTTGAAGCTGGTGTGCAAAAACAAAGGTAAAAGATGCAAAAACAAAACTTAAGAACGGGAAGCATAGAAATAGAGCACATAGAACAGATCTACCGCTTCGTAGATTTGCTTTCGATGAGAATGACTGATCTATAACTCAGGTTTCTATGTGAATTTGGTTGGGTCGCCCAAAAGGTTACATATTGCAGCTTTAATGCAAATGTCCATGAGGACAGAATTAAAGTGTGAATATTTACAATAGCTGGGGACAGGAGCACACACAGCTAAAGGATGGATGGGGAATTCTCTCCCAGCATCTGTCCCACTAATAGCTCATCACAATGAAACATTGAAGCACTGTTTATTAGTATACCCAATTGTGGTGTGTGAGGTATGCATTGTTAATACCATAGACATGCTGTAAAAAAAAATAATAATAATTACATGTGGGTTTTTTCACTTTGCACTGCACATTATGCACACCAATTCTAAGTGCTAACACAGGCTAATGTTTACCTCTAGACTGGGTAGTGATAGAAAACATTTGAAACCCTCTATCACATATGTGGAAACCGTCCATTCCCTGCGTAGGCATCCCCATAACTCAATTACTACTGTACGTACTGTAAGCAGGGGCGCAACTTTGGTTTTAGAAGGGGGGAACAAATATATATATTTTTTTTCCAGTCTACCCAACCGCTCGGAGTCATTCGCATGGTCCTAAAGCACACCGTTGCCTCGTTTTATATCACATTCCAGTGATAAAACTGGGGGGGACAAAAATGCAATTTCAGAATGTGGGGGCGGGGGGGGGGACATGTCCCCCATCCCCATACTCAAATCAAAGCAATCTATTCTGAGCCTCTACTAATATGAGGTAACGCAGGTTGAATTCCATGGCCCCTTTTTTAATGCTTTCGCTGAGTAGAGGTACCAGCACTGGGGTGTGTCCTATCAGATGCATGCTGGAGAAAGCCGCTCACCTTTGCTCGGTCTGTGACTCCATCCCGTCAAGGGCTCCAACCCATGAAGGGAGGAACTCTGATTTCAACCCCCCCTCCCCATGTTAACTCTCTTGGGTCAGACCAGGAGCCTTGCTTCTTACCAGGAGCCTTGCTTATTTCAGAAGCAACTGTCTAGTGTCCAACCCCTTATCTGAGCAGTGTATAGCCCGGGTAAGTACAAATGCAGCACATTATACTCTTCTAGTGGACAGAACCTTACCTAGAACAAAAACAAATGGGTTGTCTGCTACAGCACATGCTATTGTAACCACATATATCTACACACTTCTGTCAGAGTGTCCCAGATCAATGTCACCCAGCTCAATAATAAGCATCCCAAATGGGTAACATTAAGGGTAAATACACACAATAGTGCTCCACATTTAAAGCTCATTTCCAATTGAGATGATATCTGCAGCATTTACTGTGAATGTGGTTTCCTTCAAAAACGGGAACATTGCCTTTAAAAAGTGCACAGCCAAAAAGTGGTGGTCAGATTGAATCCCGGCCAAAATTCGTGTGAGATCGCCTTGACACTTTCTAGCACTATTATCAATGTCAGACGATAATTTAAGTCCTACCTGGGCCTACATTATTTTTTCAGCTGTCACAGCAGTGTGTCAGAGTGTTTAGCAGTTAGTTCCTCATGTTCATGTTATTCCTCATCATTACGCCAGGCGATAGGATAATACCTCTGATACCATCCCATTAACTATGTATGATCTAAAGTGGCTCAATTCAATACAAAACACGTGGACATCCATTCCATCTCAATAATATGATGATGTGGCCCACTCTACCCGGGGTTAATACTTACATGTATGTTCCTACGCGGCGGTGGGAATAGAGACGTAATGTGTCGCCATCTAAATGAAGGTGTCTAATAAATCATGCCGCATCGCTCTCGGCTTGCGCTCCAATCCCTCTTTAATGGGGGCTTCTCTCTTGGAGCCCAATTAAAACAATCCACACAGCACAGATTGGGGAGTTTGATATGTGAATTATTGAACAAGGTGAATAAATATATATCACTGTTATTTAACAAGGTGTAGAAACATGAATTATGGTTATAATTTATTTTCTTCTCCCTGCGGTTGGCGGGATGAGCTCAGAAGTGCTCTGTTAACAAGGAAATATATGCTTTATATGCTTTAATATATGCTTTTTGGGTTGCTTGGCTACTGTATGTAGCGTACTGTTGGATGAGATGTGGACACAAAAGTGAACCCATCAATGACATTTGCACTTAGCTGCAGAATTCATAAAAAGGTACTGTTAAATTGCCACTCACAGGCCTTTATTGGGAATTATTTCAAATCTACTCACTCCACTATAGCTGCAAGTCATCTTCACCTCTTCACTAGCATGTAGGGCATGGTAGGTAGGACACTAAATGCTGTTGAATTATCATTAATTTCTTTACAATAATATTTTGCAATGCTAATGTTTTTAAAGTAACTGAATAGTCGACAATCTTGCAAACAAGGTAGTTGTAGCCTCAATTCAAATCATGCATTGATGTCAATGGGACATTTGACCGAAAATTATGATTATGACCGCAGAGATAAATTGCAAGATCCAGATCGATTGAGGGAAACATAAGCAATACTAATGCTATCCATAAACCTTACTCTGCAATAGAGCCTTGTTACTTAAAATGGGACCAGGCAGGAGTGGAAATTACAAGGCTCCCACTTCCAAATGTTTCTTTATAAACAAGTATTGAAAACATTTACTCCATTTCATCCACCCCAATGGACTTGTCTACTGTAATCATGTTTTTCGTCAAATCATTCACAGATCATGAAGTTCTATTATGAGCAGCACCATTTTGCTTGTGAAATGTCAAGGGATAAGACTTTCATTAGTCAAAGCACATATTTAATTAACTTAAATCAAATAAATGGGCCCTGTACAATGTAATTAAACAACTTCTTCTGACACATCCATTTCAATCGGTGTCCGTGTCACAGTGAGTAACACAGTAGCGGTCTGAACTCTGGGCTCTGGTGGGATGGAATGACTTACTAAGCTTACACCTCAGACTGAGTAAAACAAGCATCTTTGACATAAGAATTCACTCCAATACTACAAAATAGATCATGCAATGTGTTAGGATACCGTCAGAGTGCGAATTAGGGGGACGCCCAGGGTGGTCTCAGACCTCCTGAATGAGTCATGAGTCCCCCGAAAAACTTTGTTTGTGCATCAGCAGTATTTTTCTTGTTATGTCAGTCACTGACAGTCAATCTGTTAGCCCATGTCAGATAACATTGGTAATTTAGTATTGCCAGCTCTCTAAACTTGAGGTAATTATGGTCAAATGACCAACATGAGATTCCCCGTTAATTTTGTTTGTCACTCTCACTCAGATATTGTCACGTCTACTCCTGCTTCCCCTCTCCGGTGCTTTACTAACCACCGGTCCTGGCAACCTATCCTTACGCACACCTGTGTCTCATCATCAGTCACACCTGGACTTCATTACTCCATGATTACTTACCCTTTACATTGTACTCTTTTGTTATCAGTTATCAGGAAGTATTGGTTATGTTTCCTTGTCAGCTGTTTCTCTTGGTTTGTATCGTTCTATGTTCGTTAATATTAAACTCACTAACTGCACCTGCTTCCTGACTCCCTGCGTTGACGTTACAGATATCAAATTCAAAATGGCAAATTTTTCACTACGCCCCATGGCAAAATGAGTAGAATTAAATTATATTTGTATAAAATGAGAATCTTCTCTCCGCCCCATGGCAAAATGTGTGGAATTGCAGCAAATGTTGCTAAAACTGCAACATTTTCTCTACGCCACATGGCAACATGTATAGAATTGCATGAAATTAGCTAAAAGAGGATGGATACCCCAATTAAATATCACTCAGGGCCCCCAAAAGGATAGGGCTGGCTCTGACTGCATGTGTGGGTATGGATGTAGGTACGCAGACCTGCGAGCAACTGCAGCCTGTAAATGATGAGTTCTGCTTTTTTTTGTAGCCCCCACCCCCATCAAAGTTGCACTTGTTATCCTAGGACAATCCC
This sequence comes from Oncorhynchus tshawytscha, assembly GCF_018296145.1. Taxonomy (NCBI): domain Eukaryota; kingdom Metazoa; phylum Chordata; class Actinopteri; order Salmoniformes; family Salmonidae; genus Oncorhynchus; species Oncorhynchus tshawytscha. Next base: position 24,518,462 of record NC_056431.1, read on the forward strand.
ATACCTAGGACAGGCCCTTTTAAGGTGTCCCAACTTTTATTTCGACAAAAAAGGTCCTTTTGTCAGCAAGAAGCATAAATTAACTCAGCTACAAGAGTGTGGACCTATTGACAATTGCCGAATGTCCTTAAACTTTTTGATGTCTCTTCCCATTCATCAAATGGCGCAAGTGCACAGTGCACTGTTTGGATGCAGGGACTGCGCAGGTAGCCTACTTTTTGAAGTGATTTGTTTGACAATAAGATGAAAACATGACTGGTTGTGTTCATGCCAAATGGAAAGGTAATAAAAATAAATTTACCGTCAAATTAACGTCTTTACTATTAGGCCCATAAATAGGAGGTCCCATGAAAAAAATAGAGACTATAGACCCCTGAATGTCACGGTATAATTCACACTCTGGTTACTGGAACACACACACACAGCTAAGAGAGAGGATTCAGTTGTAATGCTGCAGAAGATCAGATGAATTCCGTAAAGATAAATAAAAATAATACTCTACATAAAAGTAAGATGATGGCTTGACGATACATAAACAGGGGAAAAACAAGGAAAACTCACAGGATGTAAATGGCTAGGACTTACTTATACCTCAATACCCTAAAGACTTACTTATACCCTAATCACAGATGCTCCAATCCAAATCCACCCCTAGCCCCTGGTACTTCATCTTGATGTGAAAGGATTGGATTAGGTATAAGCATTATGATAATAGTCCATGCACTCTTAGAAGATCCACCTTGCCCGCTTAGGGATGAACCTTTCCCCATGTTGTTTTCACCAGTCTTTGTCCCTTTTAGATCTACGCAAAGTACCTGTAATGATAATCATTTGGCCCAAGTTCTCTGTGTCCATATTAGGGCAACCTCAAAGTCACAAACAGGGGTGAAGCTAAGGCAGTATGGTCCGGTAGATCATCCCAGCAAAATAAATAGCGTGGGTATGATGTACCAGTCAAACATGAGCCTATCACAACAATTACAACAAAATGTCAAGAAAACTGTAGGCTATTACACCATTATTTATCGTTATCGATGTCATGGGCATGGAACATTGCCAAATGGACTTCAAATTCAACAGCAGATGTCACAAAGTGCTATACAGAAACCCAGGCTAAAACCCCAAACAGCAAACAATGTAGCTCTAGAAGGGTTCCCGAGTGGTGCAGTGTTCAGTGTTCTAAGGTTCAGTGTTCTAAGGCACTGAATCACAGTGCTAGAGGCATCACTACACACCCTGGTTTGATTCCAGCCTCTATCACAACCGGCCGTGATTGGGAGTTCCACAGGGTGGCGCACAATTGGCCGAGTGTCGTCCGGGTTTGGCCGAGGTAGGCCTTCATTATAAATAAAAATTTGTTCTTAACTGACTTGCCTGGTTAAATAAATAAAAGAAGCATTGGGGCTAGGAAAAACTCCCTACAAAGGCAGGAACCTAGGAAGAAACCTAGAGATGAATCAAGCCTTGACGGGTGGCCAGTCCTCTTCTGGCTGTATCGGGTGGAGATTATAAGAGTACATGGTCATTTAAGGACAGATTGTTCTTCAAGATGTTCAAATGTTCATAGATGACCAGCAGGGTCAAATAATATTAACAGTGCTTGTCGAGGGTGCAACAGGTCAGTAACCCAGGAGTAGATGTCAGATGGCTTTTCGTAACTGAGAATTCAGAGGTCGAGACAGCAGGTGCGGTAGAGAGAGAGACAGAGAGTAGAAAACAGCAGGTCTGAGACAAGGTAGCACGTCCAGTGAACAGGTCAGTGTTCCCTAGCCACAGGCAGAACAGTTTAATCTGGAGCAGCAGTTCAACTAGGTGGACTGGGACAGCCAGGAGTCATCAGGCCAGGTATTCCTGAGGCATGATCCTAGGGCTCAGGTCATCCGGGAGGGGAGGAGAGGGAGAGAGAGAGAATTAGAGGGAGAAACTTAAATTCACACAGGACACCAGATAAGACATGAATATTACACCAGCTATAACAGACTGACCCTAGTCCCATGGAACATAGACTATTGCAGCATAGAGACTGGAGACAGGGGTGTGTCGGGGGACACTTTGGCCCCGTCCGACGATACCCCTGGACAGGGCCAACCAGGCAGGATATAACCCCACCCACTTTGCCAATGCACAGCCGCCACAAAACTAGAGGGATATCAACATACCACCAACTTTCTACCCTGAGACAAGGCTGAATATAGCCCATGAAGAGATCCTCCACCGCACAAGCCTGAGGCCGAAGCCGGACAGGAAGATCACGTCTCTGACTCAACCAGGTGACATTTAGCCAAGGTAGATGTGAGTGGCTGAATCCACTGTTTGGAGGATGGAAATATGCTGCTAGTGGATGAACGTTTGCAGGTAGCCTAGTAAAGGAGCCCTTTGAAGTCCGTGTTTGACAATCAGATGAAAACATCATGAGTGGATATGTGTTTATGCCACAATAAAAAGTGAAACTTTTAAAAAGTTAAATGAGAAATCTTTACGACTAAGCCCACAGATATCCTGTTGAATTAATAGGGATTCTATATGTCATTCTAGGATTAGGCCCATACTTTTTTGGGGTGCCGAATATAGGAGGTCTCGTACCCGGGAAGAAATTAAATCTACTTTCACACCTGGTCACAAGAAGTTGGTGTCAATGACACTGAAGCTGTCCCAATATGGACACTGTGTACCTGACAGCTAAGTCTCAAACAAACAGGTGATGAGAGTACAGTTTATGTGATGGAAAGACTTCCGTACTGTAAATAATTTGTAACGTTATCTACGTGGACACTGGTGCTGAGCGTAGCAAGGTCGCCAGGTTGCTAGAATAAGGTATTATGCCAGCCTGCCTGCTGCTCCTCAAGGCTGACCTTGTCAAAGTCATGTGCTGAGCTGAGCGGCTAACGCCTGCACCCCTGAATGAGAGTTCCAAAAGGAGCTCAGATCACTGTTGGCATAAGGCAGAGTCTAGCCGTTGACGTTATTGATGAGGCCAATGCTCATAATTGCCACTGCGTGACTCCGCAGGTTCAACTAGAATTTGGCTGTCGCTCTGTCTCTCTCTTCTTTTTTCATGTGGAGGGACCCCCCACCCAGTGGAACAGCTGGCTTGGATCCAGGCACATCGAAATATTGTCAGGAACTCTCTGTGTCCCCCATAGTCCCCCCCACTCAAAATTAACCTTTAAATCAAAGATAGGGCCCTCTTTCTCCCTTTGCTGTCTCTTCCCCATCTTGTCCTTTGGGTGAATTAATTAAATCTTAATTTCCTCATTAGCCCCGTCAATTGGAGCAAGCACTAATAGCACCCCTGGTGCATTGGAGGGAAGCTTTTCCCATTCAAAATGTTCCTGCTCAACAATTAACTTCCTTTGGAGCCTTTGGGGGGCTGGGATCTCGTTGCAAATATGCCTTTGTATCCAATCCACTATTCACCTCCACTACAAGAGGAGAGAAAGAAGACGTGTATTCTAAGGCCTTGGAGACATTACAGTCAGTGAGTCACACAGACACAGATATACAGTGAGGTCTTTCAAAACATAAACCCATCTTTTTATGTCCCAACAGGAACACCATACAAAGAGTCAGCGTGAACCCTGAACTCAGAAGGGTATGAGAGGAAAGGGTGTTAGTGATCCTAATCAAGTCTATACTAACTTTGGGTCATCACTGACAACCTCTAGAGTTTTTTGATAGGCTGTCTGACCACCGGAATACTGCACTTCTTTTTCCCTGCGTGCGGTATAGTCTGTGCCCTCGGAACGCCCCTGGACTGTAACCCTCTCGATTCTGTCATTAGTGTCTGAAATGGGGTGAAACACACCCGGGTGGTGCAGGCTCAACCTCAGCCAATTTGACACACAGTGGCTATCCAGGTGGCTGCTGGGAGGTGAAACAACTCTAAGCCAATTCGTTACCTAGCCTTGTAAGCAGTGCCAAGGAAAACACTTGTCTACGATTGCATGAGTGTTGACGTAGGGTGGACGGAAGAATCCAAACCCAATGTTTTCTAGTCTAGCACATTTTGTTTGAACAGAACTCCCTCTTTAATTATCTCAGATACCTCCACACCTTTCTAAGTCTGCCTTTTCTAATCAGTGATACCTTTTTTAAAAGACCCCCATACATGTACAGTACAGCCCATGTCATTATCATGCCTGTGATGTTTGATATGGTCAATCAGGTAGGTGTGAAGAGAGACTCATCTTTGAACCCACTGGATCCACAATCCACTGGTTTCATCCTGCTTTTCATGCTTTTACTGTGATTCTGATATTGATATTTGTGTTTGGATGGTGTCAATCGTGTCAAAATAACAACAGAAATATCCCTGAATGGCACATGCAACAAACTGGGAATGGTCTGACAATCCTCTAAATCCCGACCAACACCTTTCCGTGTTGAAAGCAATTGTCTGAAACAGCTGCCAAGCTTTGCGCCATGCCATGTGCTAATTGTTCACAAGGGTGCATGTGAGTGCGTGTACCCATATGTGTGCACCGAGAACAACCTTCCCCATGGTGTTGACTAGCAGTACACCCTGTCATGCACCCTCCCGCAATCCCACCGACCTCCCTTACCCCCTGGGGAAAACGTGGCTGACAGTGCCATGCTCATCTTCTCCTCTAATCCCTCCTGACAGGTCACATTGTGACTCACTGTGAGTCACGCTGGGGACAATCTAACATGGGAGGAAAAAGAAAACCTACTTCAGCAGAGGTCTTTTAGTCACTGGTGGTGAAAGTGCAAAAAACACAGTTTTTTAAATAACCAATGGAGAACCTTGAGAGAACGTTACAGAAACGTTCCCTGTTTGCTGGGTTCACACATAGGCAGGAGGATGACAATTTCCTTTGTTCAATGACTGAGGACCTCTTTGGTAGTTGAAGACATAATTCATGTGAAATATGCTCAGTTAATGATGTCCAGTGCGGTCAGAGAGTCATTGTCATTGTCCACTGAGACAGACATGGGCTGCTTTTGGGTCCGCATGACTAGGGGAATTGGTTGTGCCAGGGAAATCGCCGGTGCTGCTGATGTTCAAAGCTGGTGTAGAGTAAGGAGGTGGAGGAGGGTGTACAAGAACCATGGGGTTATTTGTTGGGGGGGATTGATGGCGGTGTAGAGGGAGTTTGGGAAACTTCGAGAGCATTCTCTCCATTTCAGCTCAGCAGTACTTCACCAGTCTTCTGCTGTAAACAGCCAGCCTTCAGTTGAACATTTTTTCACAAGAAACATCAAAGACCCTTTCTCCATACTTTCAGATTCATTTATTAATCCGGCTCTGAATTCACCAGCCCCTTTTTGGTTAATATGTTTTACCGTTCAAAGCCAACTTAAGAGAAAGAGTAACTGAATCTCTTAATTAAAATATAATTGTTTTGTCAGACAAAACAAAGGAAATAATGCCTGCTACAATTTTAAACTGATAAAGAAGTTGAGTTTGTGAAAAGAAAAAAGTTGTAAATAACGTTTTGGTTTTTGCCCTAGCACTACACCGTTGATTAAAATAATCAACTCATCAATAAGCTTTTGTTATCTGAATCAGCTTTGTAGTGCTAGGGCAAAAACCAAAATGTGCACCCCTTGCAGTACCCAGGACTGAGTTTGTGAAAGACTACATTAGATCATATTAACCTCTTGTTATTTTGAGTATGCCAGCTCATACTTGAGTCAACAAAGAGAGCGTAATGCATTTAGCACAGCTATTGTCTGGGGTTGTCAATGGACCTGATCTGTCTAAGGTCTCTGGTGGTGTTGCAGACAATCTCTGGCTTGAGACTGAAGGTGTGCTAAAATGTACACAGTACAGTGTACACTGTTTTCTTCCAGCACAAACACTTAAAGTGGACAAAGTGAAAGCAAAATAAATTAAGTTCAAGTTAAGTTAATTATATCAAAAGCAAACCAAAGAGATCTTCTACATTTTATAGTATGCTGTTGTTTGGCTTGTACAGTCACATAATATTTCCTACAATCATGCATTAATCTACACCTATGACAATTGAAAATTGCATTTGAACTACACTGGGCTTTGTACAATGTTTGGCACCGGTGCACCTACGAGGAACTGCAGAGTGCCTATTTCTCTCTTGCTCTCTCACTGTTTCAAAGCTGTGATACAATAAGATGGGACAGTCTATCAGACCTCACCGAGGGTTGTATGCCATCCGTGGCAGCTCAGTTATCTAAGCTGCATTGCGGCGGTGATATAACAGAGAATCAATTATGAGTACACAGATACGCGCGCAAGGTTTAGTCAGTAAAAGATGCTTCGTGACAGCTGTGATGATATGATGGCAGTAAATATGCGGGCATACATTTCCCACATGCTAAAAATACTCCACCCTTGAGCAAACGGCTGCATGTTAAGAAAAAGAGGGAGCAGACCTTACAAAGCCAGATAATGTTGAATTAGACTCTGGAAAAGGGAACAACAGTAATGAGAATAAATGATCCAGATTATTCAGATGATAACGGAATTTAGAGCAATGGCGTAAACTTGTCTTCCCTTATGCTCTTTCAACGCGTAGGCCGATAGTCAAACATAAAACGAAAAGTTCCACATTCATTTGCAAATAACAGTTACAGTTGTATTATTTATCATCTTAAAGTTCATTTGGGTACTAAGTCGTGGCGTGATGGAAATGTAAACATTGAGATAATCATGCTTCAGTAATACTGAAACTGTGTTCCAAAAAGAGATGAGCTGTTTGATATACAGTACATAGTTGCCTTTTGAGTACAACATAGGAGAAAGGAAGTCAATCTTAGTTTAGCATTCTTCCATTCCTTATTCTCCCTCAAGCTGGAGGCATAACAGAACTTGGAAGATTTCAAGTTCGGGAGTGCAATCGTTTGGACTCAAAATAAGAGGAGTCTTCAAGGGTTTGAAGTGGCTGTTGATACAGTCCCATTCTTCCGTTGATCTACATGTCTTCTAAGACATCAAAGAAAGTCCTCCAGAATTTGCCTAGGGCTATGCAATCTTCTGTTACAAGACCGTTATAAAAAGTGCAAAAGTGTCTCTGCTCTGCCTATGACAATGGGAGTAAAATGGAAAATGCCTTAAACATCATGTAGAAAAAAGTATCTTCATACTTTGCCAGAGAATGCGGCCAAACATAAAAAGGCTTAAGAGTGTTGAGAGCTCGGTTTCTATCTAATTAACCTTGTTTTCGCTGACCCTCACTTGTTATCTCCATGTCATGCTCTCAACCTCTGATAGATTGTTTTCACGCCCAACTGCAGTGTTTATGCGCGATTGAACAATAATAGTATATTGATCCAATGATCATAACCCAATGAGTCCAACATTTAAACTCTAAGCACACCCAGTTGGTCCTCAATGCAGAATTCAGTCTGAAGCTAAACACATGCCTTTGCCTGCAGAGCTTCCAGTTTGAGCACGACACACTGTGGTGAGAATACACAATATAATGGGCATGACAATGCTCAGTAGCCTGGTTCGAGCATCTAGCCATAAACTGATCCACATCGTCTAAGCTTCTGTCTTGTGATTTCACACTCTATGCTCGTGTTATATAGGCTACTCAGTTCCCCATTGCCATAGAGAATAAAACAAAAATATAGCACTATGCTAAGTGAGATAGGCTTGATAGGCCTACAACATAGCATCAGGCATACGACTGTAGATATGGCAGAGCACTACACTACTGTATGTCATTTTGGGAGATGTGCTTATTTGCTCAGTAACTCACAAAACTCTCCCTGAGGTGTTATCGATTGCTATGGGGTCACCGTTTCTCTGCCCCTGGCCAGAGAACACTCCCTCAAAGGAGGGACACATAGAGGAGCTTTCCCTCTGGGCCTCTTGATACGGCTGCTTTGTTGTCTTGGGTCGTTTTTTTTTGTTGCTCTGAGCTGGAGATTCCTCTGGCAGGAGGCAGGGAGGACACAGCATGGCTGAGTGTCTTTGCCCTTTGGGCTGCAGTTGAGATTAATAGACAATTCTCTTCGTTCTCCACCTCCGGGGCATAGGACAGGAGCGGAGCCTTATGCCACCTCGCTCCTCTCCTGCTACAGGTGCGCAACGCTAGCAGTGACAAATGGGAAAGGGCACACAGCCTTCCTCCATACCCCACGCAGCCTCCCTCCCTCCTTCCCCGGTAATGGATTCACCTCCATGCAATCATCGCCTTCTATTAGGGCGCGGGATGGAATCGATAGTTTTCTAAATGTAGCAGAATCGTTCATCATAATAGGACTTGCGTCCTCCTCCTTTTTTCTCCTCCTCCACCTCCATCCCATACTCGTTTCTCCTCTACAGATCTCAAAAGATTCAGAACCATTGAGTCTCCATTTGTGATGCCCCTGGGGGAAAGAGCTTGACGGAGGTGAGTTGATGTGGTATCAGTTTTACCGTTCTGGCCCTTCTAGCGGTGCAGATACCTTAGCAAGGTACTAGATCTTAAGACATCAGACGAGTGGCCGTTTGCTCGCTAATCCTAATTGATTTGCATTATTCTTCACCTGGAACATAGATTTTTTTTATACACATTCAAAACAATATCCTGAACCACATGGTTTCTGTCTTAAAGAAATGTGTCTGTTAGAGATAAGTTATTAGCTCGGCGGTACCAAAACAGTGCATAGATAAAAGTATTTTCATGGGTTTACTAATCAAATCTAAATATGCTTTTCTACTCAATGAATCTATACAGTACAAACTTCCAGCATGATCAAATATGTACATGTACCTTTCATCTTCTGTGTAGTTGTTTATATTGAAAAAGTTGGTCTCTGAGGAGAAATTTGGCATGTCAATTTCAAAGAGCGGAGTTTGCCAATATACCATCATGTTTCTCAAGTATTTATATTATTGTGTTTTACTATAGGCTGAAGGCCCTACATTTTCATCATATTTCATTAACCACAAGTGATTCATATTTACCTAGTGGTTAGTGCTTTGGGCCTGTAACCGAAAGATTGCTAGATCAAATCCCCGAGCTGACAAGATAAAATTCTGGCGTTCTGCCACTGAACAATTCAGTTAACCCACTGTTCCTAGGTCGTCATTGTAAATAAGAACTTGTTCTTAACTGACTTGCCTGGTTAAAAAAATAATAATAATTCAGTAGACCTCATGAACTTTAAGACGTGATTAATTGGGGCAATGAAACTCATTATGGAGATTAAGTAGGAGTTCCGGGAACATTATTGATTGTTGTCCCTTAAATAACCTTAAAGTTACTTGTTTGTGCATGTTTGTGTGTTTTCTGATCATGACAGAGGGCATCTGAAGACTTGCAGAATAAAAAATAATATTGTCCCCAAACACTTAACATGAGATATGGTTGCTTAATTATTTTTTATTATTATTTTTAAATCTTTGTTTTACCCAGACCTGACAAAGATCATTTGGCTCTACGGTATACCGAATGTTGAGTATTTGAGGGTGTATGCCCAATTAATTTATAGAATTTTTGTTTTCTGTTGTTAAAATATGTGCTTGCTGACTTTTTGTTTGACATTATCAGCTCTCTGATATCCCTTTTGACCACATGCTTGTATGTCCTAATATGTACAACGTAAATACAGTCCTCATACAGATTTTACTTGAAAAATCTAATAGTTGAACCATGAGTCATGTATGTAATGGAATTGCCCATTCTCCTGATCTATCCAATCATGAAAGAAATACATTGTAATACTTCCTTTCCATTATTCATTCTCCATCATCTGGTACCCAAATCCCCTCTATAAATCCTCTTACAACTGAAGAATATCCCTCACAGCTTTTGTACCCCTTACATTGGTGATATCATCCTCAACCTTTCACTCATACATTCATCTTGCGCGTTTAAGACTGTTGGTGTGATTTTGAGGAATTTAATTACAGTATCTTTTAACTTCAAGTATCTTTCCCCAAGTTTATGCAGCATTAGTGAATTATTGTTCTTGATGTTACATTTGAAGTGATGCTAAAATGAATAGCACATTGGACTTTCCAGGCCAGTTGACCTTTTCTTAATGAGCAGCACAAGACTGCAGGGTAATCTCTTGTTAATATGCAAAAACATCAAGGGCGTCCTTAGTCTCGACTGATTGGAACATTTAACCTGTGCATAAAAGCTGCCATGCTGTGAGAAGTGATCACCAGGTGAGGTCATTCTTTGCTGAAGGGAACTTGTGCCACGTGCTGTTTTCTTCTAGTATAGACTCAAGACTAGATGACACTCAATTTAGGGAAAATGTATTTTTATCAATGCAGAGTTCCACCTGAAAATACATTCCAATACTCAAATACTTTCTGTTTCCCAAACATTTCAGCACCACTTTTGATCAATAACTTTTTCAACTTAAAGTTAAACATTGTAATGTTAAGTATTTCCAGCACTCCGTTTGCATATGGTGTTCATCAAGGTCAATGCTTGGTTATTATGGCCCCACATATTAATTAGGGTTAGAAAATAACTCATCTAAAAGGCCAACTGGAAACCGGTTACAGAACAAAACAACCCTTGTGGCAACAACAGAATCAAAATCACAACATGGCTCCCATGTACAGTGCCTCTAGCAGCCTAACCTGTCATTATAATGTTCAAGTAGCTGTTCATTGTCAAGTCAGCAGAGAAACTGGGCAAGGACAAGTGTAGGTAATCAAAGCTCACTACGGTCACACTAACTGCTATTGTATGATAGCAGTTCAAAAATCTAATATCTAGGGGAAAATGTGGACTCAGTTCTTCCACAGACTCAATGTAATTTCAAACCTTCATCTGTCTGTAATTGTAAATGTTTATATATACAGTATACTCTGGTCATACATTATATATTGTGGTCACACCATGCATACATCTGGTGAAGAAATTAGACATATTTGACAGTAAAACAAGTTAACAAACAGATCACTGACCATTTCGAATCCCACCGTAACTCCTCCGATATGCAATCTGGTTTCAGAGCTGGTCATGGGTGCACCTCAGCCACGCTCAAGGTCCTAAATTATATCATAACCGCCATTGATAAGAGACATTACTGTGCAGCTGTACTCATCGACCTGGCCAAGGCTTTCGACTCTGTCAATCACCACATTCTTATTGGCAGACTCAAATGATTGCCTCAACTGGTTCACCAAGTACTTCTATGATAGAGTTCAATGTGTCAAATCAGAGGGCCTGTTGTCCGGACCTCTGGCAGACTCTATGGGGGTGTCACAGGGTTCAATTCTCGGGCTGACTCTGTGTACATCAATGATGTCACTCTTGCTGCTGGTGATTCTCTACCCTGGGGTGGCAGGGTAGCCTAGTGGTTAGAGCGTTGGACTAGTAACCGAAAGGTTGCAAGTTTGAATCCCCGAGCTGACAAGGTACAAATCTGTCGTTCTGCCCCTGAACAGGCAGTTAACCCACTGTTCCTAGGCCGTCATTGAAAATAAGAATTTGTTCTTAACTGACTTGCCTAGTAAAATAAAGGTAAAATAAAAAAATAAAAAAATTCAATTCTCTGATCCACCTCTACGCAGATGACACCATTCTGTATACTTCTGGCCCTTCTTTGGACACTGTGTTAACTAACCTCCAGACGAGCTTCAATGCAATTACAACTCTCCTTCCGTGGCTTCCTACTTGCTCTTAAATGCAAGTAAAACTAAATGCATGCTTTTCAACCAATCACTGCCCGCACCTGCCCAGCCCTTCCAGCATCACTACTCTGGACGGCTCCGACTTAGAATATGTGGATAACTACAAATACCTAGGTGTCTGGCTAGACTGTAAACTCTCCTTCCAGACTCACATTAAGCATCTCCAATCCAAAATTAAATCTAGAATTGGCTTCCTATTTCGCAACAAAGCATCCTTCACTCATGCTGCCAAGCATACCCTTGTAAAACTGACCATCCTACCAATCCTCAACTTCAGCGATGTCATTTACAAAATAGCCTCCAACACTCTACTCAACAAATTGGATGCAGTCTATCACAGTGCCATCAGTTTTGTCACCAAAGCCCCATATAGCACCCACCACTGCAACCTGTACACTCTTGTTGGCTGGCCCTCGCTTCATACTCGTCGCCAAACCCACTGGCTCCAGGTCATCAACAAGACTCTGCTAGGTAAAGCCCTGCCTTATCTCAGCTCACTGGTCACCATAGCAGCACCACTTGCAGCACGCGCTCCAGCAGGTATATCTCACTGGTCACCCCCAAAGCCAACTCCTCGTTTGGCCGCCTTTCCTTCCAGTTCTCTGCTGCCAATGACTGGAACAAACTGAAATAAATCACTGAAGCTGGAGACTCATAACTCCCTCATAAGCTTTAAGCACCAGCTGTAAGAGCAGCTCACAGATCACTGCACCTGTACATAGCCCATCTGTAAACAGCCCATCCAATTACCTCATCCCCATACTGTATTTATTTATTTATCTTGCTCTTTTGCACCCCAGTATCTCTACTTGCACATTCATCTTCTGCACATCTACCATTGCAGTGTTTAATTTCTATATTGTAATTACTTCGCCACCATGGTATATTTATTGCCTTACATCTCTTATCTTACCTCATTTGCACTCACTGTATATAGACTTTTTGTTTTCTTTTTTTCTATTGTATTATTGACTGGATGTTTTGTTTATTCCATGTGTACCTCTGTTGTTTATGTGTCGAACTGCTATGCTTTATCTTGGCCAGGTCGCAGTTGCAAATGAGAACTTGTTAAATAATGGTGAAATAAAAAATAAAATAAAATAAAACTTGTAGGACACATTGCTAGCTAAATATAGTATTTTATAGCTCCAGGCAATACTGTACTGAGCAGAACTCATCCATTCATAGAAGTTAATTATATGTGAGACTAAGCAATGTTAAGGCAGCAATTCTGTTTAGACTAGTATATGAGAGAAACACTGTAAATATACAGTATAACTGGATAGATCTAGTGTGTATATCAGGAAGGGCATTTCAACTCTCACTACCACCTCAAATGTTTTCCATTAGGAAATGGACATGACATCTAGTTTTTCACTTGATACGAGCCAGAGCAGACTCCTCCTGAGGAGGGATATGTCTAATTGGCAAATAAATAAATAAATATACGGCTAGTGATGTGTTTCCAAGAGTATAGTGTATCTAGATATCAGAGGCCATCAGTTCAGGTCGAACTCCCTGCACCACTCTTCCATCAGGGACGTTAGACGAGACGGGCCAGTGGATCAGCACCTGCTCCTACCATGGGTGAGGGGTGTCAACCTGTCACTCACTTAACCTCCAATTCCCTACGCTAAACTGCAGATCTACTGCAACATTCATATTAGAAGCTAGCACGTCAACCTTTATGGTTTCCATAGTAGGACAGCCTCAACCTCAGGAGTTGGAGTCCTTCTGACTCTAACACCAAATTCTTGTGACTCTGAGAATGACATAATATGGACACCTTATTCTGTGCAAGAGTGAAAACAAATTTCGAGTGATGGCAGTGGCTTACGTTGGCCGGCTTGCCTGCCGTCAGCCTGTCGTTAGCATGTTTGTCACGTCCTTGAATAAAAGACCCCTGTTCTTAGCATGCTAATAATGCTACGCTTGGGGTGTTGCGCCTGGCGCTGGCATGGGGGCGTTGTGAGCATGTTAGTGTGATAAGAGAATAACAGGGTGCATGTTCACATGGCTTATCATGCCTTGCCAGGAGAGCGTAACGCATGCCTTTAACAATGCTACAACCTCAAAGACTATGACCACAAAAAAATCTATACCGTACAGGGGTGGGAGAGGTGCGTGTGTTACAAATAGGTACTTTATTTCTATGTATTGAATTGCGCCTGTTTATGTCTGTTGGAGATAGACTTGACAGTGTGGTGTTGGGGCAGTGATTAAGGCTTGTGAGCTTCGTCTTGCTCCATGTTGTGCACACACACACACGCACATGTACATAATTTAAAAAACACACACAAAATCACATCCCTACAGTTACAAAAATAGACAGATGGCAAGAAGGTGGCCAGCATAAATTCTAAATGCAAGCAATGTATGTAATTAATGTATTGAATCCAGTTTAGATGCACACCTGCTTTTCAATTAAATGTATCTTATTTAGAGTATGGTTGAAGTCAAGTCCCGTATCTACCTCTTCACTTAAGCATGGCCTCTAAAGCCCAATACCTCTGACCCTGTAGGCCTACCTGCAGTGAAAATATTAGTGGTGATTCAACGGCGAAGGATGGATCTCTAGGGTGTTTAGTCTGGCACAATTTCACTGATCTACAGGTGGGTTGGTGTCACATGGAAATGGCTACTGTAGCGTGCTAGACACAGACAAGCAGATTTGTTGACATTGGGGACACTGGCATTGTTTCATTTTCAGACCTATTACACCTCATTGATTTGTGTCTCCAAGCTATAGCTTGGTTTCTAAAATGCCCAACACAAATAAGGCAGCGACTCCATGAACTCTGAATAAATCCACGCTCAGGCTGAGCAATCCCCTTGCGACTTATCCTTCTTATCACCACCATCATTTGTAAGTATTTTAGGTTTGTAATTAAACTCCTCCTGGTGGAGTATCCCTATTAAAACAACTTTTGATCACCCGGTGGCTTGATATATGGAGTGGGTGGTTGCAGCAAGCGTGCAAATGTGACATTTTGTCTCCAGTCCACAGATGAAACGTTCCAAAACATCAAGGAGTCCCATTCCTTTATGCTCACCGTCTCTACCGATTTAAATATTCTCCAGTGGAAACATACAGAATGAAGGCAATGTTTGATTGATTAAAGCTGTGTACTTAACATGAGAATTGCTTTCCCGCCATCCAAAATGCATTTCCTTTTTAAATATACTTTCGATTTAACCCATACACAAGAACATGTCTAGCATGAAATTAAAACAATGGGGTTGGCACAGATTCATGGAAAAGGGAGTGGGTAGGAAATAATATCTGACACAAAGAAAGAGAGAGAGCCAACAAAAGCAGTCCAAAGAATGCATCCTTCATGACATCAGACAATACTTTCAAAACATCACATTTAAGTCCGAATATGCACACCGTAACAAAATCTCAAATCCACAGTCATTAAGCAGATGCTCTTATCCAGAGCGACTTACTGGAAGAATTAGGGTTAAGTGCCCTGCTCAACTGCACATCGACAGATTTTGGGGAATTTGGGATTCGAACAAGCAATGTTTCAGTTACTGGGGCAACACTCTAATCGTTAGGCTACCCGCCACCCTTTTATAAGGTATGGGACTTCTAGTGACAAATATGAACAGTAGACATGGGCCATAAATCAAGTAATGTAGTCATGTGTTGTACTTTGAACTGTTAGTGCAGGTACTTTGTGCCTGACACAGACCTGATGCATCTGAGTTGGACTGTCTCTGCACATCTTCCTCCTCTTCCCTCGCACCATTTTCACTCAAGCTGTAATCAGTCAAAGGCCTGACAGTGGCTCTCTGTTTTCAGGGCCACGCGGGTCTTTGTCAGTCCAGATCTCTGGCATCGGACAAGCCTGTATTGGACGCCGCCGCATCCCGGTCATTACTTCCACCTGTGTGACGACAGGCCGTCTTATCTGATCTGGTGTTGTGAGACTAGCTGAGCCGGTGATTAATAGACACAGAGCTGTGTCTGGGGCTGCCTGGAGCTCTGGCTGGGTATGACACAGAGAGGGAGGAAGAGATTGAAGGCCACATTATGAAACAGGAAGATGTGTGTATTATCACGGTAATTCAGTGTATGAGAGGGCATTTGGAGGTGACAGACAAAAAAATAATAATAAGGACTGGAGACTGGACTCATGATTGATCTTTTGTGTAACCATATTTTGAAAAAAAAAACACACTTGAGCGCCCACATATACACACACGCATGCACTCACGCACGCACGCACACTCACACACACACACACACACACACACACCCTTTCTCAATCTCTCGCTCTTGCTGCTCTTAATTAAACACATGAGTGACAATGTTGCCTTTTTCTTCCCCGGCTGTTTCAAATTGAACGAGAGATAAGAATTATATTTAGGAACTCTTATCCAACTCATCTATTTACTGCTGGCTAATTATTCTCTTCTCTTGCAAGATGAAGAAGAGTGTTTTTGTTCCATCCATTTTCAGCCCTCTAAAGCAAATGGATATTTATCCCCTTTCTCTCTCTCCTCATCAAGCTTGTACACTATATCATCAAACAAATATAATAAATTGTGGACCTGAACAGGCCATTCCAACATAGGCTTATGAACAGTTAGAAGAGTGAAGGGTGAGCTCTATTAGACTTTTATCTATTTTTCCGGCCTGAAAGTAAACTTTCACTGTTTACCCATTTCACTGTTTACTGTCTATATGGGGCCAGAATATACTGTCATCCACGTTAAAACCTCTTATGGCTAGGGGCAGTGTTCGGAAGTTCGGATGAACAACTTGCCCAAAGTAAACTACCTGTTACTCTGGCCCACAAGCTAGGATATGCATAGAATTGGAAGCATTGGATAGAAAACACTCTAAAACTGTTAAAAAAATGTCTGTGAGTATAGCGGAATTGATATGGCATGCGAAAACCCGAAGAAAATCCATCTGGAATTATTTTTTTGAGGTCACACCATTTCAATGCTTGTCTATGGGTTATTCAAAGGAATTCCTCCCAGATTGCAGTTCCTATGGCTTCCACTAGATGTCAACAGTCTTTAAAGGGTTTCAGGCTTGTTTTCTGAAAAATTATTGAGTAGTTGTAGTTTTTCCAAGGTGTCTGTCATTAGAAATGTAGTCTTGTTGCTCGCGTGAATGAGGTGCGCACTCTTCATTATTTATCTTCCCTATTGAACATACTATTATCCGTCTTAAATTGTATAGGTTATTTAGATATTAGAGTACCTTAGGATTAATTAGAAACATCGTTTGACTTGTCTGGACGAACTTTACTGGTAACTTTTTGAATTTGTTTGTATGCATGTTGAACTAGTGCATTACTGAATCGAGTGCGCCAACTAAACAGAGGTTTTTGGGATATAAAAAAGGACTTTATTGAACAAAACGACCATTTGTTCTGTAGTGGGGACCCTTGAGATTGCAAACAGAGGAATACATTCAACTTTAAGTGATTTATTTTATAGCTATTTGTTACTTTTGTGACGCCTGTGCTGGTTTGGAAAAGTATTTGTGTGGGGCGCTGTCCTCAGCTAATCGCATGGTATGTTTTCTCCGTGAAGCCTTTTTAAAATCTGACAATGTGGTAGGATTAACAAGAAGTTAAGCTTTTAAATGATGTAGGACACTTGTATGTTCATGAAAGTTTAATATTACAATTTTGTAATTTGAATTTGGCGCACTCCAGATGTTGTCGATTTTCATCCCGCTAGCGGGATCGTGCGGCAAGAGTTAAATAGCCACTGCTAAGCGTAACACAATGGGAGTGATAGGGGCAAGCTCACCATGAAAGAGCTGGCTGTGTTGAATCAGTAGTCGTCCAGTGTTATTACCATAAATTAATTGATAATGCTGGCTATGTTGAAACTGGCTCAAACATCAGTCTATATCCCACCAGCCCACATTAGCTCTCTTATAATTGTGACACTATGGCATATGCCATTTTGAGCACTGTATTTAGCCTGGCTTGATCTCATTACAGTGTTAGTCTTATGTAAATACAGATTTACCTACCATGCATTGTGACAGATCCACCTTAAATCATCCAGACCACAAATCACTTTTTATTTTCATTTTCTGAATCACAGTTTGAATTCACTTTATCAACCTCCTTTTTTCAGACATTCTGTCTGGGAGTGTCATTTTTATGTCTGGCTATAAGATTAGACTGAGAATCAAGGCATTATGAAAGGCTTAACAATCAAGAAGCCAACGCGATAGGAAATATGACATGCTCAGGAAGAACATCATGCTGCATTTGATTCCTTTAGCTTTGTCGACGTATTTCTGAATGCGGTCTCAAATCAAAAGAGACAGTGATTCGGAACATATTGCTTTTGAATGAGTTCTGCATTCTCCAATGCCGTCAATACACTGTCATACATGACCAAAGTGCATCTGTAAGCAAATTAGTTGCATTGTTTGCATTGGCAAACTTGCAGAGGGCAGACTAAGATAATAAAGCGCTCCACAAAAAGCCATCCTCAGCTCAACTGTCCATATACTATATCTGAGTGGTGCGTTGTCACCACCAGTGCTCCGTCTTCATTGAGACAGGACAGGTACAGAGATAGAATGCGTTTTCATTCATAAAACATCTTGTATAAATCAATCTACACCTCCATTGTCTGTCCATGAGTACTTTCTAATACAGTACTTTCTCTGGTAATTTGGTAATCTGGGCTCGTTATTGTAGTATCTTTCACAATAAGAACTGCTTAGTGTTCACGGAAAATGCATACATTAACATTCTGTAATACTTAGAGTGCATCAGCACTAAGCCTAGCTTTCATTACATTATAACATACTGAATATTCCACTGCGTTCGGCTTCCAATGGGATGTAATGAGACCCGAACCATCATATGTGTGTTACAGCTGTGTTTGTTTGAATATCCTTGCCCAGGTCATCTGCTGCAGTTCTTGTCCTGTGGGGTGACAAAGTGGCTGGTTTACAATGCACAAGAACGGCATTTTCTCCAACGATCCTCACATTTTTAAAGGAGAGATCTCTTTCTCTGTTATGGAGCTGCTATGGCGTTGTGTCCTTGAGGCTCAATCTGTCTCTCCTCTCCTCAAATGCCTTTCCCCTGCTCTGTCACCCAATCCCCCTCGATCGCAGCGGGCAGATTTTCTAATATCCATTACTTCCACAAGGGTCAGTGCAATCCCACTGGGTCCGCCAAAGACTTGGCAGGTGCCGATAAAGGCCTCGCTCCAGACACTGTAATAACTTAACAAATCCCTCTCTGACCCAGAATCCCCTTCACCAACATTCGGCCATTTTCCATAAAGCCATTAAAATCTACCTGGTGTGATATTGGGAGTCTGGAGTCAGGGGTCGCAATGCACTGCTATGCCATTTGTGTCTGAAATACTTTTTCTTTATATGAAAAGGGTCCGAGGATAAACTGTAAATAGAAAAGAGTGGATGATCACGTTCCTAACCAGCTGTTGGTATACTGTTGGAGCTGACTCCATTGATGTCTTAGAGCATGTGTCAGTATGTGTTCAAATCAGCAAGGCCAAGCAGACTAGCAGTTTCGGTTTTCCGTTTCTCTCTCTTTCTTTCTCTCCCTCTGATTGTCTCATCCCTTCCGCCTTTCCCTTTCTCTTCCTCTCACACAAAGACGGTAGTTTTGATTGTGTTTCCCAGAGCTCTGATCCGATAATGATACCCGCCTCGCTGGGTATCAGACCACCGCCGCGCCCGTTCTCTCTCTCCTCCCCTCCCAGCTCCCAGCGTTCAACCTGCCAATCACGCTTTAGCCTCATCCAAGTGGCAATAGTGTTAATGATTCATTTCCCTTGTAATCCCTGCTCAGGCTGATAAGCACATGATGGGTGTCGTTATTTGTAGCTGTTTTTCATTGTTTGCTGTGTTAATTTAAGCCTTGGCGATCCATCCGTTGAGCCTCTCCGAGCATAGAAAAAACCCAAAGGAATGAGCTGGGGTAATAGATTAGCTCTCGCTAGCTGCACAATGGAGACCGAAACATGGGGGGGTGATTAATACTGTTATAAGAGGGCCATCAGTTTTAAAGAGTTGGAGGAAGATGAGCTCCTACGTCAATCACTCAGACCTGTACTCAGAGCCTCCGTAGGTCTAGATAGTGCTGTCATAGAAATTTGTGAACATGGTCCCTAGCTGTGTGTTGCAGCTTTCCATGTCTATTGTCTGTAACTTGTGAGGTGTGGAAACACTTTGTTGCTTTTATGAATTTTGTCTTACTGCTTTTTGTTCTATGTTGCTCTGTCTGTATGCTACGTCTTGCTTGTCCTATGTTGCTCTGTCTGTATGCTAAGTCTTGCTTGTCCTATGTTGCTACTGTCTATATTGTAATTGTTTTCAATAACCTGCCCAGTGACTGCGGTTGAAAATTAGCCGGTTGGCTAAAACCGGCACTTTTACTGAAACGTTGATTAATGTGCACTGTCCCTGTAAAAATAAACTCAATGAACTCAAATGACAATACCAAGGTCATGAAGCCATGTTAGCTTATGGCAACTGACTTGGCATCAATAATGTCACAAACTATTACCTGGCAAGTTAGCTGGTTAGTGGTATGCCCTTGCCAATTAGCCGACATCATCTGTCATGACTGTCTAGACTCTATGTCTTATGTCATCATTATGACAGCATTATCATTATTTTATGACAGAAGGTTCAACTGAAGCATTCCCAAATTATTTACCCACCTTGAAATATAAAGACAGGGGACTTTGCTATGATGAGTGTTTGGCTCAAAGGAACACCCTGTCTGACTTGAGTAGTGAGTCACATTTCACATTCGATCTAGGCTCTAATCGTTACATAGCCTACTGTCTGTCAGGGCAAGGGGAACAGCCGCTCCCTCATAAAGACATCAGGCTAAACATCAATGGAGCGCGATGTGGGTAATAACAAGTTTCATGAACCCATAAATCTGCCTAATCTAATGATTTGGCTCACCTGCAGCAGCATTTTGATGTGTCATGGTTCCTACTTTGTCATTTCAATAGGAGGTGGCTGCGAGATGCCACCGCTTCCCCAACTGGACAGATTTATGTGCATCTGTGACCCGTGCCTGGCTGGTTTTATGTGTTTTGGAGGGAAAATAGTGTTGAAATACTCTGTTTTACAGCTAAAGACCAATAGTAGTTGCATAACCTAGAATTAGCCATGCGACAGTGTTACTTGCCTCTGAAGGTTACACCACATGTATTATTGATACGTTAGGTGTTCCCTTTGGAGTGCCATGAACAGGTTTTGCATTCTCAAGGCCACCTGCATCTATCCACTGCTTAAACAGCTCAATACGTCATTACAGAAATGCCACCCACCCTGATAAATGCCTTCACCAGCAATTTACTACACAATTGCCACCTTCACCAAAATTACCACTCTTAAATATGACTTCAATCAGAATTTAGAGGGCAAAAAAGACCCAGATTCTCTGATGGGCGTTTTTGCTCTGGTTACTGTCATAAGACATAACAGCTTTGGTCTAATTGAATGGATGCTGTCACAACTTTTAAAATAATGACCGCAATTTGTCCTTAACAATGCAGCTAAATGGGGGTTTGAACAAACACTTCCCCGTCTACTGTCGAGAACACATCCCTCATTGGGTCCCCTGCCGTAAAGGCCTCCTTTAAAGGCTGCTTTTGCACCATCATAAAAGCCTGTAATTATGGGCGGGTGCCAAGTGTCCCTGAAAGTCACCTTAGTTTCTTGCTGTTTGCGAGATGTGGAGATATTAATAAACTCATAACGTTAATGTGGGGGCTCTGACTTTCCTTCAGCTCTTTGACATCGACAAACAACCAACCAAATACCCACACATATATGTGCACGGTGCACATACACACACCAACATGCATACATGCACGCACACACGTATGCACGTTCTGCACATCATAGAGATCCATTTCATATCATCCAATTCATATATCTACATGTAATTCTATGCTGTACATGCTGTCCATCTGCATCAGGCACAGTATATTGTGATGAGCAACTTCATATGTGTTACCCATAGTCCTATTCTGTTACTGATGAACCCTGCTTGCGGGTTACAACATGCCATATCGCTAACTCTAAGTAGCCTCTAGCTTTACACAAAATAGTTATTCTCGAGTTTTCCATAAATCGTGACTCACTGATTTGTCAATGGTCAAATATTATCCAGTACTTTTTAGACAGCCCAGATATAATTTGAAAATAGTTTCAAACTCATGTTGAATACTTACAAGATAAAATCTCCAAACTGTTAGTGCTGTTTGCCCATTCTCTTTTCACATTATTTTTGTATTTTTTTGTGAGTCTTATCAGTTCTTCTTTTTAGAGCTAATTTCTTTCAGTCAAAGTAAGGAAAATAATTACTTTCCCTCTGTACTTAGAAAACTATGATCACATAGTTCTGTTCTTATACTGCTGAACGCCTTCTTCTTGAAAGGATATGCCATATCAAAAGAACAAAATACGTGTGCTATGCAGTTTAAAATGCAACATGTGGCTAACAATATAATATTATAATGAAAACCACTGCAATCTCAAAGTTGATTTTAATAGAAAAAAACAACAATTAGAAATGGATTCACAGTTATAAATGAGTTACAAAGTGCAGTCTATACAATAATATTGTTTGTCTTTCGTGAATATTCCAGAAAAACCACCGGATGCAAACACAAATGTGATTTTGCCATGTAGGAAAGGTCCAACTGAATTTGATTTTCTGACTGCTGCCCTTCACGCAGCTCTCAAAAACACACTAAAAATAGAACCCGTCTGTTCTCAGGCCTGTAGTGTACTCATGGACGTCCATGACCTCTGAAAATGATGGAACCGCTTGTATTTTCTAGCACTAATTTGAAAGAAAGACTTTCTGGGAGAGTTGTGGTCGGTAATCTGGCCCTGGAGAGATGTCTGAATTAGAACGCGGTAACGCTGACCCACATCGACTCTGATTCAGTTACGAGGCCGGAGGGCTCTAGTCCTTCCCTAACCCTACTCATGCTGCCAGTTTCACCTCAGAGTGGTGGGGCATAGGCCCTTCTATTTCCTGCCTTTGTAGATACAGTATGTACTATGTTATGCACTTCGGGGTCCTATGGAGTCATCCCATTCTCTCTGTGAGAACAATTATGGACAAAAACATAGCTACCATGGTTTTGATTGCAGTACAAATCAAGTTAGAAGTTTCCTATCTGCATTCAGTAGCTAAATAGGACGATATAAACACAGATATCCTATTGTATTCTTTGTGCATGAACTAGTACAATTGAAGATTAATGGTACTGTATGCAGGAGACACTGACAGTGCAGGGGCGAGAAGGCATTGTACTCTGGACAAAAATATAAATTCAACATTTAAAGTGTTGGTCCCATGTTTCATGAGCTGAAATAAAAGATCCCAGACATGTTCTTGAAAGGTGGTGCATATCAAGAATCTGAATAAACAGTATGATCATTGCACAGGTGCACCTTGTGCTGGGGACAATAAAAGGCTACTCTAATATGTGCAGTTTTGTCACACAACACAATGCCACAGATGTCTCAAGTTTTGAGGGAGTGTGCAATTAGCATGCTGCCTGCAGGAATGTCCACCAGAGAATTTAATGTTTATTTCTCAACCATAAACTGCCTCCAACGTTGTTTTGGAGAATTTGGCAGTACGCCCAGCCTCACAACTGCAGACGACACGTGTGGCATCGTGTGGGCGAGCAGTTTGCTGATGCCAACGTTGTGAACAGAGTGCCCCATGGTGGTGTTGGGGTTATTGTATGGGCAGGAATAAGCTACGGACAACGAATACAATTTCATTTCATCGATGGCAATTTGAATGCACAAACATAGTGTGACGAGATCCCATTGTGAGGCCCATTACTTTATTAAGGTATCTGTGACCAACATATATGTCTTCCCAGTCTTGTGAAATCCATGGATTAGGGCCTAATTTATTAATTTCAATTGATTGAATTTCTCATATGAACTGTAACTCAGCAAAATCAATGAAATTGTTGCATGTTGCATTTATATTTTTGTTCAGTATAACTATACCGACTTAGAGTAAGGATTCTTTCTCTGGACAGGTAGACAGTGGGTGTGTTGACTTTGTCAATCAAAATGGAAGGTCTCACAGCTGGAATAGGAGAAAGAATTTCACTTAGCTTTAACTCCGCCCATAATTCTCTAATTGCTCACTCACACTTTCTCTTCATGTTTCCCTCTCTCAGATGTGCTCTTTATGTTTCCCTCTCAGATGTTCTCTTTGTGTTTCCCTCTCTCAGATGTTCTCTTTGTTTCCCTCTCAGATGTTCTCCTTATGTTTCCCTCACAGATGTTCTCTTTCTGTTTTCCTTTCTCAGATGTTCTCTTTCTGTTTCCCTCTCTCAGATGTTCTGTTTCCCTCTCTCTCAGATATTCGCTTTCTCTTTCATGTTTCCCTCTCTTTTAGATGTTCTCTTTCTGTTTCCCTCTATCTCAGATGTTCTCTTTCTTTTTCCATCTCTCTGATGTTTTCTTTCTCTATTAATTTCCTGTTTGTTTCAATTTCTTTGCCTTTTGTATCAGTCTCAACCTCGAATCATGTCCAGGTTTCTCTTCCATTGCTTCCCTCTCTTTTCACTCTCCTCTTTCTCCCTTAGTTAGACATTCTCTGCCCTTCCCCTTTCCCCATGGAAGCAGACTACAGCTGAGAATCCAGACCTGGTGGCCACTGATAAGGCCTCTCCTTTAAACTCTTGGTCCATTGGCTCAGTGTGTAAGGGGGAGGGAGGGGGAGGCATTATACAGGAACACCACAACCCTGCGGGAGAGCAGAGCCCAGCAGCCACAAACTGCGTTTTACCCCTAACCAGAGGTGCACTCAGATTATCGGGTGGTGAAATGTCATCTGACCTTGGGGCCCATACATTTCAGAGTGAATCAGGTTATTGACGGTTATTTAATTATTCAATGAAAGAAAAGCTATGAGGAGACTATGAGCAGGGTCATTTTCACACTGTATTGAACTAGCAGAACTATGGCAAACATACAAATGTGTCATTTTCATGTAATTGGTTGTTGAGCTGGTGGTCTTTTTGTATGTTTTGCATTATGCTCTGAAAAGTCCAACAGTGATCCCAAGCGACACTGAAATGATTGGAGGTTTGGTTGAAATGTAATGGCACCTTAATAAAAGTAGGGCTAAAATACAATATTGACTGATCCCAAAGTAAACACAAATAGCGGCTCTTTGTTGAACTACAGAAAAAAGGGAAAAAAGTCATGAGGAAGTGTTAAACTAAAACTGTCACCAAGGTAATTTATTTTATCATCCCAATCTCTTTGCGGGTACTTGTGTAAGCCATAAGCTGTCAGCAACAACACCTGTCATCTCGGTAAGCTCCAACATTGTAGCCTCGCAGAGCTACAGATGCCCAGATATCATCTCCTAACTATAGTTATACTACACTCTGCCCCATCTATGTTTGTTTGCATAATGCAGATGGATGATGGGTCCACCATTAATGCTTTAGAACTGCACTTACTCATTGACGTGGCCTTTTAAGGTGCACACAATATGACATACTACAACTTTAGTTGCAATGGCTACATACCACAGAGATGTAACAACAACTCCAAAATGTAACTTAATTCCCTATCCCAAGGATAGTTTACAGTATGTCAATCTAAATCTGGGTAAGATTACAGAGGTTTACGAAACTATTCACCCCCCTTTGCATTTTTTCTGTTTTGTTGACTTCCAACCTGGAATTAAAATATATTTTGGGGGGGATTGTATAATTTGATTTACACAACATGCCTACCACTTTGAAGATGCAAAATAGTTTTTATTGTGAAACAAACAAGCAATAAGGGAAAAAAATGAAAATTTGAGCGTGCATAACTATTCACCCCCCAAAGTCAATACTTTGTAGAGCCACCATTTGCAGCAATTACAGCTGAAAGTCTCTTGGGGTGTCTCTATAAGCTTGACACATCTAACCACTGGGATTTTTTCCCATTCTTCAAGACAAAACTGCTCCAGCTCCTTCAATTTGGATGGTTTCTGCTAGTGTACAGCAATCTTTAAGTCATACCACAGATTCTCAATTGGATTGAGGTCTGGGCTTTGACTAGGCCATTCCAAGACATTAAATGTTTCCCCTTAAACCACTCAAGTATTGCTTTAGCAGTATACTTAGGGTCATTGTCCTGCTGGAAGGTGAACCAGTCTCAAATCTCTGGAAGACTGAAAGAGGTTTCCTCAAGAATTTCCCTGTATTTAGCGCCATCCATCATTCCTTCAATTCTGACCAGTTTCCCAGTCCCTGCCGATGAAAAACATACCCACAACATGATGCTGCCACCGACATGTACGGCTTAAAGTGGTCCTATGGACAGATACTCCAATCTCTGCTGTGGAGCTTTGCAGCTCCTTCAGGGTTATCTTTGGTCCCTTTGTTGCTTCTGCTTAATGCCCTCTTTGCCTGGTCCGTGAGTTTTGGTGGGCAGCCCTCTCTTGGCAGGTTTGTTGTGGTGCCATATTCTTTCCATTTTTTAATAATGGATTTAATGGTGCTCAGTGGGATGTTCAAAGTTTACCATATTCTTTTATAACCTAACCCTGATCTGTACTTCTCCAAAACTTTGTCCCTGACCTGGTTGGAGAGCTCCTTGTTCTTCATGGTGCCGCTTGCTTGGTGGTGCCGCTTGCTTGGTGGTGCCCCTTGCTTGGTGGTGTTGCAGACTCATTGGGGGCATTTCAGAACAGGTGTATATATACTGAGATCATGTGACAGATCATGTGACACTTAAATTGCACACAACTGGACTTTATTGAACTAATTATGTGACTTCTGAAGGTAATTGGTTGCACCAGATCTCACTTAGGGGCTGCATAGCAAAGGGGGTGAATATATATGCATGCAAGTTATGGGATTTTGCCTTGGACACCAGGGTTTCCTATATCACATTGCAAAACATAATTTAAATCTTTAACATGATGTACATAAGTTATGGACAGCCAAGTTGTGGTGTTACAGATTTAGCACATATCGATTTTCTGAAGGATATCTGATGACAGGGTTGGATGACACCATGACGCTCCTGCTTGTCATCTTCATCACTCTTCAAAGACAATTATGGAGTAGGGAGCTCCATTGTAGAAGGCTAATCCTTTTACCAGGCCTCCTCAGGGCTCCCAAATAGATAGCCTGGTCCAGGATATAGACTAGAGCCACTTGAGCCACTCTAGTCTATCCCCAAAATTGTCTATTGATTTCCCCTTTTGTTAGTTGGAAACTTAAGACTGACCTACATTTTCAAATGAGGTACACTGTTGTTAAACACAAATCGCCCATTCCCCTTGATTTTGTTTAGGTGCTATAATTGTACGCCATTGCTACTTGGGGAGAAAATCTATAGAAACAGTGCATGCTCTTCCCTACAGGTACTCTGGCTGACGTGGTGATGCACTGTGACAATCTAAAAGTAACAGGTAAACAAAATAGTATAATACATCTTCAGGAGTAGAGTATAATTAGCTAACTGAGTTGTGGAATTTATTATTGAACACTGGTATACAGTAGTGTGAAGAAAGCATATACATTAATATATATATTTTTTTAAACTCACGTTCATGTTCTTGCTTCTCTTATCAGAAACACTGGCAATAGGCAGTTGATATTATGCGTTCATTACCTACCTTTCAAATGTTTGTAATTAACGGATATGGCCATTTTCTTTCCAAAAAACGATTTCTTAAACAAGTGAAGACCTTGCTCTCAAGTCATGGTAGTATAATCTCACCAACTTTGTATTCTCTTAGGTTTCTGGTTATTAATCTGAATTATTAATGCTTTATTGATTGCACCTGGTAAATAATTCTGTTGCATATTGATTGTCTTGTTTGGTTATTCCTCTTGGGTTCTCTCTCTTGTAAGTCAATGTGTAAGTCTTATTTTTCGGTGAATGTATTTTTACCAACTAGCATTTGAAATGTCCTTAGAGGACTCCTGCAGTGACTTACCACCTGGACTGTTAATTAATTAATAAACACTTAAAAATATAATATTTTTTGGCACAATTTATTTATTCCATTAATTTAGCATATACTTACAAACACAATAAAAGCCTCAGGAAATCTTTCATACATCAGTGAAACTGTTATATAAAAAAATTAGCAGCATTGATGGTATAACAAGCTATCAGTGTAGACATTAGGCAGGTTTCCATTGACCTAGGTTCATTCAACAAAAAAATGGTGTAATGTGTAATGGAAACGGCAGATATAAGATGACATTTTCTAAAGTGCGACAATATATTTATCCCATTCGACAGGGGTGGATTATTTTTGTTGTCAGAGTTTCTTTATTGCGACAAATGATGATGGAAACTGTGTTTTTTTAATTAATTATGATTGCCGAATACTTTCTAAGTTATGTGGGGCACGTGATGTCATACATGCTGTCACCAATTATTTGCAGAATTTGCCTAAATGGAAACACTTCAACCACTACATTTTTATTCGACACTGTAGTCTTATTTTTGGTGTGATATTACATCCAGCTATTTTTATCGACACAAGATAGTTCAATGGAAACGCACCCTATCAGTCAGTTGTCGCATCCGTTTCCTGTGCGAACTGTCTAAATGTAGACAAAACATAATTGGGCAAGTTCATGGAAACATAGATGCTGGCTTATCAACATCTGAGGGTGATGTCCAAAGTTTATCTGACCTCTCTTCTTAACAGAACCTGAACCTGTCTGCTTCATCCGTGTGATTCCCTCCATCAATGCACTTAAATTAATATTCAGTGGGTGGGCTATTGATGAATACTCAATGCTGACGAAATCCTTGTTTATTTATTTCAGTCCAGCAAGATTTTGTCATTTGTAATATAGAGAGACATAATGGTTAGATATGAAGTCGGGCTGAACATACAGTGTAACATGTATTAATCAGCCAATGTGGTCAAGAGGCCTTACTCAAAACTATCCAGGCATTATATCAGCAGATTATGTTCACGTTCAAATTATGTAAATTACAGTATGATTAAGCTTTAATTTAGAAAAAAGAGAAAAAGGTGTTTCAAGACATGAATTGTTGAATTGAAGATCTGTCGTCTTCATGTGGCGAAAATAGGGAATCAGTGTTAGAGGGAATCTAGAGAGGCTTTATCTAACATGGAGTGCTTTGATCAATAGGTAAATCAATGGTTTAAATAAATTAAGTTTAAAAAAAAAAGAAGTGGGGAAATGTTCTTAAGACCGTCTGAAACTCTTAATGATGGTTAATCTTTAATGGAGTTTCAGACACCTGCCCAGGGTTCATCAGTCACCGCCAAGGCAGATATGGGACTGTTGTGTTGAGCCTTGGGTCTTACGCTTATCCTCTCTGTCCATGTCTGTGTCTCTTGCTATCTTTCACTCTGTCTGTGTCTTCTCTGCTGATTACCAGCGTTATTTTGTAATCATCTCATTCTCTGCCTAGTCTCTGCACAACACACACACACACACACGCAATTGAGTATCAGTACTTGAGGTATAACAGTCCGTTAGTCTTATGAAAAATGATGCCCGTGGTCATTCCATTCAATGCACCATTAAAGATAATCTTTCCCCCAATAGTGTTAAAGCTGTAGTAAGTAGCCTCTCTGCAAGTCATGATATGTAGAATTGATGGTTTTCTCCCCCTCTGGATATTATGCACCTTTAATTACCCTAGGTATTAATACAATGTTTGCTATTCGTACTGAATCTCAGTGGTATAATGGACTGCTAATTTTTCACACTGACAGAATATCATTACACAAAGCTATAAAGGAGAGATGGCAAATAAGAGACTTGCATTCTTGCATTACTGTGCTACACAGGCTTGGGTAATAATAATAAATATACCACCGGGAGGCAAAATCAAGTGCAGATTTCTCACTAGCGCAATATTTGGATAATGGAAATGCATGTAGGATTTCTGTAGATTTTGTAAAACATGCTAAAGATTAAGTTTTGTCTTGAATATTCATGGGTTTTGTTAAAGTATGCCTTTCCAGCATGACAGGAATGTCAGTGTTCTGCCATGGCCAGTGAAGAGCCCGGATCTCAATCCCATTGAGCACGTCTGGGACCTGTTGGATCGGAGAGTGAAGGCTAGGGCATTTCCCCACAGAAATGTCCGGGAACATGCAGGTGCTTTGGTGGAAGTGTGGGGTAACATCTCACAGCACGAACTGGCAAATCTGGTGCAGTCCATGAGGAGGAGATGCACTGCCGTACTTAATGCAGCTGGTGGCCACACCAGATACTGACTGTTACTTTTGATCTTGACCCCCCCTTTGTCCAGGGATACACTGTTCCATTTCTGTTTGTCACATGTCTGTGGAACTTGTTCAGTTTATGTCTCAGTTGTTGAATCTTATGTTCATACAAATATTTCCACATGTTAAGTTTGCTGAAATAAACATAGTTTATTTTTTTGCTGAGTTTAGATTAGTGGCCTGTTGTTTTCCCCATTTCACCATTTCCCAGCTCCAATCCATTACTATCACCACTGGAACTAACCTAATATGAACCAGATAATAATATAAGGCAACATGACAGCGCTTGCATGTGTCCAGGGTTGTGTTCATTAGGCACCAAGCAGAAGAAAACAGACTGAGACTAGCAGTAGTAACCTGAACTTCTCCAACAACAAACACTTATTTCCAGTTTCTGTTGCAAAACATTTTTAAACATTGTCTGTTGCGTACCTTAACTAACACAACCCAGTTTAAATTCACCAGAAATGGTTCCTCAGTAACAGACTATAAACAGTGTATTTGTCAAAAGCAGAGTTCCTAAGCAGTGTTGGAAGAAGTATCCAATCGTCATACTTGAGTAAAAGTAAAGATACGTCCATGGAAAATTACTTAAGTAAAAGTGAAAGTTACCCAGTAAAATTCTACTTGAGTACAAGTCGAAAAGTATTTGGTTTTAAATGTACTTAAGTATCAAAAGTAGAAGTAAAAGTATAAATAATTTAAAAAATCGTCATATTAAGCAAACCATATGGCACCATTTTCTTGTTTTTTTAAATTTACGGATATCCAGGCGCATACTCCAACACTCAGACATCATTTACAAACAAAGGACTTATGTTTAGTGAATCTGCCAGATCAGAGGTACAGTAGTAGGGATGACCAGGGATGTTCTCTTGATAAGTGTGTGAATTGGACCATTTTCCAGTAGCTAAGCATTCAAAGGTAACAAGTACTTTTGGGTGTCAGGGAAAATGTATGAAGTAAAAAGTACATTATTTATTAATGTAGTGAAGTAAAAGTAAAAGTCGTCAAAAAAAAAAAAAGTAAATTAAAGTACAGATACAAAAAAAACCTACTTAAATAGTACTTGAACGTATTTTAAGTACTTTACACCACTGGTTTTAAGATCCCACGTCAAACAACAGAGATACAGGCCAATGTACAATCAAAGGTTCTTTACTAAATTCAAAGTATACAAAAGGTGACAATAGCGTAAAAAGTATTTGTTTGAATGATTTGTTTTAAAACTACTAAGAGCCCAGTTAGAAACATATAGGGAGGCTAGGAGTTAGGACTGTGACATGCTGACCAGACCGTCACGTCGCCTGCGCGAGCGCCGCAAAATACATTTAGAAATCCTTGTTATTCAATTATTGCGCCCCAACGAGCGTCTGCGACGCCAAGGGTTAACATAGAACTCATTCCTATTTCTGACGCAGATCGCGCTGCAAGTCCTACCTCTCCCATCTCCTCATTGGTTTATAGAAGCAGCTACCCACGTGCCATCTCCTCATTGGTTATACCCACGTGGGTGATTGAAAGACTAACTGTTTTGCCGGTAGTCGTGGTAATACAATGAAAGTTTAGATGCGATCACCATATAAGTTAAACGAAGAAAAAGCCTGGAAGGAGGAGAGATGACTAGAAACGATTCGGTTGGCCGTTTTATGTGTGGATTAATTGTCGGAGTAGAGGTCCTTGTGCATTGCAGGTAAAATAACAACTCAATGTTTATATCCCAGGACAAATTAGCTAGCAACAGCAAGCTAGCTAAATAGGACAAATTAACATTAGCTAGCAGGTGCAAGCTAATACGAGCTAAATTGCCATACATGTTTAATGCTTTTCGACCTGTCCCCAAATTAATGTCATTGGTTAAGAGTTTGTTTGGATATTTTAACCTGCTTGTCGTGATCGCGTTTGGTGTGGGGGGGCAAAATTTATGCACGATAGCGCATGATGGCGCACGCACGCAGCCGGATTGGGTTCCGTGTAAGTAAGACTAGCACAATGAGCACAGGGGCAAAAAAAAGAAGAAGAGCAGTGGCCAATGTTGGTTCGTTCGTTGAGTTCCACCCAAGCAGGGTTCATTCATTCGGCTCTACCCGAAAGGGTTCGGCTCTTCCTCCCGAGCTAGTCGATGGCTGGTCCAGTAGTCGATGGCTGGCTAATGGGCTCTCTTCCCCTCCACTCCAAGCTTGGGTGATCCGGATGTGTCCCCGTGTCTGTAGTCACAGGGGACAACAAACATACAATTAGAGCATGTACTGATCTACAACTTGGATTCACACTCACACGTTTATTAGTGCTACAGCAAGCGTTGTATGGTAGCCGGCCTCAGAGTTGATGGCTGGATGGATCCTGGCTGTCCCTCGCTCAGCGATCGGGCCTGCTGGGCTGTGTTGTGGTGTCGATAGCCTTTCACAGCTGCGTTGAGCGTGTCCCCCGTGTCTGCAGTCACAGGGGGCAAAAAACATATATAAGAGTATGTAATTATCTACAATGTGAGTCATATTCACACATTCACAATAAGTGCTTTCCTTTATAGAGAGCTTTGCAAAATTAGTATTTATCCCCACAGGCACAGGCAGAGAGGGAGAGGGACAGTGGTCGAACCCTGAGAGGGACAGTGGTCGAGGAGCAGCGAGGAGTCAGACATCTATCCGTGGAGAGTTTTCTGAGGGCATTTAGTAATTAGTTAGAGGAGGGAGGAGTTGAAAGAGAATTGGCAACATCTGTCTCTTCGTCAATGTAGTCCATGCCAATCTGAAGAATCACAGCACATCGTGCAAGCAAGCAAATAGTTGATGCAATTCAATTTCACATGTGAGAACGCCAGAAGTTAAGTGAAGGCAATAGTTGTAACCAACACAGCACACATGAGTGAAAGGCACTCAATGAATATGGGATGAGAGCAAAATAAATACTACAATAAACTTGCTGATAATAGAAATACAAAGTAGAATGGCAGTCTAATTTAGCACGAGTCAGTGTCATTTGTGACATGTTAACCCTTTATAAACCCTTTGTGAATGATACTTTGATGCAAAGTGTTACCAGCAATGTAATATCTACACATTCTGTAAACAATGCTTTTGTTCTGCTCATGTATTTTCTTGGTTGGCTGTGCCACTTGACGTCCACACATCAGTAAGGAGTTTTGGATCATTAGCCAAAAAGTGAATTACTCCCGTCTCCTCAAATAATACTCCACCAACTGCTCATCGACTCTTCTCAAAGTAAAATAACATCCATATTAGATCTCCATCGTCTACTACACATAATACACTGGGTTCCTGTTCCTGAAGGCAGATATAAGATACAGTGGCTTGCGAAAATATTATAAATATTTTAAATATATATATATTTTGTTGACCTGGAATTAAAATACACAATATGCCTACCACTTTGAAGATGCAAAATATGTTTTTATTGTGAAACCAACAAGAAATAAGATGATAAAAATTCAAACTTGAGCGTGCATAACTTTTCACCCCCCCAAAGTAAATACTTTGTAGAGTCACCTTTTGCAGCAATTACAGCTGAAAGTCTCTTGTGCTATGTCTCTATAAGCTTGGCACATCTAGCCACTGGGATTTTTTCCCATTCTTCAAGACAAAACTGCTCCAGCTCCTTCAAGTTGGATGGGTTCCGCTCCTGTACAGTAATCTTTAAGTCATACCACAGATTCTCAATTCGATTGAGAACTGGGCTTTGAATAGGCCATTCCAGGACATGTAAATGTTTCCCCTTAAACCACTTGAGTGTTGCTTACGCAGTATGCTTAGGGTCATTGTCCTTCTGGAAGGTGAACCTCCGCCCGGTCTCAAATCTCAGGAAGACTGAAACAGGTTTCCCTCAAGATTTTCCCTGTATTTAGCGCCATCCATCATTCCTTCAATTCTGACCAGTTTCTCACTCCCTGCCGATGAAAAACATGGGGGGGGGTTATCTCGGGGTGATGAGAGGTGTTGCATTTGCGGCAGACAGTGTTTTCCTTGATGGCCAAAAAAGATGAATTTTAGTCTCATCTGACCAGAGTACCTTCTTCCATATGTTTGGGGAGTCTCCCCCATGCCTTTTGGTGAACACCAAAAGTGTTTGCTTATTTCTTTCTTTAAGCAATGGCTTTTTTCTGGCCACTCTTCTATAAAGCCCAGCTCTGTGGAGCTTAAAGTGGTCCTATGGACAGATACTCCAATCTCTGCTGTGGAGCTTTGCAGCTCCTTCAGGGTTATCTTTGTTGCCTCTCTGATTAATGCCTTCCTTGCCTGGTCCGTGAGTTTTGGTGGGCAGCCCTCTCTTGGCAGATTCGCTGTGGTGCCATATTCTTCCATTTTTAATGGTGCTCCATGGGATGTTCAAAGTTTCCCATATTCTTTTGGAACTCAACCCTGATCTGTACTTCTCCACAACGTTGTCCCTGACCTGGTTGGAGAGCGCCTTGGTCTTCATGGTGTCGCTTGCTTGGTGGTGCCCCTTGCTTGGTGGTGTTGCAACTCTGGGGCCTTTCAGGACAGGTGTGTATATATACTGAGATCATGTGACACTTAGATTGCACACAGGTGGACTTTATTGAACTAATTATGTGCCTTCTGAAGATAATTGGTTGCACCAGATCTTATTTAGGGGCTTCATAGCGAAGGGGGTGAATACATATGCACGCACCACTCTTCCGTTTAAAAATCTTTTGAATTTCTTCAAACAAGTTATTTTTTACATTTCACTTCAACAATTTGGACTATTTTGTGTATGTCCATTACATGGAATCCAAATAAAAATCCATTTAAATTCCAGGTTGTAATGCAACAAAATAGGAAAAACGCCAAGGGGTATGAATACTTTTGCAAGGTGGTGGTGAAGAAATTGACATATAGTATATTTTGCAAATAGTGTACTGTGGCGACACTGCTAAAGTGTATAGGCTACTGTATGTGTGAGAGAACACCTTTAGATTTTAGTGTCTTAAAACACATTCACAGTTTACATTGCTAGCTGCCTCTCCTCCTGAACACGTACCATAGCCTGTTTTCCACTAGCCATCTTTGGACCAATGTCCATGTGACATCAAATGGAAAAGTCTGTTCACGTAACAATAACCTCATAAAAATGTTCAATGATCCCAAGGTTAATAGTGCTATTCATATTGGACTAATTCTGCTCTTTCAATAGAGAACAGTCAACAGTCTAATCAAGGTCTTTCATGGAGGGCCTTTGTTTGGTGATATATGCTGGGCGTTTGTTCCCTATAAAAGGGGTCCTGTCTAATGCTATGATATTCACTTTGTTTCACGGAGGGCAATGAATGGGGGACATTCGATGAATCAAGCTCTAACGCGAACATTATCCTTCAGAAGTTTGGAAGGAAGGTGGCGGACTTTATTGTGTATGACAAGCACTTCCTTTCGCCAGTGGTGATAGTTCACGCTACTGCCATTTTATAATGGAAAGTAAGTATGTGTGACAAAGGGCCTGGAAGGCATGTTTGAAGCATTCTTAGTACAATAGCGCACTTTGATGGGAAGACTGAAATAGACTAACCACATGTGGAAAAGTCATTGGAATTCAGAGCCGCTGGAAAACGTGTGGCGAAACGGCATTTGATGATTATTCACAAATGTTTGTGGTAAGCAACCTACAAATTCAACAATAGAGAACCAAAGAGGGAAGGAGTTTCTCAATGTGGAAGTACTCCCATTACGTTGATTTGGTAGGAGGACAAGATTACAATAATAGAACTGTAAAATGTGAACTGCCCAGGTGAGAAACATCTCTCCACTAGTAGAATCACAACTTCCAATCTCTTGAAGCACCTGCAAAAGCAACACACCAAAACAAAACTTGTAGCAAAAGACCCCCAAGGCCTGACCACTGCTGCTGAAGATTACTTTAGGCCTACCTCATCCAAATAACCAAGGCTTGATTTTAATCATTCAGGAGGACAGGCTGTAAGCCAAGGAGAGCTGAACAAGCTTGTAGCTGGGTATGTAGTAGACATTGACATTGTTTACATTGATTGTGGATGCACAACGTTTTGGGGGTGTTAAGCAAAAGTAATATAACAAGTACTATAAACTGTGTGGTTGGAGCCCTGAATGCTGATTGGCTGAAAGCCGTGGTATAGCAGACTGTATTCCACGGGTATGACAAAACATGTATTTTCACTGCTCTAATTACGTTGGTGACCAGTTTGTAATAGCAATAAGGCACCTCGGGGTTTGTGGTATATCGCCAATATACCATGGCTAAGGGAAGTATTCAGGCACTGCGCCTTGCGTCGTGTTTAAGAACAGCCCTTAACCACACCCCCCTCGGGCCTTATATTGCTTAAGTGTAAACTTTTGCCAAGGAGTAAGAAGAAAAGTAATGTGTTACTGTTGAAATAAGTAACGAGCAGTGACGAACCGTGGCTATTGGAGCTAGGCCCTCTGTTGGCTCAGTTGCGGAAAAGACATCTGTCATACATATAGATAAAGAACTCGAATGCCTGTGTATACAGAGCATGACTTGAGACCTTTCTTTTGCAGACCTATGTAGGAGAAGCAGTTATTTGATGACAGAGTCCTAAGCCACGCCTCGGCTGTGGCTCACAGAAGCAGCACACGTACACAATGGTTGCAAATATCGATACAAGAAAATACGGTTGCGCATTTCAAATAAACATTTGCCAAAACAAACAGTCACTCAAATAGTGGCTTAATAAATTCAACCACACAACTACTCACATTGTTTCAAGACCGCGGACAGTATATTCTGTCAAAGAGAAAAAAGTTGCGCTGTATTCGATGTTCCATCTCCAGCATGCAACATAAACAAATGCACCACAACACAAAATGTCATGTACCCAGTACTTCCAATTGCAACGTCATTACCTTTGTTTTTACCACACAACCAGTGATCTGAAGCTGAAATAATATTTTACACATTGTATTCAAAATTATATGAACGAGAGAGCAACAAAAAATAATCTGTAGATGAAAACAAAAAGGCCACTCACCATTATGATTATCATTTAAAAACCAAGTCCATTCTCCTGTCCTTCTTTGTGAAATGGGCAATGGCAGGTTCTTACAGCTTGTCTTTTGATTTTCAATCCAACATAACTTATTTTTTCGATTGAGATCAAAGCCAGGGCTGAAAGTCGGGCCTGTCCAGTGGTGTTCCTGGAATATGTCTCGATCCTTTTTAGTGCAGAAAATGTTCTTTCTGCTAATGCAGTGGACACTGTAGTGGTCAAAACTAGACAGGTAAGCAGATATAATTGCTGCAAACTATCATTTAGTCTCTTCTGCTGGAGAAAGTGGGGGAGACCAGCCAAGCTCTTACCCTCGAACTCAGCGATTGAGTACATAACGGTGAGTTCTGTTTTAAGCAGCGGCAAATCAAAATTAGGTTCATAGCTTTCCTCGAGACATGAGAACGCAGCATTTGGAAAGTTTGCCGTTTCCTTATATATTGGGAACTTTTGTGGGTCAAGGATGGCAAGGAAAATGAACTTTTCATGGTCATTGAACCTGTTTCTTAGCTGAGTGACAATGTTGTCGATGATCACACTGTGTAGCTATTGGTACTGCCCGGTCTCACTCACAGTGTCCTCGGAGATGGAATCAAATGTTCCTTTTTAGTTTTAGTGGTGTTGCAGAAGTCGTCTACCCTGGACAATCAGAACTGCATGTCAAACTCCCTGTTCTGCAATATTCCAAACAGCACGTCAGAGTATGGAAATATGGAGTAGAACGCGGATAGCAGGGAGCAGAACTCAAAGCTTGTCAGGTGCATCGTGTATCCATCTGCGCTGTGAACGGCGTCTTCATCAAAGTCATCGGGATGGTCCACTATGTATTCAAATAGTTCAATGAGTTCCACCTTTTTTTCATACACAGTCCAAACTAACGGTGAGGATAAGTTCCATCGTGTTGGCGCCACTCTGGGTAGTCGTCACTGGCATATTTCATCCAGTAGTTTTGTTCGTTTGACAGATCTTGAGAAAAACACTGCTAGGCCACCAAGATGAGAGAAAAAAATATGCGTTCTTTTAGTTTACCAGCACCTTGTGACATCACCAGATTAGGAGTGTGTGCATAGCAATGAATGAACAGAGCTTGCAGGATAGTTTCTTTCACTTTGGCTTGTACTCTGTTTATACCAGAGGCCATGACTCATGTTAACACTGTGCCACAACTTTGGCCATGCATTCACACTCCCCTAAAAAAGCTGATTATTCGGGCAGCAACCACTTCTGCCCATTTATTCTCACTTACTTCCTCAAATTTGAAAAACCTTTTCCTTCAAACCCCCATCGGTACTGTAACACAACACATAAGATATTTGGGCTACATTACTGATGTCTGTCGTCTCGTCAGCCATGATGGTTACAAAGGGGATTTTCTTCAATTCTTCCTTCATAACATCTGTCAGTACATTCGCGACCGCATGTATCAGGTCATTTTGGATTTTACCTGTGAACACGGTAGCTGTAGCCAAATGCCAGTTTAACTTGCTGTCATACTCAGCCAAGAAATCCAGTATTTCCAAGTAGTTTCCCTTATTAGCTGATTCTTTATCCTCATCATATCCTCTGAATGCTAATTCTTGATTGCATAAAAACACAACCGTATGAATAAGGCACTTTAGAATCTCCCTGTTGTGCCTGACTTTATCATTGTGAGCAAGTGTCTCATTGTGCCACTGCTCGTTAAGAAGAAGGTCTACTCATTTCCCCAAATGTTTCTAAACTCACTGTAGCTCGCAGGTGTGAAGTTGAGTTTTGTGTCGAAGTGCTGACTTTGTCAAACAGGCAAAATCTTTGAAACTAGAAATCCTGGTTGAGCTATTATTGGTGCTGAAGAGTAGGCAATTCCAACATTAAAGCTTTTTTGTCATGGTCAACATGGTTATCCACGGATAGCGCTCAAAATTGTTTACTTGAAAATGCCTTTCAAAACTCTTTCCTCGTTGCGCCAAATTAGGCAGTGCAAGAGTTGGTCTCCGGTCTGTACAAGATGTAACCTTTCATTAAAAGTTAGTCTTGAAAAGGGCGATGCTAACAATTTAGCCACCACATCGTCCTTGATTACTCTCTCTGCAGTTGCCATCGCCATCGTTGCATACACTCACTGCAAAAAGCTAGCCGACTAGCTAGGCTCAAGCGTGAGAAAACAAGATAAGGCTCGCTATTGGCCTTGGGGCATCATACAATTGTAACACCTATTTCAAGACAATTTGTGATTGGTTGATTCTACTGTCATTCCAAAATGCTGCTCTAATTGAAATCAGTGTCAATGACGTTGGCTGGTGCCTTCTATTCAAAGCCTGAGGGCCTACCCAATGAGCGTTGAACCCAGCTAGATTATTTCTACCAAGAGACTACCAAAGAAAAATTCTGATTGGATATATGAACCATTCTTTTTCTAACACAAACTGAAGATATTCAATAGGAAGATCATTACAGTTAAGACAAAAAAGGATTAAATCAATAAAAAAACTTCTAATCTATAAAAACTAACTCAGCAAAAATCGAAATGTCCTCTCACTGTCAACTACATTTATTTTCAGCAAACTTAACATGCAGAAAACATTTGTATGAACATAACAAGATTCAACAACTGAAACATGAACTGAACAAGTTCCACAGACATGTGACTAACAAAAATTGAATAATGTGTCCCTGAACAAAGGAGGGGTCAAAATCAAACGGTCAGTATCTGGTGTGGCCACCAGCTGCATTAAGTACTGCAGTGCATCTCCTCCTCATGGACTGCACCAGATTTGCCAGTTTGTGCTGTGAGATGTTACCCCTCTCTTCCACCAAGGCAGCTACAAGTTCCTGGACATTTCTGGGGGGAATGGCCCTAGCCCTCACCCTCTGATCCAATAGGTTCCAGACCTGCTCAATGGGATTGAGATCCGGGCTCTTCGCTGGCCATGGCAGAACACTGACATTCCTGTCTTGCAGAAAATCATGCATAGAACGAGCAGTATGGCTGGTGGCATTGTCATGCTGGAAGGTCATGTCAGGATGAGCCTGCAGGAAGGGTACCACATGAGGGAGGAGAATGTCTTCCCTGTAAGGCACAGCGCTGAGATTGCCTGCAATGACAACAAGCTCAGTCCGATGATGCCGTGACACACCGCCCCAGACCATGATGGACCCTCCACCTCCAAATCGATCCTGCTCCAGAGTACACACCTCGTAGTAACGCTCATTCCTTCGACGATAAACTCAAATCCGACCTCGTCGGAGAAGGACACTTTTTGCCAGTCCTGTCTGTTCCAGCGACGGTGGGTTTGTGCCCATAGGCAACGTTGTTACCGGTGATGTCTGGTGAGGACGTTACAACAGGCCTACAAGCCCTCAGTCCAGCCTCTCTCGGCCTATTGCGGACAGTCTGAGCACTGATGGAGGGATTGTGCATTCCTGGTGTAACTCGGGCAGTTGTTGCCATCCTGTACCTATAAACCTGTTCCGCAGGTGTGATGTTCGGATGTACCGATCCTGTGCAGATGCTGTTACACATGGTCTGCCACTGCGAGGACCATCAGCTGTCCGTCCTGTCTCCCTGTAACGCTGTCGTGGGCGTCACACAGTACGGACATTGCAATTTATTGTCCTGGCCACATCTGCAGTCCTCATGCCTCCTTGCAGCATGCCTAAGGCACGTTCACAGAGATGAGCAGGGACCGTGGGCATCTTTCTTTTGGTGTTTTTCAGAGTCAGTAGAAAGGCCTCTTTACTGTTCTGAGTTTTCATAACTGTGACCTTAATTGCTTACCGTCTGTAAGCTGTTAGTGTCTTAACGACCGTTCCACAGGTGCATGTTCATTAATTGTTTATAGTTCATTGAACAAGCATGGGAAACAGTGTTTGAACCCTTTGCAATGAGGATATGGGAAGTTATTTGGATTTTTACGAATTATCTTTTGAAAGACAAGGTCCTACAAAAGGGATTTTTTACCCATACTTATGCCCTTAGGTTCCCCACTGGTAACGAGTAGTAGGTAAAATATTATTTTCTTTGAGTAATGACCCCAACACTGATTTGCTCTCTTTTGTTGTTTTCAGTGAACCATTTTGTTCAAGTCCTGCCTTTTTGGGGGAGAGGCAGTGGAAATCCAAGACACAGGTTGACACGAAGCCACTTGAAATTAGGTTGACTGACCTGGGAAGGGAGCACAAAGCCAGCATCAAATGAAAGAAATGAAAAGAAAGAGAAAAACTTATTAGATGTACTGAATCATTTTACTTTGTAGCCAACAGGGATTGGACAGCGAGTGAAATCAGACTGTGGGGCACAATGTGTGTTCACACTTGGTCCCTTTCAGCCAATTGTTGTGCAATGTGAATGCTCCAAAAGAACTCTGATCTCTCAAAAGAGCCCTGGTAACAAACTGAACTGAGAATCTTGAGAGGTGGTCTGAGTTTGGTTCACTTGATGTGATAAGGTGCATCTCATGAGAGGTGTAGGAGTCAGGCGCAGGAGAGCAGGGATTTCTGAGAAGCGTGTTTAATATAGATATATACATAGTCCACCAATACAAAATTGGCCCAGATGAATATCCAAACTATGCTCTTGAAGGAACGGAAACTCGGAGGAACAACCACAGTTCCGACACTACATACACATACGTAAATGTGTAAACAATAAACAGCATAGAATACCGAACGCAAATACCCACAAACTTAATCCTGCACGAATTAAGGCAGGTAAGAGGTGCCCTATATACACACAGAAATGAAAGCAATTGAAACCAGGTGTGAAAAGGAACACAGACAAAACAACCAGAAAAGGAAAAAGGGATCAGTAGCAGCTAGTAAACCGGTGACACCGAGCGCCAAGCGGCCTGAACAGGGAGAGGAGTTACCTTCGGTAGAAGTCGTGACACTTGAACTCTGTTTTAGTGCAATGTGAACACAAAGCTCGCCAGGTTCACTTATAATTACTCCCACACCAAGGAATAGGCTACTGCAACACTGTTTCCCCTGCCATAACTGCCACATTAGAGCCACAAACTGCTGTAAATATGCAGGTTGGCGATGCAATTTGGAGTACATTATTTACAATTAAAGCATTATTTAATCTACAATTCTTATTCTGCCATTTATCCTGTAACCAGTCATTTTTACATGTGAATATTACATTTTGATTATACTTTGTCTTATTTTTGAACTAAATGCAAACTACTATTAGGTTCCAAAATGTACACTGAGTATACAAAACATTGCTCTTTCCATGACATAAGTGGATCCAGTTGAAATCTTTGATCCCTTATCGATGTCACTTGTTAAGTCCACTTCAGATCAGTGTAGATGAAGGGGAGGATAGAGGTTAAATCATAATTTTTAAGCCTTGAGACAATTGAGACATTGATTGTGTATGTGTGCCATTCAGAGGGTAAATGGGCAAGATAAAAAATTGAAGTGCCTTTGTGTCAAGAACTGCAATGCTGCTGGGTTTTTTCACGCTCAACAGTTTCCCATGTGTATCAAGAATGGTCCACCACCCAATGTACAACCAGCCAACTTGACACAACTGTAAGAAGCATTGGTGTCAACATGGTTCGGCATCCCTGTGGAATGCTTTCGAGACCTTGTAGAGTCCATGCCCAATGAATTGAAGGGGTTCTGAGGGTAAAATGTTTTTAGAATGACACAAATATAAATTTTCACAAAGTCTGCTGCCTCAGTTTGTATGATGGCAATTTGCATATACTCCAGAATGTTATGAGGAGTGATCAGATGAATTGCAAGTAATTGCAAAGTCCCTCTTTGCAATTCAAATTAACTGAATCCCCCAAAAACATGTCCACTGCATTTCAGCCATGCCACAAAAGGACCAGCTGACATCATGTCAGTGATTCTCTTGTTATCACAGGTGTGAGTGTTGACGAGGACAAGGCTGGAGATCACTCTGTCATGCTGATTGAGTTTGAATAACTGACTGGAAGCTTCAAAAGGAGGGTGGTGCTTGGAATCATTGTTCTTCCTCTGTCAACCATGGTTACCTGCGAGGAAACACGTGCTGCCATCATTGCTTTGCACAAAAAGGGCTTCACAGGCAAGGATATTGCTGCCAGTAAGATTGCACCTAAATCAACCATTTATCGGATCATCAATAAC
This sequence comes from Oncorhynchus tshawytscha, assembly GCF_018296145.1. Lineage (NCBI taxonomy): Eukaryota > Metazoa > Chordata > Actinopteri > Salmoniformes > Salmonidae > Oncorhynchus > Oncorhynchus tshawytscha. The sequence goes on from NC_056431.1 coordinate 24,561,429, forward strand.
TTCTAGGAGAGTGGTTCAATTGTTGTAAAGAAGGCTTCAGGGCGCCCAAGAAAGTCCATCAAGCGCCAGGACCATCTCCTAGTTTATTCAGCTGCGGGATCGGGGCACCACCAGTACAGAGCTTGCTCAGGAATGGCAGCAGGCAGGTGTGAGTGCATCTGCACTCACAGTGAGGCAAAGACTTTTGGAGGATGGCCTGGTGTCAAGAAGGGCAGCAAAGAAGCCACTTCTCTCCAGGAAAAACATCAGGGACAGACTAATATTCTGAAAAGGTACAGGGATTGGACTGCTGAGGACTGGGGTAAAGTGTTTTTCTCTGATGAATCCCCTTTCCGATTGTTTGGGGCATCCGGAAAAAGCTTGTCCGGAGAAGACAAGGTGAGAGCTACCATCAGTCCTGGGTTTTGCCAACAGTAAAGCACCTTGAGACCATTCATGTGTGGGGTAGCTTCTCAGCCAAGGGAGTGGGCTCACTCACCATTTTGCCTAAGAACACAGCCATGAATAAAGAATGGTACCAACACATCCTCCGAGAGCAACTTCTCCCAACCATCCAGGAACAGTTTGGTGACAAACAATGCCTTTTCCAGCATGATGGATCACCTTGCCATAAGGAAAAAGTGATAACTAAGTGGCTTGGGGAACAAAACATCAATATTTTGGGTCCATGGCCAGGAAACTCCCCAGAACTTAATCCCATTGAGAACTTGTGGTCAATGCTCAAGAAGCGGGTGGACAAAGAAAACCCCACAAATTCTGACAAATTCCAAACATTGATTATGCAAGAATGGGCTGTCATCAGTCAGGATGTGGCCCAGAAGTTAATTGACAGCATGCCAGGGCAGATTGCAGAGGTCTTGAAAAAGAAGGGTCAACACTGCAAATATTGACTCTTTGCATCAACTTCATGTAATTGTCAATAATGAAATGCTTGTCATTATACTTCAGTATTCCATAGTAACATCTGACAAAAATATCTAAAGACACTGAAGCAGCAAACCTTTTGAAAATTAATATTTGTGTCATTCTCAAAACTTTTGGCCACGACTGTACATCCCTGGCTGTACATCCCTGGCTGTTCTAATCGTATGGCTTGTCCTGCACTGTGTATTTACCCATAGTTAATGCATAGCGATGTGAACGCAAAGAGGACTCGCACCACAAAAATGTTGAAGGGAGCTGGCAAGTGCTAATTTAACGGCAAGAGCAGTATGAATATAAAGGCAACCGAGTTATTTTTTTCACCCCAGAGTTCACTTTCAATTGGACTGAGATTGGTTATTTTACAGTTTTTCCCAATTGTTTACACACTAAACTGGTCCATGAGGCACAATGACCCAAACTTGTCACTCATTTAGTAGAACCATATACAAAATCTGCAATACTACTGGCACATGTTTTGATTCACGCTCAGATTGTAATTCTATAACTGTCACGCCCTGACCTTAGAGATCCGTTTTATTTGTCTATTTGGTTAGGTCAAGGTGTGATGTGGGGTGGGCATTCTATGTTTTGGCCGGGTATGGTTCTCAATCATTGTCTCAATCGTTGTCTCTGATTGGGAATCATACTTAGGTAGCCCTTTTTCCCTCCTTTCAGTGTGGGTAATTGACTTGTGTTAGTGGCACTTAGCCCTGTTAAGCTTCCTGGTCATTTTGTATTGTTTATAGTATTTGTTGGCGACATTTCTAATAAAGAGGAATATGTACGCTCACAACGCTGCACCTTGGTCCGCTTCTTACGACCCCCGTGACAATAACAAATTTGGCAAAACATTTGGCAAAACTCAACACAAAACCTCTACCTTTGGCAACGCCTCTTGGCGTTCCCAGGCGAATTTACCTGTCGATTGAAATCATCGATAAGGGAGTGATCCAGAATGTCCCTAGCAGGTACCCAACTTCTCTCCTCCGGGCCGTAACCCTCCAGTCCACCAGGTACTGGAATCCGCGTCCCCTCCTTCTAGAGTCCAAAATACGATTGACAGAAAAGGTGGGTTCCCCATCAACAAGTCGTGGCGGCGGGGAACCGGGACCGGCGGGTTAATACGTGCCTGAAACACAGGTTTTATTTTAGACACATGAAAGGTAGGATGAACTCTCCTATACGCCGGAGGAAGCTTGAGCCGGACCGCCACCGGACTAATGATCCTGGTGACATTGAACGGGCCGATAAATTTGGGGGCAAGCTTGTTCGAAACGGATCGGAGTGGAATGTTCTTAGTAGAAAGCCACACTCTTTGGCCAACGACGTATACCGGAGGCTTCGACCGGTGGCGATCGGGCCTTAGCCTTGGTGCGCGCCCCCACCCGGAGAAGAGTCTCACGGGCTCTGCTCCATGCGTGACGGCACCTCTGGATGAAAGCGTGAGCGGAGGGAACAGTGACCTCGGACTCCGTACTGGGAAAGATAGGTGGCTGGTAACCTAAACTACACTCAAACGGAGAGAGACCCGTGGCTGCCACTGGCAACGAATTGTGAGCGTACTCAACCATAGAGAGTTGTTGACTCCAGGAAGAGGGATTCTTAGAAACCAAACATCGCAACACTCTCTCCAAATCTTGGTTGGCCCTCTCCGTTTGACCGTTGCTCTGGGGATGAAACCCTGAAGACAGGCTGACACTCGCTCCCAGTAACCTACAAAACTCTTGCCAAAACTTGGACACAAATTGGGGCCCCCTGTCAGAAACTACGTCCATCGGCAGGCCATGTAAGCGAAAGACGTGATCCACGACAGTTACCGCTGTCTCCTTGGCAGATGGTAATTTAGGCAAGGGAATAAAATGAGCCGCCTTCGAGAACCGGTCCACCACGGTCAAAACAACCGTCTTGCCCTGGGAGGGCGGGAGGGCGGTAACAAAATCTAGCGCGATGTGGGACCAGGGTCTCGAAGGGACCGACAGCGGTTGGAGTAACCCATCTGGGGGTCGATTAGAAGTCTTCCCAGTGGCACAAACCGAGCAAGCCAAGACAAAACTGTGAATGTCACGAGCCATCAGTGGCCACCAAAAGCGTTGCTTAACCAAAAGCTAGTGCGGCTGACTCCTGGATGACACGCTACGTTGGAGCAATGCCCCCACCGAATAACATCGGACCGACACCCCTCCGGCACAAACAACCGATTAGGCGGGCAACCGGGCGGAGGCGTTACCCCTTCTAAGGCCGTTTTGACCCTCGATTCAACCTCCCATGTGAGTGTGGAGACCACTAGGGTCCCGGGTAGGATGCACTCGGGAGTGGATGGGCGTTCGGAATGGTCAAAAATGCGAGAAAGGGAATCGGGTTTGACATTCTTGGAACCCGGGCGATACGAGAGAGAGAAGTCAAAACGTCCGAAAAAGAGTGCCCACCGCGCCTGCCTGGAGTTGAGTCGCTTGGCGGTTCTGATATATTCTAAATTTTTGTGATCGGTCCAAACTATAAAAGGTACCCCGAACCCTCTAACCAATGGCGCCACTCCTCCAGTGCTAACTTCACTGCCAACAACTCTCTGTTGCCAATGTCGTAGTTGCGTTCCGCAGGTGATAACCGATGGGAAAGGAACGCGCAAGGGTGCATCTTGTCGTCAGAAGAGGAACGTTGGGAAAGTACCGCACCTACCCCCACCTCTGAAGCGTCCACCTCCACCACGAACTGACGCGAGGGATCGGGAGCTATGAGGATGGGAGCCGAAACAAAGCGGCTCTTGAGTTTGGCGAATGCAGCCTCGGCTGTATCGGACCACCTGAACGTCACTCTGGGGGAGGTTAAGGCGGTAAGAGGAGCGACTATCTGGCTAAAGTTGCGAACGAAACGCCGGTAGAAATTGGCGAATCCCAGAAACCTCTGTAGGGCCTTACGGGAATCTGGGCTTGGCCAATCCACCACAGCCTTAACCTTGTCAGGATCCATGCGAATACCTTCAGTCGAGACGATGTAACCTAGGAATGGAACGGATTGTGCATGAAAAATGCATTTCTCCGCCTTGACAAAAAGTCCATTCTCCAACAACCTCTGAAGTACTCGTCTGACGTGCTGAACGTGTTCCTGGAGAGAAGAAGAAAAAATCAGTATGTCATCCAGGTAAACATATATGAACTGATCAATCATATCTCTCAGCACGTCATTGACGAGTGCCTGGAAAACCGCTGGGGAGTTGGATAGCCCAAAAGGCATGACCAAATATTCGAAGTGCCCTCTGGGGGTGTTAAACGCGGTCTTCCATTCGTCCCCCCCCCTTATGCGAACCAAATGATATGCATTCCGTAAATCCAACTTAGTGAACACGGATGCTCCCTGTAACCTTTCAAAGGCTGAGGACATCAACGGTAAGGGATAGGTATTCTTCACTGTGATGTTATTCAACCCACGGTAATCAATGCAAGGACGCAGAGAACCGTCCTTCTTCCCCACAAAGAAGAACCCCGCCCCGCTGGAGAAGAGGAAGGACGAATGAATCCAGATGCCAGAGAACCAGAGATGTATCTCTCCATAGCCTCCCTCTCAGGAACAGAGAGTGAATATAACTTGCCTTTAGGCGGAGACTCACCTGGCAATAATTCTATTGCACAGTCATAGGGACGATGCGGAGGAAGAGAAGCAGCACGGGACTTACTGAACACCTCCTTCAGGTCGAGGTATTCAACGGGCACGTTAGACAAATCCACTGCCTCCTCTAGAAACACAGAATCAGACACAGACGAACAAGCAGACACCAAACAGGACTCAAGGCACTTGTTACTCCACATGGATATAGAGTTATGACCCCAGTCAACTCTGGGGTTGTGTTGGGTGAGCCAAGGGTGGCCGAGAACTAATGGTGCAAGGGGTGAGTCCATGAGTAGAAATGATAGTGTCTCAGTGTGATTGCCAGAAGTGATGAGTGTGATAGGTTCAGTGGTGTGAGAAATGTTGGGGAGTTCTTGACCATTGAGAGCGTTGACGGATATCTTGTGCGAGAGTGAGGTGATAGGAATCTGGAGTTTGTGAGCGAGCTTGAAGTCCATGAAATTACCCTCTGCTCCTGAGTCCAGTAAGGCTTGGGTGTCGTGCGTGTGGGTGGCCCATCTTAGTCTTACCGGGAGGAGAGTAGATGATGAGGTCTTCTCTGTGGTGACACCACCCGATAGTAGCCTCATGCTTACTACCGGGCCTGATCTTTTACTGGGCAGGAGTGGATAAAGTGGCCCGCTCTACCACAGTAGAGACAGAGTCCTTGGGATCTCCGCCTCTCCCTCTCTTCCCGGGAGAGGCGAGCTCTCCCCAGCTGCATGGGTTCGTGAGCGGAGGCTGAACTGGCCGTGTTCCCGCCGCTGGCATGCCAGCCCTCCGTGTCGTTATACGGTCTGTTAGGGCATGCTCGGCGGCCAATACGACTCAGACGAGCGTCGACCCTCAAGGCTAGTTCCACTAGTCCATTTAAATTCCTGGGAAGGTCCAGAACATAAATCTCCTTCTGGATCCGGTCCTCCAGCCCATGCAGGAACATGTCCCACTGCGCCTCCTCGTTCCACTGACACTCTGCGGCCAGAGTGCGGAATTGGATGGAGTATTCCGATACTGAACGGTCTCCTTGGCGAAGGTCAGCGAGTAGTCTGGCCGCCTCCCTACCCGCCACGGCCCGATCGAAGACCCTTCTCATCTCCTCGGAGAGTGTCTGGAAAGAGGTGCAGCATGGGTCCTGGTTCGCCCACACCACCGTTCCCCAAAGAGCCGCTTTGCCTGATAGCAGTGTGAGTACGAATGCCACCTTAGACTGTTCACGGTTGAAGGTCCGTGGCTGCAACGTGAATTGCATGGAACATCTCGTAAGAAAAGCTCTGCAATAGTCAGGATCACCTGAATAACCCTCTGGTGTCGGTAGCCGTGGCTCTAGCTGGGAATCCGGCTCTGGCGGGGCGGGTTGAACTGCCGGTGTAGGTGGCGCAGCGAGACCCCTCAGATGTCGTAATTGTTGGGTCAGCTGGGATACCTGCGTCACAAGGGTTTGTACTGCCCGACCTGTGCTGGAGATGTTCTCCTCTTGTTGATCCATTCTCGTGATACTGCGGGAAATGAATTCGGTCAGACTCGTTGAACTCGCTGCATCCATGGTCTGGTCAGATCGTTCTGTGACAATACAGAGGCGGATGCAAGATGCAAGCAACGATGGTTTAATTAATACAGTTTACAGCAGCAACAGGACAGACAGACTGTACTCAGACGGAATCCGACCCAGGGACTAGGGCGCATCTTCCTATGATAGCGTGCTGAGAAATCCAGGGAGTGTGTCCGGATGGGTAGGAGGAAGCACAGCAGATAATCCACACAAGGGCGGTGAGAGATGAGCACAGACACACGACACAACCTCAGAGAAGTAACAACGATCTGACAACAAGAAACACTGGTTACAGAACATATAAAGGGAAGATAAGTGATTCCAGCTGGCACAGACAATCAGGCCGAGATTGGGAACCACGCCCACACAAACACGAGAGAGAGAGAGAGAGAGAGAGAGAAAGAGAGAGAGAGAGGGAGGCAGTGGATTCATGAACCGTGACAAGCCCAATCTGAGCCGCTTCACCGTAGCATTCATCATCCGGACATTTCTAAATGAGAATAGGTATGTACTGCAGACATTGGACCTATCTACTACTTTTACTACTTGACAGTAGTACAACATAAAGCACAGTAAAGAATGTTGATTCCATTACATATTGTAAACGTTTCATGTAATACTGTATGTTTGAAATTGGGAGCTTTTCTACTGTGACATGTTTGTATTGTATTACTGTAGTGTTTACTGTACTGTATGCTATTTTGTTTTTGTAGAACTGAAAGACAACAACCACGTGGTGGTAGAACACGTCTATTTACAGACAAACAGGAGGCTGCCATTGTGCAACTGGTAGTTTAAAATAATGCCATAAGACTGTGGGAAATCCAACAACAGACTATTGAAAACCCTGCCATTATTATCAGAGTAGCTATAAACCATAGCCCACATCCTTAAGAATCTACTGTGTCCCATTTGAATGGAATTTCCAAAGAGTGAAGGATAAACGGTATGAATACAGGTATGTGCAAGAAGGTCATTTACTAGTATTACACTCTTGAAACTTTAGAGACTCATTGATATTGCCAGTGAACTTTACTATACAGCATTTACAGTATTTATTGTAATTTCATAGAATCATGGAGTTTGATGCAAGTCCCATCCCCCAGGAACTCATATTCATAGATGAGGCTGGATTCAATTTAGAGAAGAAGGGGAAGAAAGGAAGGAACATCATTGGTCAACGTGCCATCATTGAGGTACCTGGCCAGCGCAGGAGAAATGTCACCATATGCACAGTTATGAGCCACAATGAGGTCCTCCACTGCCATCCCACCCTAAGGACCATACAACCGTGCCCATCTCCTCAATTTCCTGAACAAATTACATGACAATCTTTTTCAGCCCGAGCAGAGAGAGCCAGGTGATCCTGAGCAGCAAATGTTTGTTCTAATTTGGGACAACTAGAGTTTCCATCTGGTTCCATGACCATCCCAGGTTTACAATTCTCTATCTCCCACCATATTCCCCATTTCTCAACCCCATTGAGGAGTTGTTTTCAGCATGGCGGTGGAAGGGGAATGATTGCAAACCCCATGAACGTATGGCCCTTCTCCAGGCAATTGAAGAGACCTGTGGTGACATTCCAGCAGAGTCCTGTCAGGGGTGGATGCGTCATGCCAGAAGATATTTCCCCAGCTGTCTGGACAAGGAGAATATTGCCTATGATGTTGGTGAAAATCTGCAGCTGGACCAAAACAAAAGACATGACTGATTTTGTTTTCGCAATGGATTATTGTTTCTTGATTTTACTGTATTTTAAGTGTTTTTAAGAGTTTCTTTATCTATTGCGTAAAGCATACAATACAGTAGTACAAAAAGGCTTTTTTTTTTCCCTTGAATATGCTAAATATATTTACTGTATGTTTGCATTTTTAGTTCATGTGTGCTTACAGTATGCTGTTTGACATGAATTGAGTCATGTTGAAATATAAAACTAACATTTTTGCATTTGTGTTCCTTTCTTGTTTGAGTACACACAGACACTACACAGTATAACAACAAAATCTTAGTCTTTACACTAAAATAGGTTCTGATAGCATTGTTTTGAATATGTCACATTAGTGTGTTCTCGGTTGTCACTAAGTTAGATTCATTTGATGTGTGTGTGTGTGTGTCTCATATGTATGCATAGTTTCATTTTGAGCAGGGAGTACATGATTTTAATTGCTTTGTTTCATTTTTTGCAAGATGTCTATAGGGTTTGGGGAAATTGGCTTTTTGGGGTTTTGTATTTGGAGTTTTAAGTACCCGAGATAGCTTCAGCAAACGTGTGTTAACAATTGGGAAAAACTGTGAAGAGGACTATATGTGAAAACACCCTTTGAAGTCCTATTGTTAGAGACACCACGACACTGACGAAGAAACACACATGCACGCAAACACACGGTTGTTTTTTGGGGAAAATGTAAAAGCTGATGCAAATGATCTTAAACGAGTGCAGTTAGTAAACTGAAGAGCATGGAAAAGGTTAAGAGCATAATGTCTCTTCTCCTCATTTCTAACCCTCACCAAATGATTCCTTTACAGCAGGGTGACTCGTTCCTCTGATGTTCCAGCTGGGCATGGCAATGTGTGTACTTCTTCATTGCTCACACCCCCAAATAACAATTCATAACAATTTATTATAAATAGAATGATAATATATATATGCATTATTCATGATTCATGGATGCAGAATTTTTGTGCAAGAGAATTATTTCTTTCTTTAAGGTGTTTTGCCCAATCGAGAGTCACAGATGACTGTATATTAAGAATGTGTATTTAGTGGTTGCATATTACTTCTCTCCCTTTGAGACTTAGAATTCTCATCAGATATCCATATATATTTCATATTATGTTTATCAAACGTGGGCAAAAGAGGTGTCTTAAAGTGCAGGGTCATTGGGGTGCATAATATGTGAACTACTGCAGAGAGGAAAGTGGTGAAAAATAAGTAACAAGAAAGTGAACTACCGTTATGAAGTTCCCTGTTATGACTGTGACAATGCCCAAGGAAATGACAACCGAAGCTGACAACAGAAACTGGAAGTGGATTTTGTTTGTCTGCTTTCTTTTTCTCCTTTTTCCCCTACAGTGCTATCGAGTTTCAGTATGGGCAACTCCAGGCCAGGTCTGAATGAATGAATTGAGAGTTTAGAGACTCATAGAAGTCTTTTGTACACACAGTGTAACTTTTATGTCCCTTTGTGACTGTCACTATAGTAGATCTATACCAAATATTAGTAACACCTTACTAATATTGAATTGGTGTTGTATGAATATGTCTGAATAATTCCCTTACTCTGACTCAAACAGAATAGAACAGAATACCTTTTTATCTGGGCCTAAAGTCACATTTACCACTTTAACAGGCAGCTCAACCGGGTGGTTGAGCACATTTTTACAACACATTTTAAATACAATTAAACATATGAACTTTGTATGGCGTTATCATCTCAACCAATGTAATTTAGTAAAATGATCATGTGGTTTTCATTATCAGGCTCCCATATTTTTTTAAACATTCATTCAAAGATGGTTAAAAACCAGATTGTGAACGTGAGAAAAAACAAACCTTATTTACCACAATTTTTGGGGTAGTAATTGTGTATAAAATGGGCAATTACAAGTTTTTATAAAATGTTTTTAACCTTTAAAACATAATTGAACAATGGTTATGTTGTTGTTTTACAGTTTTAGGAACCCTTGAATATTGTGCTCAATCAGACGGTTGGATTGACCATAATAAATTCCATTAATAAATTCCACATAATAAATTCCATTAATGGTCAACCATAAATTCCATTAATGGTTGACCATTAATGGAATTTATCATGTCTCTGCAAATACAAAAATCCTTTCAAATCCATATAATTATCTACTGTCTGCCTGTTATATTCAATATGTTTCACCATATCATAAAGTACATGTCATTTTACCTGGTATTCTAAGCATATAAACTGTAAAACACTTTAATTTAAGAGCATTTGAATAGTTTTATTAATATTTCATATCAGTCCTTGTGTAAACATTATAAGTAAATTAAGCAGACATAATGTAAATTCATGTATATATTTTTATGTTTAAAAAAGTCTAATACCAATACAAAATATGTTTACTCTAATTGGGCAACCCAACCAGCTGGTTGAGATGTTTGATATGCATTACCTATCAAAGTTTAAGTAATGCAAACAAAAAATTTATGGATTATACTGAGGCGAAATATAAAATATTTTCCTGATAATTTTTTCTTGGTGTACCAGTTAAAGGGTTAATGGTCTTTCTCCTCAGTAACCCAATCTATTTCTACACCCCTACAGTCACTTTTAACTGCAATTTGATTTTGAAACATTGAAAGGGATTTACTTTGTCACTTGTCTGTCCTGCCTCTGAATACTTTGGCTTGCAGTGTTGGCACATTGTACAATAGATGTAATATTTGTGACAGTGCTGAAGAACATCTGTGAAACGTTATGTTGTGTCTTTACACTACCTATCTACAGCTGAACATGCAATTAAAATAGTTCATACTTTACCCCACGTTCTGTTACCTAAAATTCTCTTACTCTGCAATGTAGGTCCACCTATCCATGATGCAATATCTTGAGTCGTTTTTATTACAAAAAATATATATATATTTATCAATGTATTCCTAATAATGTAATAATAACAATTTTTTCACTTCCACAGTGTAATGTCTCACATACTTTTTTCTGTTCTCTGCATGACTGCGTGGCTTTCTGGGGAAATGGTTGCTGTGTTGGATTGTACATGCCCAGCCTACTCAGCTGCCTCAATTAAAACTAGGAATGTGCATAGGACTTATTTCTCCTTAGATTATTCTCATATTTAGTCAACTAGACCTGTTTGTATTTTTGCCAGAAGCAGATACTATAAAAGTAAAAAGATGTTTGGTGACAACACCGGAAGTGTGCAGAGACAGGAGTTTAGGTAATAAAATACTAGTCTGAAAATCCCACTTAAATTGCAAGTAAACATTTACAGCTCTAGCCGATAGAGGATTTTTATCTGTTAGACTATTGAGAGGTTATGTTATTAAACCTCTTTTCATATTAAAATGTTGACCGTCATTAAATGATAAGCATACTTGGCGTGAACAGTGTGCATTATCACTGAATTGTTGTACAATTGGGATGGATTCAATGAACACTTTGTTCAGCAGTCCTCTGAGCAAATCATTTCCAATTATGACCTTCCATAAATGTAATAACAGCATATTGTTGCTTGGGAGAAAAAGGAGCAGCACAGCATTTCTCCAAATAAAAATGCCTCTGAGCATTACCATATTTACTTGCAATTGTCATGCATCCACATACTGAAACAGGCACAATTTACAAGAACATGGTGATTTTCAACACGCATTCAAATGTAATAATCGCACTTCTTTCGATTGGAAATAGACTTGAGAATAATTACAGAGATGAGAAAGAAATAGAGAGTTAGAGATACAAAGAGAAAGAAAATAAAGGGAGAGACCGACAGAGGCAGAGATGGAGAGAAGAGAGAGAGAGAGATTTGTAGTTAATTTGAGAAATAAAATATGGGTAATAGAGGACAGACAATTGCGATATATGCAGCTGAAAATAAACAGTCAGGCTGAGTACAATCTTATCAGGAAGTGGCTATAAACTGAATCTGACCCATTTATCACTTGACAGAATAGATCAGGTTTTGATACCACGCTGAGACAAAATGACCATAGGTTCAAACTAACTATAAAAAGGGAGAAAGACGAACAAGACATTTTAATCTTGAGGTAGGCTTTCGACTAGATCAATCCTATAACCAATACTAATGTTGAAATCTGAAGTTAGCAACTAGTAGCAAATAATACCTGACTATGGTGATTTGCTATGCCTTCATATACAGTATGCCACTTAAAGAAGAATGAATCAACTAATGAGTGTGTATATAAAGTTCAGGACCAAACTAAGTACATACACATCTGTAAAAGACTCACTGACCATCCAGAACTTGGAACTTTAGCAGATTCATCTCCTTTAAAAAGTTTCAGCCGAGATAGAGGAACTGCACAGATGGTGGTTAACTCTCCGCGAGCAACATGGGACAATTAGCATGTGAATTGATGATGATGCAGGCTCAGTGCTAATTGGAGGCTGGTAAATGAATGCAATTTCTCCCTACATCTCAGTGGGCAGAAACATCAGGTAGCAGTGTTATAAGTCTATTTCCATAACCAGCTCTGGCAGCATATAATAGGTTGATCATATGCGATGTGCAGCCAATCTGCACCTCGACCAGGAGCACTAATCACACACAGATTGCATTAGTGAGGCAGGATTTGGCTTTAAAATAATTAACAAGCGACAGTGTCCCATTCTACTCTCTAGGTCTGTCCAGGAGACAACGATTCTAATGTTTGGGGAATGGAAACTAATCTTTGGAGATGACATTTTTATAGAATATGACAATCCCTGTACTGCCAGTCATCTGCCCCCATCTCTATTTGAGTAAATGCTTGTTCACGCCACATATGAAAGCAGAACCAGGTTTGAAGCAATTTGACGCCAGACACTTCAAAAGTAATGCATATTGATGCCACTGCGTATCCCCACTCCAGCAATCTTATGAAGGCATTTGGTAGTCTTCCAAATCTCATACATGAAGTAACATTTTCCCATTTGGAGACAAAGTGTGTGCGTGTGTCTTCAATAATTTAAGGTATGATGGAATATCAGTACAGGCGACAGATGTTTGAATAAGTGTGCACGTGTTCAGGTAGCGCCTGCAGAGCAGATGTTTGAACCGCTTGACAACACAAAGCTCCATTTATAACCTGCTCTTAACTGGCTCCTCTGTCTGTAGTAACTCCTTCTTCAAGTTTAAATTAACATCTGCTGCTGCTCATGCATTCCTGACCATAGCATGTATTTATGTTAGGAATACTTAGTGTAAGTGTAAAAACTGTAAGGCGATCAATGTGCCCATTGCTGTTCACCTTCATTGTAAAGCATCTATAGCACCCATTGCTGTTCACCTTTATTGTAAAGCATCTATAGCACACATTGCTGTTCACCTTTATTGTAAAGCACCTATAGCACCCATTGCTGTTCATCTTTATTGTAAAGCACCTATAGCACCCATTGCTGTTCACCTTTATTGTAAAGCATCTATAGCACACATTGCTGTTCACCTTTATTGTAAAGCATCTATAGCACACATTGCTGTTCACCTTTATTGAAAAGCACCTATAACGCCCATTGCTGTTCCCCTTCACTGTCAACTCAGGATTGAAGTGACCAATGTAGCTGAATGAAGCTGGCATGTGTATTTTTATCCCAAATACATTCTCTACACTACAGAAGGTGGGGGATCTGTTTGGGGAATCCCTCTCATACAGTACAATGGATATGCTACATGGTTTGTCATCACACTTTCATTTAACTGATGATATTATGTAGTTGTAAAGGATGTCACGCTGCTTTCTTAGCGAGTAACACTTCCTCCTGACTCAGCTCATGAAGCTTGATTCGAGGACCTATGCCTTGCCAGCACATTATGACCCTCCTCCTGAAGCGTCTTACCAGTGTTCTACATTCACCCCTGAAACTTACTCAACAGCGTTGAGCTAAGCGCAACTGTAGATCCGGGTCACAGCTCAACTGTAAAGGACGTCACGCTGCTTGATTGGCGAGTACCACTTCCTCCTGATAAGTCTCGTGCCGAGGATCGAACCTGGGACCTCTGCCTCCTGAAGTGTCTTACCAGTCAGCCCATGCGAAAAGCTAGTTATGCGTAAATGGAGACACACATCCCAGTTTCACACATCCCCATGTGCTACATAGTGTCATGACTGTCCTGATCAGGTCAGGTTACAGGAGACCACAACCCTACAGTTTATCTCTCAACCCCAACAGAGGAGGAGCAATCTAGGGGTCTGAAGATGTGGGGGTTTTATGACCCCTCACGCCCCTGGTAAATCTCAGGCCACAGTTACTATGGAGAACCAGCCTCAGAACATTAAATATGAAATAAAGGGACTTTGGAACAATGGTTTCCGTCAGCCACAATGGTGGTCATGACGATAGATGGAATATGAAAATGTATGTCGTTTTTGTTTTGTTATTAAAGGTTAATAGATGACGTTATTACGAAAACATTGTAATGTGAAGAGTTTTCCTAGTATATGTTTGATGTTTATTCATTGTACGTTGTGTGGGAAATGTCCAAATCAAAGGGAATGTTGTGGTAAAGATGAAATTTGAAGTTGTCTAAAATTGGATTTGAGAAAAACCTAGACCTTGCTCTTAACTTGGTACGCCCAGAGAATTGCCCTAAAGGCGGTTACGCCCACTTCTGTCACGAGGGTATAAAACCTGTGAGTAAAGAATTTACAGATAAGACTACGTGACCCAAGCTGCAGCCAAGGTCTAAAAAGTCAACGAACCCAGAACGCAACACAAGTTTGAAGACAAAGAAATATTTTTCTACCCAAGCTACGGATGAGTAGCTGTGTCTAAGCGGGTGAATTCAAGCCGGACCTCCTAGCATCCAATCCCAGCGAATCGTGGTATCTAAACGGTTTCATTCCTATGCTGTGAGCTCTGAGTTACAGAGCTGTCTGTCATCAGAAGACCCCTTCCAGGGCAAGGGGGAGGGAACAGACTCCTAAGCCAAAAGGACACTGACATCGTGAGGATGACCAGAAAGGTGCGCCGGAGAAGTGTGTCATCGAGCAGCCTGAACGGTCCCCTGAACGGTCCACGCAGAGAATCCTCGGAGATCTTCCCCACGTAATTACATCATTATATTCTGACCCATAAGAGCAGCAGTTTGGGGCAAGGCTAGGGTTGTCACGTTCTGACCTTAGTTCCTTTGTTTTGTCTTTTGTTTTAGTATGGTCAGGGCGTGAGTTGGGTGGGTTGTCTATGTTAGTTTTCTATGATTTGCCATTTCTGTGTTTGGCCTGGTATGGTTCTCAATCAGAGGCAGCTGTCAATCGTTGTCCCTGATTGAGAACCATATTTAGGGAGCCTGGTTTCTATTGTGTTTTGGTGGGTGATTATTTTCTGTTTTGTGTGTCATCACTAGACAGGACTGTTTTGTTTGTTTGTTCAGTGTTCAGTTTTGATTATAATAAAAATCATGACACTTACCACGCTGCACCTTGGTCCTCATCTTCTTCCACCGTAGGCCGTTACAAGGGTTAGAATAGCATAGCTGACAAATTCACCCAAATGTATATTTCTCTTGTGTACTTTCTTTTTTTCGCTCTCTCTTCGAAATCCCCATTTTGGGAAACACGCGCCATAGTGTGTTGGCCCGTTATACTAAGTTTTAATCAATAGCCTATAATGTGTTTTGTCTGTGTATCTTTTATCATCATTTTAGCTTTTTAGTAAATAAATATTCAACTAAGATTGGTGTGGTACGAAGTCATTGGTGAGACCCGGGTCCGTGCAGATTCACGGACTATACGACGTTCAGAACGAGACTGTAGAGGTAACTGGTTAATTAGCGGCTGTTGTAAAATTGATATTCTTTGAGTTAATTTGGGAAATAAAAACTCAATAAAAACTTGTTTTCCCATGGTGCCCCAGGTTAATGAGATAATAATTGCTTGATTCAGTTAATCACGCAATTACAAACTTTTAATCATTCGATGAAAAACAGTCGTCACATTAACTAATACAACGTCAAGACAATAGTCAAAGCAAAATAGGTGAGCCAGGACTAATGCACAAACACCGGAAAACGAACAACTCTGACATTCCACTTTCGACTGAGTATTGCTCAATTAACATTATTGTTTATTTATCCTGATTGTGCCTGTGGCTGGCAGTCGAGCCACTTGGGAAGACTGGCCTGGGAATCTTTCCTTTGCTAAGCAGCCTGGCATTTCTCAGAGCTCACGGTTCCCTCCAGGAATCCAGCAGCAAGAAGCAGTAAATCAATAGGAGCGCCGAGAGGGCAAATGACAACCCGTTTAGGTTGGCGGCCTACTTCGTTTCACAACATGTGGCCTGGCCTTCTAAACCAAATGCACAGTCTCGGGGAGAAAATATTTCCCTGCACTAAATCAGATTTGGCGGCAGGTGGTCCAGGGGTTTGTGAGTGAGCTGCCTATACACTCCTGCTGCCGTGATAGTATAGCGGTTCCGAGAGAAAACACAATTTTTCATCGGCCACTGTTTTCCAAGCCTCCCTTTCCACCACAGCTCCATCAGTTCAATGGATCAATGATATTCACTTTGTCATGGTCTTTGTTCATCAGTCAACACAATGATAGCTTGATAAAGCACCATTTATCATAATACATCTACAGTGTTTAGGCTGCAGTGCATCATATTCGTACTCTACAGACTGGTGAACTGAAGTCATAAAATATGTTATTAATAGCCTAATAGTAGGTTTTTTGATTCTCACAATATGTATACAAATAATGAAGTTGTTGATTTACAACCATAACCATGATCTGCCATTCTAAGCTTATCTAAATATGGTATTGGCAGTAAATACAGTGTCTCTGTGTTTCCAGAATGACTTTAAATGTATTCATGTAGTGTGAGTGAACATTACAGAGAAGACTTAGAGATGACCACCTCAAGTTTTAGGGTTCAAAGGAAGGATAAGAGGGTGCTCCCATCTTCCACGCTAAAATAGATTACCCTTTTACTTTTATTAAACCGGTGTGAAAGGACCATAACCCTCGGGGCCCAAATTGAGGCATGGGCGACAGAGGAGAAATAAATTCAAGCCATGTACCCAAATCCACAACAATTTGTCCTGAGCAGCAAAGTCACCCCAGAAAAAGAGGCATAAAAGCTAACTGAGGGATGAATAATGTATGTGAGGCAAAACTCGATTACATAAACGTTATTTATCTGATTGACTGGTGCTGTGGTGGCGAGGTTCAATTTCCGCTCCCTCGCTCACACTTCATAGCCTCTCACTCTGTGATCTACAGTATAATCTTTACATTTCAAGAAAGTGCAGGACCTTTTTTTCTCCCCCTCCCTCCCATTCCTTAAAGTTGTTTCCTGCCTCTGTCTCAAAGACCCCTGTTATATTGATCATATGCAAATTAACCTAACAGCAAATAGCATCATCATGTTCCTCTCATTTTCCTTGAACCTTAACAAAATTGCACCTCTACCATCTGGGAATATCTGGGAGATTTAACCTGTGTCTGATTTTTTTTTTAAACTCCCATACGGTTGTTATCAGTAACTCCTGGAATTAGCTGTTTAACAGAGGCAATCAAATCAATTGTAATACATTTACAGGTGCATATATAGGCCTATACTTCGGCCAAAGTTGATAGGCGTTGAAGGCTTTGATTGGTGGAGAACAATTCAATCGCTATGTGATTGATGCATGTGGAAGTTACACTTGCAGTGTGTTATAGCTAGGAAGGAGCAGGACAAATTGGGATCTCAGAAAATGCATTGTATGGTACAGTAGTGCCAGGCATCACCCTAAAAAGTCCCTCTGGATTATGTTTTTTATTGAGTTGTTAATTAAGCTCTAATTTGTGGAGTTGACAAACCTTGTTGAGTCATTTGCATAGATTTATGCTATAAATAGCAGCTCGATCCGCTGAGGACAAATGAAAGAATGGTGAAATGGAAATGTCTGTTTGACCTTCGCAATATCAATTCTCCAGTGATCACATGATGCCAACAAATGATGCATACGCTCTGTACAAGTAAAAATGTATTTCATTCTACACTGTAAAATGTGAAAATGAGTGGACCTCGGGAACTGGTGCACGGAATGAGCAGCAGTACCGGGGGAATCTGTGACAAATGCAAAGATTGTGGGAAGTTATGTGCAAGAAGATCAGAACTTCTCAAACATTATACACTTGATAATAGGCATTATGGACGTGGTCATAAATACCCACGTACTTACTCAAATTTCACATTCAAGAATACTTTACGGAGCCATCTGTCAAGAAATCACCCTGCCCAGCGGTACTCAGTAACCAAAGTCTTATCTATGTTCATGTGCCATATCTTTCTACAGAAAGGGAATATTTTCAACATATTGGCCAACACCTGAAAAATCATGAGACTGCCCATACAAAACCAGCATTTACGAGAATTTCAAAACTCATAAATATAAATTGACATGCAGTGAATTACTTTGAACTTAGCATTGTAAAAACAAAGAGCCTTACTCATTCTGATGAATAATATTTTAACAGTGTTCCTGCTGACACTTTGGATGGGGAGGATATATCATGTAATGAAGGGAATTATTATTATAATTGTGTATTTTACCCCCTTTTCACCTCAATTTCTTGATATCCAATTGCCATCCAATTACGTTTTGGCTCATCGCTGCAACTCCCCAACGGGCTCCGAAACATGACCCACAAAACCTCGCTTCTTAACACCCGCCCGCTTAACCCGGAAGCCAGCGACACCAATGTGTCACAGGAAACAACTTCCATCTGACGACCAAAGTCAGCCTGCAGGCACCCGGGCCGACACAAGCAGTCACCAGAGTGCGATGAGCCAAGTAAAGCCCCCACCAGCCAAACCTTCCCCTAATCCGGACGCCCTATGGCGGCACACAATTGTGACACAGCCTGGGATCGAACCCAGGTCTGTAGTCTGTAGTGACGCCTCAAGCACTGCGACACTCGGGAGGCAATGAAGTGAATTTCGATACGTGATTTGACAATGAAAGAAATTGAGCTATTAATTGCCACGGTCATTAAGTAAAAACAAATATCTTGTATCTAGTGCAGCTGTTGATGAGCTCCTGTAGGAGTTTCAGTATTTGATCAGTTCTGTATCTCTGCCTATTAAACAAAAGACTGTGACCCAAATATTATAGGATCACAGTTGCCAAGTTGACAAATCAGTTGTTCAAGAGATTGCCAATGACCTCTGCAAGTCAAACCCCATTCAAGTAGCGATAGAAGACAGAGGTCCACTCTTTACAGCTTAGAAACAAAAGGGGTTTTATAAGAGCCACTTTAGTGTTGTAGAACCAGTAAAATATGTACTTGATTCAAGAAATAAGAATTATTTCCAATATATTTAGGCTAATTGCAGCTAATTCTTAATTGTTATAATATTCTAGATCAGGCTGGCAATCTCAAGCAGCATGCTACAACGGAGACCTCCCGGACGCTCAGTAATCCCCCTACCAGCGGTGATTTTGTCCAGCTTTCCCGAGAACCCCATTTACCTCCTCCGGAGAACTATGCTGGGGATCCTGGAACCTACTGGGCGTTTCTTTCCTAGTGCTCCCTCATCTTTGAGCTGCAGCCCTCTTCGGTTCCTTCGGATCGTTCGACGATAGTGTATGCCATAACGCTGATGTTTGGAAGGGTGCTCACCTGGTCTACGATGGTTTGGGAGCAACAATCCGCCATTTGCCTTCGTCTGGATGATTTCATGGCGGAGATGAGGAATGTGTTCGATTCTCTGGTGTCCGGGAGAGAGGCTGCCCAAAAGATACTTCTACTACGTCAAGACTCCCGCAGTGTGGCAGACTACGCAGTAGACTTTCGCAGATTGGCCACAGAAAATGCATGGAACCCAAAGTCCCTGTTCGACACCTTCCTTCATGGATTATCAGAGGAGATTATAGAT
Source organism: Oncorhynchus tshawytscha (assembly GCF_018296145.1). Lineage (NCBI taxonomy): Eukaryota > Metazoa > Chordata > Actinopteri > Salmoniformes > Salmonidae > Oncorhynchus > Oncorhynchus tshawytscha. The sequence continues at coordinate 24,581,076 of NC_056431.1, forward strand.
GAGCTCGCAGCTCGGGAGTTACCCTTGGACCTCGACTCCCTCATAGCCTTAACCATGAGGATCGATGGGCACCTACGGGAATGCAGGAGGGAAAGGAGGTCTGTTCTGGGCCACACTCCCTCGTCCACGGCTGCTTTCTCGCCTTCGAAGAACCACAAAAGTTCCAGATGCCTGCATTCCCACAAAGATCCAAATTCACCCGAGCCTCCTCGGGAATCATCGGGCAGGGCTAGATTGTCGCCTAAGGAATGATTATGTAGGCTCACTCATAGTACAGTTCCCATTAACCTGCGAGTGTCGGGCAATCACAGTGAGTCCATACAGTTCCTACATTGAATCTCCCCATGTTCCTGTTGTTTTGGGGTTTTAATGGCTCCAGAGGCACAACCCCATGATTGACTGGCCCACTGGTTCTATCCTGGGTTGGAGCCTGTTCTGCCACTCACATTGCCTTCAAGCTGCGCAGCCTGCCCTGGAAAATCCTCAGATTTCTCTGCCATTCCCGCCGAGTAGCAGGATATCCTGGAGGTTTTTAGCAAGGCTCGCAGCACCTCCCTTCCTCCGCATCGGCCCTACGATTGCGCCATTGACCTCCAGACATTTGGAATGCCTGGTTTGAATATGGGAAGGAGACGAGTGGAAGACAGCCTTCAACACGGCTAATAGACACTACGAGTACCTTGTCATGCCATTTGGACTCACCAACGTCCCTGCAGTGTTCCAGGCTCTGGTCAACAATGTGCCCCGTGACATGCTGAATCGGTTTTTGTTTGTCTACCTCCCTGACTTCCTTGTTTTCTCCCCTTCTGCTCAAGAGCATGTCCTCAATGTCCGACAAGTCCTCCAACGTTCGACCCAGGAACAAAAGTTGCACACCTGCACTTTCCTTTCTCATCGCCTGAATTCCGCTGAGAGGAACTGTGAAGTTGGTAATCGGGAGCTTCTTGCGGTCAAGATGGCACTGGAGGAGTGGAGGCGCTAGCTTGAAGGGGTAGAACACCCATTCTTAGTTTGGACTGACCATATGGACCTAGGTTGGGCAAATGGTGTTGAGTGATTGAGTGATTTCATTCTTCATTTTGACGTCATTTCCGGTCACAACTTGCAGACTTGTTTTCGAGTTGCTGTGCGTTTTGTTGCCAACCTATTTTGCTACCTGACAACTTTACGGTTTTTACTTTTTAATTACCGTTTATATATATATATATTTTTTTTTCCTCAACTTTTTCACTCCGGACGCTTTATCTGGACACAATTCGTCAGGACCTCCAATAGCCGAAGCTAAGTAGTAACATTAACATGATGCCTTCTAATTGCAGTCGCTGTACTCGCCTAACGGCGAGGATAGCTGTGCTACAAGCCCAGCTTCAGACGCAATCGTTAGGCAAGGGTAATTTCAGTGTAGGAAAGGATGAAACAGCATCTGTGCCACCAGTAAGTACAGATAGTAGTATAAATCCCCTGGCACAGTCCCCGCAGCCGGACAACTTTCTCACGGTTTCTGGAAGGAAATGCTGTAGGAACGGTCAACCGGTGTCGCTCATTCAGCCGACAGAAACTTTCAACCTGTTTTTCCCATTAAGCAGCGAGTCGGAGTCAGAGGCCGAGTCTTCTCTGGTCTCTACTCCTCCCGTTACGGGGTCTGAGACGCCGAAGCTTCCCACCATTATCTCTGACAAATTGAAAACTCTAGTCATTGGCGACTCCATTACCCGCAGTATTAGACTTAAAACGAATCATCCAGCGATCATACACTGTTTACCGGGGGGCAGGGCTACCGACGTTAAGGCTAATCTGAAGATGGTGCTGGCTAAAGCTAAAACTGCCGAGTGTAGAGAGTATAGAGATATTGTTATCCACGTCGGCACCAACGATGTTAGGATGAAACAGTCAGAGATCACCAAGCGCAACATAGCTTCTGCGTGTAAATCAGCTAGAAAGATGTCGGCATCGAGTAATTGTCTCTGGCCCCCTCCCAGTTAGGGGGAGTGATGAGCTCTACAGCAGAGTCTCACAACTCAATCGCTGGTTGAAAACTGTTTTCTGCCCCTCTCAAAAGATAGAATTTGTAGATAATTGGCCCTCTTTCTGGGACTCACCTACAAACAGGACCAAGCCTGACCTGCTGAGGAGTGACGGACTCCATCCTAGCTGGAGGGGTGCTCTCATCTTATCTACCAACATAGACAGGGCTCTAACTCCTCTAGCTCCACAATGAAATAGGGTGCAGGCCAGGCAGCAGGCTGTTAGCCAGCCTGCCAGCATAGTGGAGTCTGCCACTAGCACAGTCAGTGTAGTCAGCTCAGCTATCACCATTGAGACCGTGTCTGTGCCTCGACCTAGGTTGGGCAAAACTAAACATGGCGGTGTTCGCCTTAGCAATCTCACTAGGATAAAGACTACCTCCATTCCTGTCATTATTGAAAGAGATCATGATACCTCACATCTCAAAATAGGGCTACTTAATGTTAGATCCCTTACTTCAAAGGCAATTATAGTCAATGAACTAATTACTGATCATAATCTTGATGTGATTGGCCTGACTGAAACATGGCTTAAGCCTGATGAATTTACTGTGTTAAATGAGGCCTCACCTCCTGGCTACACTAGTGACCATATCCCCCGTGCATCCCGCAAAGGCGGAGGTGTTGCTAACATTTACGATAGCAAATTTCAATAAAAATAAAAAAAATGACGTTTTTGTCTTTTGAGCTTCTAGTCATGAAATCTATGCAGCCTACTCAATCACTTTTTATAGCTACTGTTTCCAGGCCTCCTGGGCCATATACAGCGTTCCTCACTGAGTTCCCTGAATTCCTATCGGACCTTGTAGTCATAGCAGATCATATTCTAATCTTTGGTGACTTTAATATTCACATGGAAAAGTCCACAGACCCACTCCAAAAGGCTTTCGGAGCCATCATCGACTCAGTGGGTTTTGTCCAACATGTCTCTGGACCCACTCACTGTCACAGTCATACGCTGGACCTAGTTTTGTCCCATGGAATAAATGTTGTGGATCTTAATGTTTTTCCTCATAATCCTGGACTATCGGACCACCATTTTATTACGTTTGCAATTGCAACAAATAATCTGCTCAGACCCCAACCAAGGAACATCAAAAGTCGTGCTATAAATTCACAGACAACACAAAGATTCCTTGATGTCCTTCCAGATTCCCTCTGTCTACCCAAGGACACCAGAGGACAAAAATCAGTTAACCACCTAACTGAGGAACTCAATTTAACCTTGTGCAATACCCTAGATGCAGTTGCACCCCTAAAAACTAAAAACATTTCTCATAAGAAACTAGCTCCCTGGTACACAGAAAATACCCGAGATCTGAAGCAAGCTTCCAGAAAATTGGAACGGAAATTGCGCCACACCAAACTGGAAGTCTTCCGACTAGCTTGGAAAGACAGTACCGTGCAGTACCGAAGAGCCCTTACTGCTGCTCGATCATCCTATTTTTCATCCTAACTTAATTGAGGAAAATAAGAACAATCCGAAATTCCTTTTTGATACTGTCGCAAAGCTAACTAAAAAGCAGCATTCCCCAAGAGAGGATGACTTTCACTTTAGCAGTGATAAATTCATGAACTTCTTTGAGGAAAAGATTATGATTATTAGAAAGCAGATTACGGACTCCTCTTTAAATCTGCGTATTCCTTCAAAGCTCAGTTGTCCTGAGTCTGCACAACTCTCCCAGGACCTAGGATCAAGAGAGACGCTCAAGTGTTTTAGTACTATATCTCTTGACACAATGATGAAAATAATCATGGCCTCTAAAACCTTCAAGCTGCATACTGGACCCTATTCCAACTAAACTACTGAAAGAGCTGCTTCCTGTGCTTAGCCCTCCTATGTTGAACATAATAAACGGCTCTCTTTCCACCGGATGTGTACCAAACTCACTAAAAGTGGCAGTAATAAAGCCTCTCTTGAAAAAGCCAAACCTTGACCCAGAAAATATAAAAAACTATTGGCCTATATCGAATCTTCCATTCCTCTCAAAAATTTTAGAAAAGGCTGTTGCGCAGCAACTTACTGCCTTCCTGAAGACAAACAATGCATACGAAATGCTTCAGTCTGGTTTTAGACCCCATCATAGCACTGAGACGCACTTGTGAAGGTGGTAAATGACATTTTAATGGCATCGGACCGAGGCTCTGCATCTGTCCTCGTGCTCCTAGACCTTAGTGCTGCTTTTGATACCATCGATCACCACATTCTTTTGGAGAGATTGGAAACCCAAATTGGTCTACACGGACAAGTTCTGGCCTGGTTTAGATCTTATCTGTCGGAAAGATATCAGTTTGTCTCTGTGAATGGTTTGTCCTCTGACAAATCAACTGTAAATTTCGGTGTTCCTCAAGGTTCCGTTTTAGGACCACTATTGTTTTCACTATATATTTTACCTCTTGGGGATGTTATTCGAAAACATCATGTTAACTTTCACTGCTATGCGGATGACACACAGCTGTACATTTCAATGAAACATGGTGAAGCCCCAAAATTGCCCTTGCTAGAAGCATGTGTTTCAGACATAAGGAAGTGGATGGCTGCAAACTTTCTACTTTTAAACTCAGACAAAACAGAGATGCTTGTTCTAGGTCCCAAGAAACAAAGAGATCTTCTGTTGAATCTGACAATTAATCGTAATGGTTGTACAGTCGTCTCAAATAAAACTGTAAAGGACCTCGGCGTTACTCTGGACCCTGATCTCTCTTTTGAAGAACATATCAAGACCATTTCAAGGACAGCTTTTTTCCATCTACGTAACATTGCAAAAATCTGAAACTTTCTGTCCAAAAATGATGCAGAAAAATTAATCCATGCTTTTGTCACTTCTAGGTTGGACTACTGCAATGCTCTACTTTCCGGCTACCCGGATAAAGCAATAAATAAACTTCAGTTGGTGCTAAATACGGCTGCTAGAATCCTGACTAGAACCAAAAAATTTGATCATATTACTCCAGTGCTAGCCTCTCTACACTGGCTTCCTGTCAAAGCAAGGGCTGATTTCAAGGTTTTACTGCTAACCTACAAAGCATTACATGAGCTTGCTCCTACCTATCTCTCTGATTTGGTCCTGACGTACATACCTACACGTACGCTACGGTCACAAGACGCAGGCCTCCTAATTGTCCCTAGAATTTCTAAGCAAACAGCTGGAGGCAGGGCTTTCTCCAATAGAGCTCCATTTTTATGGAACGGTCTGCCTACCCATGTCAGAGACGCAAACTCGGTCTCAACCTTTAAGTCTTTACTGAAGACTCATCTCTTCAGTGGGTCATATGATTGAGTGTAGTCTGGCCCAGGAGTGGGAAGGTGAACGGAAAGGCTCTGGAGCAATGAACCGCCCTTGCTGTCTCTGCCTGGCCGGTTCCCCTCTTTCCACTGGGATTCTCTGCCTCTAACCCTATTACAGGGGCTGAGTCACTGGCTTACTGGGGCTCTCTCATGCCGTCCCTGGAGGGGGTGCGTCACCTGAGTGGGTTGATTCACTGTTGTGGTCATCCTGTCTGGGTTGGCGCCCCCCCTTGGGTTGTGCCGTGGCGGAGATCTTTGTGGGCTATACTCAGCCTTGTCTCAGGATGGTAAGTTGGTGGTTGAAGATATCCCTCTAGTGGTGTGGGGGCTGTGCTTTGGCAAAGTGGGTGGGGTTATATCCTTCCTGTTTGGCCCTGTCCGGGGGTGTCCTCGGATGGGGCCACAGTGTGTCCTGACCCCTCCTGTCTCAGCCTCCAGTATTTATGCTGCAGTAGTTTGTGTCGGGGGGCTAGGGTCAGTTTGTTATATCTGGAGTACTTCTCCTGTCCTATTCGGTGTCCTGTGTGAATCTAAGTGTGCGTTCTCTAATTCTCTCCTTCTCACTTTCTTTCTCTCTCTCGGAGGACCTGAGCCCTAGGACCATGCCCAAGGACTACCTGACGTGATGACTCCTTGCTGTCCCCAGTCCATCTGACCGTGCTGCTGCTCCAGTTTCAACTGTTCTGCCTTATTATTATTCGACCATGCTGGTCATTTATGAACATTTGAACATCTTGGCCATGTTCTGTTATAATCTCCACCCGGCACAGCCAGAAGAGGACTGGCCACCCCACATATGCTCTCTCTAATTCTCTCTTTCTTTCTCTCTCTCGGAGGACCTGAGCCCTAGGATCATGCCACAGGACTACCTGACATGATGACTCCTTGCTGTCCCCAGTCCATCTGAACGTGCTGCTGCTCCAGTTTCAACTGTTCTGCCTTATTATTATACGACCATGCTGGTCATTTATGAACATTTGAACATCTTGGCCATGTTCTGTTATAATCTCCACCCGGCACAGCCAGAAGAGGACTGGCCACCCCACATAGCCTAGTTCCTCTCTAGGTTTCTTCCTAGGTTTTGGCCTTTCTATCGAGTTTTTCCTAGCCACCGTGCTTCTACACCTGCATTGCTTGCTGTTTGGGGTTTTAGGCTGGGTTTCTGTACAGCACTTTGAGATATCAGCTGATGTACGAAGGGCTATATAAATAAATTTGATTTGATTTGATAAGAATATTGAATATCTCCGCACCGCCAAACGTCTCAACTCTATACAGGCTTGTTGGGCTCTGTTATTCACTCGGTTTTTCTTTATCATCACCTACTGAATGATAAGCCTGATGCTCTCTCTCTCGCCTTTATAGTTCTGTGGCTACTGTCAAGGCTCCGGAGAAGACCCAGATGCAGACAGTTTCGAAGTAACAAAAGATATTTACTCAAACAGGGGGGGCAGGCAAACGACAGGTCAAGGGCAGGCAGAGGTCAGTAGTTCAGAGTAGAGTCCGAAAGGTACAGAACGGCAGATAGGCTCAGGGTCAGCTCAGGCACAGGTCAGTAATCCAGGGTGGTATGGCAAGGTACACAATGACAGGCAGGCTCAGGGCCAGGACAGGCAGAATGGTCAAAACTGAGAAAGATAGAAAACAGGAACTAGAGACAGACAGGAGCAGGGGAAAAAATGCTGGTAGGCTTGACGAAACAAACTGGCAAAAGACAAACAGAGAACAAAGGGGAAGATGGATGACACCTGGATGGAGAGTGGAGACAAGCACAAAGACAGGTGAAACAGATCAGGATGTGACAGCTACATCATCAGACCCAGAGACCATCCTCCGTACCTCCTGTCTCACGGCTACACTTGTCTGGGGAATCAAGAGCATGGTCCGCAAGGACAAGACGTTCGTCCCTTATGGGCCCATTCCTCAAAGTTTACCTTTCATCCTGGCTCCCACCGGACTCTAGCTTTCATCCGACAACGTTTTTGGTGGCCCACTATGGTTTCTAACATCTCCACATTCATCGCTGCCTGCACTGTGTGTGCTCAGAACAAGACTCAGCGGCAAGTTTTCGGCCCGATTCTGGAAGGCGTTCTGCACCCTCATTGGGTCGTGGCCAGCCTGTCCTCTGGGTTTCATCCTCAGTCTAACAGCCAGTCGGAGCATGCCAATCAGGACCTGGAGACTACTCTTCGGTGCCTTGTCTAGGCCAATCCCACCACCTGGAGCCAGCAACTCGTGTGGGGAGTACGCCCTGAACACCCTTCCCTGCTCAGCCACTGCATTCTTGCCTTTCAAGTTTTCCCTTGGTTACCAACCTACACTCTTCCCAGGGCAAGAGGAAGAGGACAGCATACCCTCAGCCCAAATGTTCGTCAATCGCTGTCTGCGTACCTGGAAGGGAGCCCAGTCAGCTCTTCTTATGATCACCTCCAAGTATCGGTGACAGGTGGACTGCCACCGGCCCACGGCTCTCCACTGTTGTCTCGGGCAGAGGGTATGGCTCTCCACTCGGGATCTGCCCCTCAGGGTGGAAACCTATAAACTTTTCCCCCACTTTGCTGTTCATCTTCTGTTGCAACGCACCCTCCTTATACATCCCACATTTCATGTGTCTAAGTTGAAACCTTTGTCTCACAGCCCTTTGTCTCCTGTTTCCAGGCCCACGACCCATCCCTGTCTCATCGATGGCCATCTGGCATACACGGTAAGACACCTCCTGAATGTTTGACCTTGAGGCAGGGATTTCTAGTACCTGGTTGACTGGGAGGGGTATGGCCCGGAGGAGAGGTGCTGTGTCCCTGCTAAGGACATCCTGGACCCGGCCCTCATCGCTTACTTTTACCGCCGGAATCCCGGGTAACCAGGTATGCGCCCGGGTAGGATGCCAGATGGCGCCCCTAAAGGGGGGACACCATCACACCCTGATATGTTTCACCTGTCTTGTGCTTGTCTCCACCCCCCACCAGGTGTCTCCCATTTGTTCCCATTATCCCCTGTGTATTTATGCTGGTGATTTCTGTTTGTCTGTTGACAGTTCGTCTTGTCTCGTCAAGCCTACCAGCATGTTTTTCCATACTCTTGTTTTTCAAGTCCCTGTTTTCTAGTCCTCCCGGTTCCGACCTTTTATGCCTGCCCTGACCTTGAGCCCGCCTGCCATACCATTCTGCCTGGCCTGACCTCGAGCCTGCCTGCCGTCCTGTACGCATCTGACTATGACCTGGTTTACGAACTTCTGCCTGTCCTCGACCTGCCTCTTGCCAGCCCCTTGTCTATCAATAAATATCAGAGAATCGAACCATCTGCCTCCTGTTTGTGCATTTGGATCTCGTCCTGTGTCGTTATACCTACATTATGAGATTAATGCTACATTTATGTAGCCAACAAATAATGACTAACTGTGTCTGTGCTGTGTTTCTGCTCTCTCTGTGTGCACCTTTTTATAACAAAATGGCTGAAGCCTGCAAGATTAAAGGTCGGCTTCGGGGAGAACAACAATGAAAAACTGACCTTCCAGAATGTCATACCAGAGTTGCTGGATGACCCGCTCGAAAAGATAAAGAGTGCCTTTGGGTTGAAAGGCAACATTAGGCTGCAATATATGTACACACATTTTGACAAGGAGTACATCAATCTGACTTCTACCTCTGAACCTCAGGATTTGGGAACAGTGAAGGTGGTCGAGCAGCACACCAACTCACCTTTGACCAGTACCCCTATAGAGATTGCATCTCACTCAGCCTCACATGGCTCTGACAACTGCATCTCCATTGCATCGGATGACACGCTGATCTTCCCGTCCTCCGAGTCTGTGTTGTCCCGAACCGAACAGTGGCCAAAGGACTTTCCGATTCCATGCGTCTCATATGACAGTGAGATCCAACTCGAGAGGGCAAATTCTGAATACCAGGTTAGCCAAACAATGCTGAATGTCAGGTTCAAGCTGAAATATGATATACTGAACAAACTATCAAAGGAAATCTTCAAATACAGGGCCTACCCAGAAGAAGAAGACTGCCGCTTTCAGAGGCTTTAATCAAGAAGCACCCCTGGTTAAAATAACCTGGATCGTTCAATGGCTGCTACGGTTGGAAACAAAGACTTAAGCACAAAATGGGAAACTACAGGATCCAGCTCAAATTACACAGGTGTTCTGAGCTCTCAGTTAACTCACTGAAATCCAAAGTGACTGCAGATGCTTTCCCTGCAAAAAAGGTTAAGAAGCCAAAATGAGCCAAGGCTAACTAAAGCCTGGATTAGTTTTAGTACAGTGGGATGTTGGTTGAGAGGAAATACTAGATGTTGGTGATTTTTATGGACATTCAGGTTGGATTTGTTATACTGATTCCAAAGCTCTTTGCTGTGCTATTTGTGTCAGATCAATGCCGAGTTCCTAAGGATCACGACTGTTCCTCTGGAAGAGAAGTTCATGGCCCAGTTAGACACGCATTCAAGTCAGTTGCTCAAAGTAATCCGAGCCAAAGGAGGATAACTCAAGCTGGCTTTGCAGGGAATTATTACGGGGCACATTTCACCAATCAGCACAGAGGCCTAATTAGAAAGTTGTATTTGCATAGTATTTTAGTTTTCAGTAAAGCATATAAACAAGTTTGAAAAATGTGAAAATCTAAGTTTTACTGAGGTGAATTATAGATTTGATTGTAATCAAATAATACAAGTGTCATAATTAAATGTAATTGCAAGTATTTTTTTTACCTGAAAAAACGAATTTCTTTGTTACCAGTTGAAGTAATACATTTAAGTTGATCCAACTAATCACTTTTAAAGTTTAGCACAGTAATAAAACAATGCAAAACCTAACTGGATCAGCATTATAAATTTCCTGAATATAAATAACCCCTTCAGTCATTGCTTACCACAAAAACATTTCTGTATTTTCCACAGCAGATTTCAAGACTTCCGGAAGGAACGGCTTCCTTGTTTTGGCTGCCTTGGCTGATGACAAGGTCTCGCCACGCTTGTAAACTGTCAAGAGTGCAGCACATTATCAAAAACAAATTAAGGGCCTATGGTAACTAAACTATTGCTCTCGCACCTTCCCCGATTATTCAATCTCACAGTCCTATTGCTGGCCTGAGATAAGACGGAGAATCCATGCAGCCGAGGCTTATCTGAATATAACACACGCTCTCAGGAGTATGGGATTTCACCCCAAACACCTTTACCGGGTCCGTGCATCAGGTATGACCCATTATTAATGTGGGAATTTGCTTTTTTTCTCCTTAACCGCGAGCGAAGCCACATCAATAAGCGATAAGAAGTTTCACTCAATTTCGATTAGACGTGGGGTTAGAACTTTTAGCACAAATATTGATTTGGGGTTCTAAAGAATGTCTTTCATTTCTTGGTATTTTGACTGTTATGACTCAGCCTTCTGAGTCTCTGCATTATTTTGTTCACTAACAGTCAATATATCTTTTAGTTATTGACTAGTTCTAATGACTTGAAGGCTGTATTCAGTCACATTGTAAATGAAAATGTGAAAACAGTTTCCCTCATCTCCTGCTCAGTGAAGGGCTCCCGAGTGGCGCAGCGGTCTAAGGCACTGTATCTCAGTGCTAGAGGCATCCCTACATAACCTGGTATGATTCCAGGCTGTATCACAACCGGCTGTGATTTGGATTTCCCATAGGGCGGCGCACAATTAGCCCAGCGACATCATTGAGTTTGGCCGGGGTAGGCCGTCATCGTAAAATAAGAATTTGTTCTTACCTGACTTGCCTAGTTAAATAAAGGTTAAATAAATAGAGGATGGTAACATTACTTTCCATAGGCCAAAATAATCACCTGTAACTCAAAGGCACTCAGGGATAGTTAGGGCATTGTACTTTTAGCATGTTTTTTTTCTTCTCTGTATATGGATCACTGCCATCCTCGTAGACATGTGTAACAAAATGTGTATAAAAGACTTGGCTTTGTTCTTTGTTGCTTTTTTCTCAGTATGATCATTATTGTCATTAGTGCTAATCTAGGGGCAAATGCCTGAGCAGATGTCTGTTCTGAGGCTAAAACAGAGGAAGGATTACTGGCAGTAAGAGAGTCCCACTGCTCAGAGAACATGCCATGAGTGATGGTCAGAGGCTGAACACTGCCAATACTCAATAATTACATATTGTTGCAGTCAAAATATCAGAATTAAGAAAATAATGACCACTGCAGGGGTTTCGGAGTGCGGCTAGGAACATGACCCCGAATAACTATCGGTAGGAAGCTAGTATTTATGTTTTGTGAGATATGAGACTGTTACTTCATGGCACAAACATAGTAATGTGTTATAAAATCAAGTTTTTTTTTACTTTCAGTGCTGCCATTGATCTGTGTAGCTCATATCTCAAAAGTCCTTTTCACTAAAGACACATGACACTACTTACACTGGCTTAGGGTGTCCTATAATATGCATCATATCAAAGATCAAATTATATGTGAATGCTAAATCGGTGTAGCAGTGTTGACACTACTTTCTGAAGAAGCCTTAGGACAGCCAATTGCCACTTTGCTACAAGTTGGTGTAAGGTGGGGGAGAGTAGAGTGATAGCGGCATGACTCCAAAATGCAGATTCCCATTCATTAATCTAACCTGGCGTCTACTATTGATTTCCCATCAGCCAGGCAGAATCAAAATGCCGCTCACAAGTCAAACTGGGGTAAGGAGGGTAGTTTTAACTCCAATATTTTTCGGTTAGGTTTGCGCAGGTTTGTGTGTGTGTGTGTGTGTGTGTGTGTGTGTGTGTGTGTGTGTGTGTGTGTGTGTGTGTGTGTGTGTGTGTGTGTGTGTGTGTGTGTGTGTGTGTGTGTGTGTGTGCCGTGTGTGCCTGTGCTTGTGTGCCCCCAGGATCCTTACGATCAATGCCAAGCAGAGGAAAAGTGCACAAAGGAATAAGACGGCCGAAGGAAATGAACCAAATTCAATTTCAGCCTGCGCTTCTTTAGCTGTCCGCCACACAAAGAAGTAACTTATTATGAGGAGGGCGCCACAATCACTATTATTCAGACCCTGATGAGCTACCCTCCATTTGATGGCACTTTTCAATTTACCTCACCTAACAACAATCACTGTATTATCAATATTTCAATGAAGAGGGTCACATTAATTTCAGAGTCTCGATTGAGGGGTGCAGGTGAGGGTATTGATTGCTCAATAGATAAGAAATCTCACTTGTTCAAGCATTTTTTTTTTGCGCATACGCGTACGTCTGTTGGTTACTTGTACGCTAAGGAGCTGAATAAGCAAATTGATGACTCATGCAGACAACATAGATTCAGGAAATTGGTTTGCCGGTGTGTAACAAAAGGCTTGTCATTCACTGTAGAAAAATGGCTTTAACCTGTGACTTTCTCACACTCTCCCTCACATAAACACATTCTCTCTCACTCACTCTCTCTTGCTTGCTTTGAGATGTGTGTGGGTGTGTGTTTCTCTAAAGCACTGGTGCTATAAGTTTCAGAGGCTGTGTGAAGACTTGAGAGGTGGCTCACTTCAGCCCCTTTGTGATAAAGTGATAAGGGCATATGAGTGGTGTTTTGATGGTGGGAGAAGAGCACTGCATCGCAGATCTAATAGCACAATCTCAGTGGCCATGTCTACAGTAGATACATTTCTTAAGTCACACCCTGATCTGTTTCACCTGTCTTGTGCTTGTCTCCACCCCCCACCAGGTGTCTCTTATCCTTATCCATTATCCCCAGTGTATTTACAGCTGCGTTTTCTGTTTGTCCATTGCCAGTTTGTCTTGTTTTGTCAGGTCTTACCAACGTGTTTCCCGGTGCTCCTCTTCTCTAGTTCTTGCTTTCTAGTCTTCCCGGTTCTGACATTTCTGCCTGTCCTGACCCTAACTCTGATTGACTCTGCCTTGGATTACGAACCTCTGCTTGTCCTTGACCTGCCCTTTGCCTGCCCCTTTGTTAATGCAAATATTCGGAGAACTGAACTATACGCCTCCTGTGTCTGCATCTGGGTCATAATAAGACTAAAAAGATCCATTTGAATGTACTGTAATGTTCATTAAAAACATACTCTCATCATTGATGACCGAACAGTCTTTAAAATGAAGATCGTAGACTAAAAACAAGGATTTTCGCTCATTTCTGCCAGGCTAGCTGTCACATAGCTTTGTTTCCAAAGGCAACAGTGTGGCATAAAGGGTTGCTAAAAAAACAAAACCAGGCTTGATCATAGCTTTACCTCCACCACAGGTCTCTCTCTCTCTGTCAGTAATTACATGGTAAAAAAATGTCACTAGATGTTTTTATTTCAATATTGCAGACGGGATGCTGTCAAAAGCGGGAAATGCATGTTTCCTCCTCTCTCCTTCCTCTCTCCCCATCTCCCCCCCAGACAGACAGGCAGGCCGATAGGCAGACAGACGGGCATAAAGATACAGACTGTTTCAAGTTTCAATATCCTCTTCAGAAGTAAATAGAGAATTCATAACAAGACTCTTCATTTTCAGAACTCCAAGACCATTGTGTCCAATGGAGGTCAAAAATGCTTTTGGGTCGATTTACTTCAAACTTCACGTCAGTTCATATTGCTTTTATAAAGTTAGCAAACTATCAAAAAGTGACTGAATGTTTTAGATTTATATATAACATTAAAGAGAATTGGCCAGGCTACAGTGATGTTTGTCAGACCATGAGACATCCCGAAATTCGATCTTCTCAGGAAAACCTTTGCAGCCTCCAAACATCCTACAAACTATTATGACCACTCTATGGAAAGGGGAGACACTCAAGAACACGATGGTGTTCTCCCCCACAAGTGTCACAGGACTCGTCTGAAGTTAACCCATACAAACAAATGGAACTATGGAGGTAGTTTTGTGGCAACAAAAATAAGGGGTTAAATTCCCTGAGCGTTCTTATATTTCCTACAGTTGAAGTCGGAAGTTTACATGCACTTAGGTTGGAGTCATTAAACTAGTTTTTCAACCACTCCACAATTTCTTGTTAACAAACTATAGTTTTGGCAAGTCGGTTAGGACATCTACTTTGTGCATGACACAAGTCATTTTTCCAACAATTGTTTACAGACAGAATATTTCACTTTTAACTCCCTGTATCACAATTCCAGTGGGTCAGAAGTTTACATACACTAAGTTGACTGTGCTTTTATTGACATCATTTGAATCAATTGGAGGTGTACCTGTGGATGTATTTCAAGGCCTACCTTCAAACGCACTGCCTCTTTGCTTGACATCATGGGAACATCAAAAGAAATCAGGCAAGACCTCAGAAAGAAAATTGTAGACCTCCACAAGTCTGTTTCATCCTAGGGAGCAATTTCCAAACACCTGAAGGTACCACATTCATCTGTACAAAAAATAGTACGCAAGTATAAACACCGTGGGACCACACAGCCATCATACCGCTCAGGAAAGAGACACATTCTGTCTCCTAGAGATGAACAACAACAAAGGAACTTGTGACGATGCTGGAGGAAACAGATACAAAAATATCTATGTCCACAGTAAAATTAGTTCTATATTGACATAACCTGAAAGGCCGCTCAGCAAGGAAGAAGCCACTGCCCCAAAACCGGCATAAAAAAGCCAGACTACGGTTTGTAACTGCACGTGGGGACAAAGATCGTACTTTTTGAAGAAATGTCCTCTGTTCTGATGAAACAAAAATAGAACTGTTTGGCCATGATGACCATCCTTATGTTTGGAGGAAAAAGAGGGAGATTTGCAAGCCGAAGAACACCATCCCAACCGTGAAGCACGTTGATGGCAGCATCATGTCGTGGGGGTGCTTTGCTGCAGGAGGGGCTGGTGCACTTAACAATTTATGATGGCATCATGAGGATGGAAAATTGCATGGATATATTGAAGCAACATCTCAAGACATCAGTCAGGAAGTTAAACCTTTGTCGCAAATGGGTCTTCCAAATGGACAATGACCCCAAGCATACTTCCAAAGTTGTGGCAAAATGGCTTAACAACAACAAAGTCAAGGTATTGGAGTGGCCGTCACAAAGCCCTGACCTCAATCCTATAGAAAATTTGTGGGCAGAACTGAAAGAGTGTGTGCAAGCGTGAAGGCCTACAATCCTGACTCAGTTACATCAGCTTTGAAAGGAGGAATGGGCCAAAATTCACCCAACTTATTGTGGGAAGCTTGTGGAAGGCTACCCGAAACGTATGACCCAAGTTAAACAATTTAAAGGTAATGCTAGCAAATACTAATTGAGTGTATGTAAACTAAACCACTGGGAATGTGATGAAAGAAGTAAAAGCTTAAATAAATCATTCTCTCTAGTATTATTCTGACATTTCACATTCTTAAAATAAAGTGGTATCCTAACTGACCTAAAACAGGGAATTTTTTACCAGGATTAAATGTCAGGAAATGTGAAAAACTGAGTTTAAATGTATTTGGCTAAGGTGTATGTAAACTTCTGTCTTCAACTGTATATACAGTATAAGACAAACATTTATCCTTATGATTTATTTTTTGAATGTGTTATTCAATTGTGTTTATATGGGCTATAGTATTAAAGTCCAAATTCAATATTTTATCAAATATTTGTTTTATATATATTTTTTTTATACCTAAAGTGGTCTTGAAATTCAAAATCAAATAGCAAAATTAATTAATGGTATGACCATCTTAAAAGTTGCTAATGGTAAAGGACATACACATATGAGTTGTTTTTCTAGATCTATTGATCTGTGACTAACTAGGGAAAAAACTAAGTTACTTTCATCCCGGTTCTCTCCATAACTACACATCTAACATCTATAAATAAAACACACACTTAAAGGTACCCAAAACCAATCATTTCTGATGAAAAACCACAAACGTGAAAAACTGGTGGATATAGGGTTTTTGGAACAAAACTCTTAATTTTCCCCAACCCAATCCCTCATATACCAAAACAACACGGTGGGCTGATATTTTGCTGAAAAAACAGAATCCCCTCTAATTCACAGATAGCTACAATCTGGGATTTTTCTAGATGTTTCCGCACAAGGTTGAGATTTACATTTACAAGCCCCTGCCCAACGAGCTGAAAAATAGCTCAAGTCCATGGCTGGAGAGCACTAAGTGCACCTTTGAGTTGTGTTTCCAATTGCTAAAAAAGAAAATGTGAAAATGTAAGGTATTTATGGGTGTATTGGCCATTAAAAATAGAGATGTATATCTGAATATATGGCCGTATCAGAGCTCAGGAGGCAGACAGTTCAAATCACAGATATTTATTAACAAAATAGGGGGCATGCAGACAACATGTCAAGGGCAGGCAGAGGTCGGTAATCCAGGGCACCGTCAGTATGGCACAGAATGGCAGGCAGGCTCGGGGTGAGGGCAGGCAGAGTGGTCAAAACTTGAAAACTAGAAAAACAGGGACAAACGAGTAACAGGCGTACACGAAAAATACGCTGGTAGGCTTGACGAGACAAGAAGAACTGGCAACAGACAAACAGAAAACACAGGCATAAATGCACAGGGGATAATGAGGAAAATGGGCAACACCTGGAGGGGGGTGGAGACAAGCACAAGACAGGTGAAACAGATCAGGGTGTGACAGACCAATTATATATCCATGAAATATCATCATCAAATGTGTGTACACCAACAAGGTTTTTTATCTACTCAAAGACAGAAGTATATTTTCACATAAGAAAAAACAAATATTTTCTGATGTAGTAGTCACACAGTGAAGAATTCAAATCCCAAATCCCAAATATGAATGAAGAGTATTTTGGAGTTATGAGGACTTAATTAAGTGCTCAACCCTTCGGCTAGTGGGGTTTAACATGTCAAACCCTTATTCACTGGCTTTCTGGATCCCTTAATGTGTAATGACATACTGGGAACCCCAAGGAGCGACCCTGTCAGAGTATCCCCCAAGAGGGACAAGACCCTTTAACCAAGGCCCAGGCCTCTTCGGCCTACTACTCATGACAAGGCCTCCTACCCTCCAGCGAAGACCCAGAATTGACGTGAGTGCTAAGAAGAGAAAGTCACAGCTCCAAGTTCATGATCTGACAGGCGCAACGGTCAGGACTCAGCTCTAGGCTGTTGTTAACAGTACACGTGGAGACCAACACAGCATGTTCAACAAACTCAACTTGGAGCCCGTTGGTACTACAAAGGAAGGAAGGAAAATGGCTAATTCCTTCTTTCCCTTCTGTAAACACAGCACTTATCACTGTAATTCAATTGGTTTTCTATTCTCCAATGTCGTGACACTACAGTGGAGGCAACCATGTATTAAGTTTAAATTAAGCCATCATGTCCAAATTATGTCATGTTTACCCCTCTCACTCACATACAGTCACATCCAAAATTATAGGCACCTTTGATAAAGATGGTATACTAACGCAATTGTTCAGAGAAATATATTTTGTTTAACAAGTAATATGTTTTTTCCCTCAAAAGGATACGGGTAAAAATGAATGCCACCTCTTTTTTCAACACCTTTCATACCTCACCTTACGAGGATAACGGCATTGAGCATTTTTCTAAAATGTTTAAGGAGATTGGAGAACACAATGGGAGGGATCTTAGACCATTCCTCCATACAGAATCTTTGGACTGCCCTCTTCAATTCAAACTACAAGTTTTCAATGGGGTTCAAGACTGGAGACTGAGATGGCCATTGCAAAATGTTTGATTTTGTGATACCACACCCACCACTGGTGTGCGTGGACAAAGAGCTATGGTGTGCGTGACCATAGCACTGTTCCAATCCAGGTGCCAATGCTGTTTAGCAAACTCCAGGCATTAACATTTGTTGGATGACATGAAAATAGAGCTCTTTGGCCATACACCCCAGTGGTATGTTTGGTGTCGAAATAAGGATGCATAAGTAGAAAATAACCCCATGCCTACTGTAAAATATGATGGTGGATCTTTGATGTTATAGGGCTATTTTGCTTCCACTGGTCCTTGGGCCCTTGTTAAAGTCAACGGCATAATGAACTTTACCCAGTACCAGGACTTTTTTTTTGCCAAAAACCTGGTTGGCTCTGCCAGGAGGCTGAAACTTGGCAGCAAGTGGATCTTCCAGCGAAAAAGTAATCCTAAACTCACATATTAATCCACAAAGAAATGGCCACAAAATCAACATTTTGTAATGAACATCTCAGTTTCTGGAATTGAACCCCATTGAAAACCTGTGATTAGAATTGAAGAGGGCAGTCCATAAGCGCAGACCAAGGATATCGAAATATTATGTATGGGAGAATGGTCTAAGATCCCTCCCAATGTGTTCTCCAATCTCATAAAACATTTGACTAAAAGGCTCAGTTCCGTTATCTTCGTACGGTGAGGTATAGAAAGGTGTTGAAAAAACACTGATTCCCTTAAATAAAGCAGCATTTTCTCATGTAAAACCAGAACAAATATTTCTCTGCATGCATCAGTAAGGTGAGGCGCTGTAGGATCACCTAGATTCTTAGTTAAAGCAAAGATAAAAGGTTGAAAATTGAGAAATTGTTGGTACAGTATATTTTCCAGATTATCGCCTCAGCAGAGCTTTTGTCAATACAGTGCAACTACCTGGATAGCAGATCACACAGCCATCACCACTTAGCAGCAGGTAACAATTAACGATGCTTCTCGCCATATTATTTTGCTGGTTTACGGAAATTAGTTGTCACCTGAACGCTAATGAGCTGCCAAGGTCATAAGGTTGATGTTGCTAAACATGCCTTAAGTTTTAGGCCTACTGCTTGTGGTATAGAGAAATGGACATCATAATAGGCACAATGGTCATTTGGAAATTGGCCATCTTCCTGAGTAATTCCTCTTGTGAAATTAATGGATGCCAATATCTCTCAGAAAAGTAAAATACTGATTAGTAATTAATCATGATTTACTGTAAGCTAGGTATGGAGGAAATATGTCTCAAATGTTACTTTGTATATTTTGAAAAGCACCCAATCAAACAAAGTGCACATTAGTATATGGTCATTGGGGTAAAGAAAATGACATATTCTCAAACTGTAATGGCCATAGTCACGTAACCATAACTGCTGTTGCCTACCATTTATCTTTATCAATATTTAAATACAAGAAACAACTACATGGCGCATTGCAGCTAAGAAGATGTGAGAAAAAAAGATTGAGGAAAGGACATCAATGGATGTCAGCCAAAGTACCCAGTTGGGAGGCAGACTCGTTTTTCATTAAGATTAAGTGTGTAGCAAGGGTGGCCTATCTTTCTGTGCCTCCAGCTGACACTTTTCTCCCTTTCCAACAGAGCTTGTGTGTGTGTGTGTGTGTGTGTGTGTGTGTGTGTGTGTGTGTGTGTGTGTGTGTGTGTGTGTGTGTGTGTGTGTGTGTGTGTGTGTGTGTGTGTGTGTGTGTGTGTGTCACCACGGTTTCAAACAATGGGAATGTTATCAAAGGTTGCCAACAGCAAATGACACACACAGAGGGGAATATTTGCCCTAAATCTGTTTTCCTAAAGGAATAGCAACCATGTAGTTGGGCGAACCGAAATTCAAAAAATAAGCCTTTCCTCTAAAGGTTTGGACTAATGGAACTATTATAGAAATATCCCACTACGTTAAAACGTGTCTTGATTCAGAAGTGTAACACCATGAAGTGAAACCTTTTGACAATATGTTAGTACAGTAAACATATACACTTGTGGACGCATTAATGGTTGAAAGGCTTTGGCACACCAATTGTGGTTGTTTTGTAGGATGTGCTAGCAGTCAAATGCTAAGAAAATGCAGTAACCCTTTATTTTACAGCCCTGTAAGTACTAGGTACTTGCTTGCTAAATACTTGGTAACAGAATATACTGTACTTAAATATATAATGATAAAGAAACAGTAACTAAGTACTCTGAAAATAGGCAATAGAAATACCGGTTGTTACCCATCAATTATGTTAAGAACCATGACATTTACCTATAAATACCCAGTACTGACCGGGCTGTAAAATAAAGGGTAACCAAAAACGCAACATAGGTTCATCCTTGTGACTCGTACAGATCAGTGATCATTGTTGATGTGGAATGAACCTTGCCAAGAGATTCACACCATTCCCTCCATTCTCACTGAGAATTTCCAACAAGCAGACCGCAAACATTGAAACGTCAGCACAATGTTAAGGGAAGTGTTTTCTTCACAATCCTCTCAACAAATACCAGTGTCATTACATTCCGCCCATCTACCAACAGACGCTATCTATTGAGTCAGATTGAACGGCAACCGTAGAACAGAGCTAGTGACTGAATAAAGCTCCAAACTGAAAGTTTTCCAGTTGCACTTCACAAGTGCTAGTTCTCTTGGGAGCATACATAATCCTTTAAAAGCCGTTACCACAAAAGGATATTCTGAAACCTATTGTAGGTCCTTACACCAACTTCTATTCAGTTTTAAGGTTTCTACATAAATGTCATCTGTCTGTCCTTTAGTTGAATCTGTGATACAAAGGAAATCAGAAACTAGATCTATAGGATTTCACTGGAATCCATCTGGTGAAAATCCCTCAGCTGTTGGGTAATTCACTTGGTAGGATTTCTATTGTGGAAACATGTTCAGGATGGATTTTTATGAGAATAAGTGAGTTATCAGTCCTGTCTTTTCTTGAAAATATGATCGGTTCAGAATGTTTATCGAAGTTCATTCATCCTGCTATGTGAAATATCCCACAGATGGTCATTTGGTTTCAAGTGTTTCAAACGGTTCTCACTTTTTTTTTTTAAGAATCACATTTCTGTTGATTTTCCACACCTCCCATTCACCATATGCTAAACCCTCAACACGAAACTCAATCAATTCTTTACAAAACTTCTACCTAGGCTGCTATACCCTTTACATTTGAACAGGGCTGTATTTAAATTCCCTTCAGTGCTCGATGGAGCTTTGAACGAAAAGGCATGAAAGCGCAAGGCCCTGACTATTTTATCTTACGCAACTGTCAATCAGCATAGGTGTTAGACGCCTCCCGAACGAACACTGTGCATTTAGTGAGAGCATTTAGTGTCATCATGTCACATCTTCCTTCATGGGTCTGGTAAAAGCCCTACAAGTTAATACATGTTAATGCTCTCCTCGGGATAATTAAGACGAATGCTACTCTCAGACACTTTTATGCACTCAGTGTAGCCAGCGTTGTTCTCCGTATGTCACCTGAGAGTACTAAGTTGAGAAATGTGCCATGCTGCTCTAAGTGATTTAGGATCGAGTTCAAAGAGCCCTTACAACTCTCTCTCCCTCTACTCCTTGTCATGTTTTATGGTTTTCATAATCGTGACTCACAAACACCAAACACACACACACACACAGAGACAGAGAGAGAGAGAGAGAGAGAGAGAGAGAGAGAGAGAGAGAGAGAGAGAGAATATGAAGGACGTGTGAAAGAATAATGATCAGAGAGAGAAAGAAAGAGAGCCCACTGGGCACAGACGTCAATTCAACGTCTGTTCCAAGTGTAAACAATGTTGATTTAACCAGTGTGTACCCAGTGGGAGAGAGACAGAAAGAGAGGGAGAAAAGAGAAAGAGATATCCCAATATTTGTTATCGCGGTGTATTCATTTTATATGAAGTGTCGGGTATGTTTTACATAATAATATAAGAAGTAACACAAACTATATAATCTAATTGCGATCACATATACAGTATATATATAAGACATTGTCCTTTCATAGAAACAGCAGTGAGAAGGGTATCCCTAATCTGGGACTCTTGCCAAATAAGGCAGACATGTTTCTTGAGACGTGGTAAACCCAGGTTTGGCGTCGTATTATTGTTGTTGCTGGGTAAGAGTTGAAACAGGTTTCATACCAGCACCATACCTCAGAACTAACAATAAACATATCCAGTTGGAACACTGTGAGTCACACCATTGGTCAGATGGTGTGCCAAGAAAAAACATACTTTGAACAAACAAACGGAACTTTGGAGCAATAGTAAGACAACCAAACACCCCATTATGTAGAGGGACATCTGGTGGGTTTCTGTGCTCTCTGCGGGTTGTCAACAAACGATGTAGGCAACAAGGAACTCAACAAGCGGAGACACACATGTACAAACTCTTATGCGCCTAATTTTGAACGTTACACTTCTGCATGTCTTCACTTCAACACACTAGTTTACCTTACCACTCTGTCCTTGAAAGGGAAAAGGAAATGGGGATACCTAGTCAGTTGTACAACTGAAATATGTCTTCCTTATTCAACCCATCCCCCTCTGAATCAGAGAGTGGAATACTTAAAGGTTAGACGAGAAAGAGATTGTTCAGAATGAAAAGAGGACATATTTTTCTATAAGTAAAAAAAAAAAAATGTTTTTGCTGCAAATGGACTTCATCTGAATTGAATGGAATAGTAGAACATTCCACAGGAGCCATGTAAGGGGAATGTACGTTGTGTTTACATTGGACGTGTAACAAGGAGCTGTCTACAGTGCTGATTTGTGGTAGCAGAGTTGAAATGGTTGAGTATTTATAGCCTGATCGGGATAAGAGGTGAATCATGTCTGCTTTGTGTGGTGCATGCTCTTCTTGCCAATTAACTCAATGAGGACATGCAATGAATTCCATTCATACTCTGAATATAGGTAAATATAGACATTAAAAGTGTCCTGGCAGGCATAAGTATAGCTTACTATTGAGAGCCGTGTGATGTATGTCCATTGGCAACACAAAACCATCAGACAGTCTGCTTCTTGAAAGGTAATGTGGTAGAAAATGTGGGTAAGAAATTGTAACGTCCTATTTCAGTGGTTTTGAACAGAAGGACTTAAAATGGAGTAATTTCACTGACGATGGCACAAAGGTTAATGGTTGCCATTTCTCTACAGTGTTTGTTCATTATCCAAATGCCAAACAGGCAAACTTTAATCAACGCTCGACGCCGCCACACTCGGGTTATGTGCCAGATTATGAATATGTTCATTAGATTTCTCATATATTATTAAAGTAATCAGAACGTAATCTATTCCTATTCAAGTTGGCAAGTGGACACTTTTGATCGACAAACAAGAGAAAGGAAGGAAGTTTATTATTATGTGCAATATAACATCTCTACTCAGAGATGATGAAGTAGGAGTGTTCAGTTTCGGGGAGAAATGTTGAATAAAATCAAGCCTGATTGTGTTTGTACTAAATCTTATTTACATTTGTATTTTATGCTAATTGACTTAAATGAATACTTCTCAAAGGGAAGAGATGTGAAAGCAAACTACAAAATGTTTATAAAAATGGACATGGACCAGTTAGTTGCAGTTGAAAATCTATTACAAGATGCCAATGTCATTGGAAAATGTAACTTATTTTATGCAGTTAAATAGTCTGTATTAAATACAATGTTACTTGTATATTGATTGACCTTCAATATATTAGCATAATATATAACTGTTTGTGATGACAGCAAGCAAATCAATTCCTAGATTCAACAATTTTGTAACCTTGGAATCAATAGTGTGCCATCAGTGAATTTATATTTTCGTTCATGGTCACCAACAATGAGGCAAGTAATGAAATTAAATCAAATAATTTTCAGCAAAAATGTACTTTGCTCCTTTTTTCCAGAACACTCACAATATTATGATACCACTGAAAAAGGTTGCAATCGACAACAGCTAAAGCACCTATCTGAGCTGTTAAGAGTACACATAAATTAATAAGCAAGGGCCAAATCAGTTGAGCAAAATAAATGTTCAGTGTTATTCTAAGCTCTCTCTCATTGTCTCTTTCCATCCTGTAGCTCTCCAACCTCTTAGGGTGGCAGGTAGCCTAGTGGTTAGAGCATTGGGCCAGTATCTGAAAAGATGCTAGATCAAATCCCTGAGCTGACAAGGTAAAACTCTGTCATTCTGCCCCTGAACAAGGCAGTTAACCCACGTTCCTAGACTGTCATTGTAAATAAGAATTTGTTCTTAACTGACTTGCCTAGTTAAATCAAAAATAAGGATTTCACCTGTGGGACGGTGGAGCTAATGTGTGCTAATGAGGTTGTAAGTAAACAATAACATTTCCCAGGACATTGACATATCTGATATTGGCAGAAAGCTTAAATTCTTGTTAATCTAACTGCACTGTCCAATTTACAGTAGTTAGAGTGCACAGTTATGAACCTATGAACAGTTATATAGAAATCAACTTGGCACATTTGGGCAGCCTTGAAACAAAATTTTGAACAGAAATGCAATGGTTCATTGGATCAGTCAAAACTTTGAACACACACTGCTGCTATCTAGTGGCCAAAATCTAAATTGTGCCAGGGCTGGAATAATACATTATGGCCTTTCTCTTGCATTTCAAACTGCTGTTTTTCCTTTGTATTATCTTTTACCAGATCTAATATGTTATACAGTGGGGCAAAAAAGTATTTAGTTAGCTACCAATTGTGGAAGTTCTCCCACTTAAAAATATGAGAGAGGCCTGTAATTTTCATCATAGGTACACTTCAACTATGACAGACAAAATGAGGGGAAAAAATCCAGAAAATCACATTGTAGAATTTTTTATGAATTTATTTGAAATTATGGTGGAAAATAAGTATTTGGTCACCTACAAACAAGCACGATTTCTGGCTCTCACAGACCTGTAACTTCTTCTTGAATAGACTCCTCTGTCCTCCACTCGTTACCTGTATTAATGGCACCTGTTTGAACTTATTATCAGTATAAAAGACACCTGTCCACAACCTCAAACAGACACACTCCAAACTCCACTATGGCCAAGACCAAAGAGCTGTCAAAGGACACCAGAAACAAAATTGTAGACCTGCACCAGGCTGGGACGACTGAATCTGCAATAGGTAAGCAGCTTGGTTTGAAGAAATCAACTGTGGGAGCAATTATTAGGAAATGGAAGACATACAAGACCACTGATAATCTCCCTCGATCTGGGGCTCCACGCAAGATCTCACCCCGTGGGGTCAAAATGATCACAAGAATGGTGAGCAAAAATCCCAGAACCACACGGGGGGACCTAGTGAATGACTTGCAGAGAGCTGGGACCAAAGTAACAAAGCCTACCATCAGTAACACACTACGCCGCCAGGGTCTCAAATCCTGCAGTGCCAGATGTGTCCCCCTGCTTAAGCCAGTACATGTCCAGGCCCGTTTGAAGTTTGCTAGAGAGCATTTGGATGATCCAGAAGAAGATTGGGAGAATGTCATATGGTCAGATGAAACCAAAATATAACTTTTTGGTAAAAACTCAACTCGTCGTGTTTGGAGGACAAAGAATGCTGAGTTGCATCCAAAGAACACCATACCTACTGTGACGCGTGGGGGTGGAAACATCATGCTTTTGGGCTGTTTTTCTGCAAAGGGACCAGGACGACTGATCTGTGTAAAGGAAAGAATGAATGGGGCCATGTATCGTAACATTTTGAGTGAAAACCACCTTCCATCAGCAAGGGCATTAAAGATGAAACGTGGCTGGGTCTTTCAGCATGACAATGATCCCAAACACACCACCCGGGCAAAGAAGGAGTGGCTTCGTAAGAAGCATTTCAAGGTCCTGGAGTGGCCTAGCCAGTCTCCAGATCTCAACCCCATAGAAAATCTTTGGAGGGAGTTGAAAGTCCGTGTTGCCCAGCAACAGCCCCAAAACATCACTGCTCTAGAGGAGATTTGCATGGAGGAATGGGCCAAAATACCAGCAACAGTGTGTGAAAACCTTAACTTACTTACAGAAAACGTTTGACCTCTGTCATTGCCAACAAAGGGTATACAACAAAGTATTGAGATAAAGTTTTGTTATTGACCAAATACTTATTTTCCACCATAATTTGCAAATAAATTCAATAAAAATCATACAATGTGATTTTCTGGATTATTTTTCTCATTTTGTCTGTCATAGTTGAAGTGTACCTATGATGGAAAATTACAGGCCTCTCTCATCTTTTTAAGCGGGAGAACTTGCACAATTGGTGGCTGACTAAATACTTTTTTGCCCCACTGTATTCCCCTACATTAATTTCACATTTCCACAAACTTCAAAGTGTTTCCTTTCAAATGGTATCAAGAATATGCATATCCTTGCATCCGGTCCTGTGCTACAGGCAGTTAGATTTGGGTATATCATTTTAAGCGAAAGTTGAAAAAAAAGGGGCGGATCCTTAAGTTTTATAAACTAATGGAGACTTTTATTACATTTCCTTGAGTTTCTTTTATCACATATTCAGATACAATTATTCTGAAATGCATTATTGTATGTACTGATTGATCATTGTTTTACATATTTATTTTGACAGGGTCAATTCTGACTAGTTGAACAAAGAATAGCTGAACAAAGATTTGACAGACTGTGACTTAATTTTTTTCTTCTGTATCCTGAATCCCTACCCCCTCCTTACCATAAAATCACCATATAACCCTCCAAATTAGCTAATACCCACTGACAGGACGGACAGAATTTGGTCCTGTTCTTTGTTCAGCCAAATACTGTAGTAAGGTAAAGCATTTAGCATATCTTGCTAATTGTAAATATGAATTTGTTCTTATTTGAGCATCATTCTCCCTGACTGAGTCTGTAATAGCAACATGTTTCAGGCAGACCACCATAGTCCCTGTGCCCAAGAACACTAAGGTAACCTGCCTAAATGACTACCGACCTGTAGCACTCACGTCCGTAGCCATGAAATGCTTTGAAAGGCTGGTCATGGCTCACATCAACACCATTATCCCAGAAACCCTAGACCTACTCCAATTTGCATACCACATCAACAGATCCACAGATGATGCCATCTCTATTGCACTCCACACTGCCCTTCCCACCTGGACAAAAGGAACACCTATGTAAGAATGCGAGTCATTGACTACAGCTCAACATTCAACACCATATTGCCCTCAAAGCTCATCACTAAGCTAAGGACCCTGGGACTAAACGCCTCCCTCTGCAACTGGATCCTGGACTTCCTGACGGGATCCTCAACATGTGGGCCCCTCAGGGGTGCGTGCTCAGTCCCTCCCTGCACTCCCTGTTCACTCATGACTGCACGGCCAGGCACGACTCCAACGCCATCATTAAGTTTGCTGATGACAACAATGGTAGGCCTGATCCCCGACAACGATGAGACAGCCTATATGGAGGAGGTCAGACACCTGACCGTGTGGTGCAAGGACAACAAAGGAGGACCGAGCACGCCCCCATTTTCCTAGACAAGGCTGAAATGGAGTAGATTGAAAGCTTCAAGTTCCTTGGCGTCCACATCACCAACAAACTAACATGGTCCAAGCCCACCAAGACAGTTGTGAAGAGGGCACGACACAACCTATTACCCCGAAGGAGACTGAAAAAATTTGGCATGGGTGCTAAGATCCTCAAAAGGTTCTACAGCTGCACCATCGAGAGCATCCTGACCAGTTGTATCACTGCCTGGTATGGCAACTGCTCGGCCTCCGACCGCAAGGCACTGCAGAGGGTAGCGTGTACAGCTCAGCCAAGCTTCCTGCCATCCAGGACCTCTATACCCAGCGGTGTCAGAGGAAGTTCCTAAAAATGGTCCAAGACTCCAGCCACCCTAGTCGTACTGTTCTCTCTGCTACCGCCCAGCAAGCAGTACCGGAGCGCCAAGTCTAGGTACAAGAGGCTTCTAAACAGCTTCTACCCCCAAGCCATAAGACTCCTGAACAGCTAATCAAATGGCTACCCAGACTATTTGCACCCCCCACGCTGCTGCTGCTACTCTCTGTTATTATCTATACATAACCACTTTAATAACTCTACCTACATGTAAATAATTACCTCAATTACCTTGACACCGGTGCCCTCCACATTGACACATTGACTGTACCTGTACAAAGCACCACTATTGTTATTTACTGCTGCTCTTAATTATTCGTAATTCTTATCTCTTGCTTTTTTTAGGGATTTTCTTAAAACTGTATTGTTGGTTAAGGGCTTGTAAGTAAGCATTCACTGTAAGGTCTACACCTTGTAGACGGCGCATGTATTGTATTCGGCGCATGTGACAAATACAATTTGATTTGATTTGACTAACCTTAATTTAACTTATTTTGGCCCAGTGTCAGATATTGACATCCATTGTCACGCCCTGGTCTTAGTATTTTGTGTTTATATATTTATTTGGTCAGGCCAGGTGTGACATGGGTTTATTTTGTGTTGTGTTTTTGTATTGGGGTTTTAGTAGGTGTTGGGATTGTGGCTGAGTAGGGTTGTCTAGTAAAGTCTATGGCTGCCTGAGGCGGTTCTCAATCAGAGTCAGGTGATTATCGTTGTCTCTGATTGTGAACCATATTTAGGTAGCCCGGGTTTCACTGTGTGTTTGTGGGTGATTGTTCCTGTCTCTGTGTTAGTTGTCACAAGAGATAGGCTGTATAGGTTTTCACGTTCTGTTTGTTGCTTTGTACATTTAAGTTATTTCATGTTTTGTTCATTTTCATTAAAGAACATGAGTAACCACCACGCTGCATATTGGTCCGCTTCTCTTTCTACAGACGAACGCCGTTACATCCATGTACTTTGTGCCATGTTCTCTTTGATACAAATGCTAAGGCAGTCAAGGTTCCAACAGATGTCATCCAAAACTAGAAAACAAATATTGGGTATAAAACAAAACATTTGTCCCATGAAATTGAAATCTCCACAGAGACTCAAGATCCACCAAATGTAATCAATGCATTGAACTTGGTGTGATTGCATTTTTATTATTTCGGTTTTCATATATTTCCAAAGAAAACAGTTTACACAAAAGAGTTAAATAAATGCCCCGGCATTAGCATTAAAATGCTAATGCTGTTAAGACAAAAAAACTCTTGGTGGATATACATCTTCTCCTTGGGAATGTATCCGCTGACAGAAACCATCTGAGGAAAAATGCATTAAGTAATTAAGTAAAAATCGCTAGGAATGTGTGAGAAGGATGGAGAACTGGAAGTAAAATACCTCATCTGAAAAGATGAATGCCATTATGGAGAGACTGAAGCGGCTGGTCTGGAATAATAACTTCCCCCTGCCGCATTATGTTAGAGCACTTCTGATAAGATCGTTTGAAAATGGCAGCTGTTGGAAATAATGCAATTCATTCTGTATTGCTCCGGGACACAACTGGGACCTAAATGAAGCATGTCTTCTATTAGACCCCTAAAGAAACAAACTAATAGCCTGCAAAGATTTGCCATTTGTAATATGACTATAATTCACACGATTCATTAAGCAAAAATGGAAAGTGATAGTATATTCTGATTAAAATAGTTCTCTGGGCAAAATCCTATGTTAATTTATTTTGAAAATCTTTCATTGACTAAGTAACTTGTTCTGCCACTATGTAGATTAGAACCCTGGGTCGGACGGTATTGTTTTCTCTTACCGTCTATACATTATGTAAATCAGATTGTCATTTACACACGTTTAAAATAGTACATTTGTATCAGGAGATAGTACAAATGAGTCATTCTACTACCTAGATACCCTGTGTTGTTGACAGAGGCAGATTGGAACTCCATGAAAACAATACATTGTCAGTGCCTGCTTTGGCAAAAAGATTATTCACGTTTTATTTTCCTCACACACAAAGCAAGTGGAGGTTGGGCAAGGGTGTTCATCTTAAGTCTGTTACAGGTTTTGGTTTTTCCATTTATTAGGTTGGACTTTTAGCACATATAGTATTTTAGCACGTATTATGTGTTACACCTGCGCTGGTTGCTATCTCGTTAGTGGGAAGGTGTTTCACCTGTGTTGGACCAGGTGCTATTTAGCAGTGGCTGGCCCAGTGCTCCAGTTGAGCTTGAGAGAGCTACACTTCACATCAGCTGAGGTGTGAGTTCAAGCCCAACCTATATACATTTGAAAGAAGCCTGGGTTGTGGTTTCCCCTGTTTATTTTGCTCCATATTCTTTTTACTCCCAATCCTAAATTGTTGTGGGTTTTCTTTTAGTTTGTCTTTTCAGAGGCAAACCTAGTGGGTATCCATGGTGGATGTCCTTTAGAACCCCTTACTAGTGACTTTGCCAACTTTCAGCGGGCACCCACATGGGTGCCTTTCAAGAACCCCTTTTGAACCCTTTTCTGTTTTGTTTTGTTTTCACTGATTTTCTTTGTTAGTTCCCTTTGTTGTGAGTGACCTTTTGAGTTTGTCTTGTGGGGACTTAACAAGTATGATATACATTTGAAATGCTTTTACTTTGTCCTAGTTCTAATAATCCCATAAAAGGTTTAATAACAATGCTGCAAATTCAGTAGCGTGTATTCATGGATACCATGGGAAACCAGGCCTACCCCAAAAATTGACCAAGAAAAAAATACCATATAAAATCCTTTCTTTCACCTCTGTTTCATCATTTGCCTTCAATTTGATAGAGGCTAAATGTATCTCACCGGATAAAGCGTCTGAGCGAGTAAAACAGTTTCTTAGCCCGTTTATCTGATACTGTCTGGTTAAAAATAGTATGATATTGTTGCTGCCTGTAGCATTGAATGCAAGGGAAGCCAGTGAGCATTTGGCCTCCCTTAATATATATATATTCACAATATAAAAACAATTCACACCAATCACATCAAAAACAGAACATAATTGACTGTATATATCTTGAATTGTTGCATCTAATTGTGTTGTCTTCCAGTGGATAGCTAACTAAAATGGGCCCTTTCCTTTAGCCAGGTAGCCTACGGCCACAAAAAAAGCCTGTACTGTATGACAAAGTCATAGACCTTTTCCGCGACGTGAAAGAGAGGACACACACACACACACACACATTGATCAGTAACGTGGATATACACATTTATCTTACATTGATTGGACTAAATAGTTTGGGATCTTTTACTCGTCAAACTATTAGACTGAACATAGATGATTTAATGATGTTGAAGTTGAAATGGTGCTGGAATAGTGGAGGCAGCTCCTGTTTACTTTGCGACTTGCAATAACTCTCTGGTGTTCTAAATTAATAGTTGTTTAGTAGTCTGAAAATATATGAAAAGTTTACTTGATTGACCATGCTAACTGTTTGTTACATGCAATATGCTTTGTGGACTCCACCGGACAGATGTTGCTGTCAGGTTTTGTGATGAAACAAAGGTGTGGTTGAATTTTTTCTGTCACTGTATCTTCTCATTGTCTTGACCTTAAGTCTTTATATGACAGTGGCAAGGCATTTGAACTAACAGGTTTTTGGAGCAAACAACACAATTATCACAACACATAGGTTGTAATATGTCTTTTTCTTCCTGGCTTGACTTTCCCAGTGATTTCAACCACGCACCAAACTATGGCAAGTCTTTCATGCTTTCTCTAAATACTGTATTTAAGTAAAATCACAGGATTTGACTGTATGTTTTCTTAAGCATCCTTTTCTGATTACACATGCAAGGCATAAATACTGATTCTGATGCATACCATTGTGAGATTTCCACAGTAAACAATAAAGCTACCATGTAAGCTTAACAGTATGGGAGGTAAATGTGTCTTTAAGGTGGGCACTTGGTCGCATGAAGAGGCAGAGGCTTCTATGAGGAGGAGATGGAGGTATCCGTCATCAGCAGAGTTCCAGACCTCAGCAGGAAAAATGATCAGGCCTCCCGCTTCCCAGGTCATTCGTCTGGAGGATAATTGGTCTCCTCTTTGCCATCTTTCACCTTGCATCTGTACACGCTCTCCATAAGGGGTGATATTTGTGTGCTATGTGCGGTGCGTGTGCGTTGGCGGAGGGATGGGGGGGTCCACCTGCCTGGTCCAGGGAAACAGTCCATTCATCAACCTCTATTATGCGCCATCCTTGTGTGGGTCTAGCTGTGGGGCTCTCTCAAAGTGATGCATCCAAATCAAGGCCATGCTTTGTTAGCCAAAACATCATTTGTTAATTACCTTGCAAGACTATCCAGACCATACATCATCGGTGTTATGCTGTAAACACTATAAGGTGTGCAACTGTGAAAGATAACCCTTTCCCCCTATGTCATCCAAGGTCAAAAATAAAAAAAACGAGCCCATGCCATAATTTCCCCTGTAAGTCTTAAGTGTAAAAATAGCTCAATAAAGATAGTGGGTAGAATTCCACTGTCACATCTGCAGGGAGTCCAAAGGTTTCCACATTTTTTTTATCGGTGTGCAACAATGTGTCGTTTTATGGCATATGTTAAATGTTGTATTGACTATTACTTAGGGCTAGTTTCAATCAGTTCTGCCTTAACCTGCGATAACTGACAACTGCATCGCAGGTGTTGGACTGTGTTGGATCTGTCAAATCAGAAAATGACTCCCGGTGTCATAACTATTGCGGACATTGCCATTGGATGCGCCGAGTCGCATTAGTAATAATCTCAAGCGGTATTGTTATAAATTCGAACACTGGAATGTGTGTTGTAATCTACACCTCGGTTAGGCTAATATAAATGCTTTTTATTTAGTTTGAATGATTTTCAATTTGAGTGTCATTATTTCTAAATTGCCTACACTTTCTCATTCTGAACTTCTAACAGTAGGACGGTGTGGCTTTGTGATAACTACACGAGCAACCAATCACCGATTTCATAACTCTAAAGCAGTTACACCTCCGACACAGCCAAAACACCAGTTATGCGGTCGTCGGCTATCGCCAGTTAACGCTTGATCTGATTGAATCTAGGCTTAGTCCCCTCGAAAGTTCTCTCTTGAAGAAGATGGAGCAGACAGACACGGACACCCTGTTTCTCGCTCCTAGCCAACTTTGCATTATTTCTTTTTTTTGTTTGTTATGTTTTACATGATTTGCTCAGAACGTTTCTAGTACTATTACCTACAGCCCCAAAGAACTTTTGGAAAGTAGATTGGTGGTCACTCACCAGAAATTCGACTTCCCGGACCTGGATCCTTTGTTTGAACTGCCCAAGACAGCCCCGTTCATCCCGGGTGATACTCCAAAACTTCGCTGCCAGAGAAGAGGGAGGAGTGGTGTCATAGTCAGACTCAGGAAGCTTGCACACCACCCATCGCTTCCAAGTATATTACTCGCTAACGTTAGATGAGCTCAGGGTGAGGATCTCTATTGTCTCCACTCGCTTCAAGATTTCCAAAACTTTTCCTGTACCTAGCGTATAGACAGAACCTAAAACAGGAAATGCCCGTGCTCAGGTCTGTTCAACGCTGGTCTGACCAATTGGATTCCGCTTCAAGATTGCTTCGATCACGTGGACTGGGATATGTTCCGCATAGCGTAGGACAACAACATTGATGAATACGCTGATTCGGTGAGCAAGTTTATTAGCAAGTGCATCAGTGACGTTGTACCCATAGCGACTATTAAAACTGTCCCCAACCAGAAACCGTGGATTGATGGCAGCATTCGCACAAAACTGAAAGCGCGAACCACAGCTTTTAATCAGGGCAAGGCAACCGGAAACATGACCGAATACAAACAGTGTAGCTTTTCCCTCCGCAAGGCAATCAAACAAGCTAAGTGTCAGTATAGAGACAAAGTAGAGTCGCAATTCAACGGCTCAGACATGAGAGGTATGTGGCAGGGACTACAGTCAATCACGGACTACAAAAGAAAAAACAGCCTCGTCGCGGACCACAATGTCTCGTTCCCAGACAAACTAAACAACTTATTTGCTCGCTTTGAGGACAATACAGTGCCACCGACACAACCCGGCAGCCTAGCACTCGCAAGGCTGCCGGCCCAGACGGCGTCCTCAGAGGATGCGCAGACCAGCTGGCTGGTGTGTTTACGGATATATTCAATCAATCCTTATCCCAGTCTGCTGTTCCCACATGCTTCAAGAGGGCCACCATTGTTCCTGTTCTCAAGAAAGTTAAGGTAACTGAGCTAAGTGACTATCGCCCCGTAGCACTCACTTCCATCATCATGAATTACTTTGAGAGACTAGTCAAGGACCATATCACCTCCACCCTACCTGACACCCTAGACCCACTCCAAATTGCTTACCGCCCAAATAGGTCCACAGACGATGTAATCTCAACCACACTGCACACTGCCTAACCCATCTGGACAAGAGGAATACCTATGTAAGAATGCTGTTCGACTACAGCTCAGCATTTAACTACATAGTACCCTCCAAACTCGTCATTAAGCTCGAGACCCTGGGTCTCGACCCTGCCCTATGCAACTGGGTCCTGGACTTCCTGACGGACCACTCCGCTGATCCTCAACACTGGGGCCCCACAAGGGTGCGTTCTCAGCCCTCTCCTGTACTCCCTGTTCACCCATGACTGCGTGGCCACTCACGCCTCCAACTAAATCATCAAGTTTGCAGACGACACTACAGTGGTAGGCTTGATTACCAACAACGATGGATTTCCTACAGGGAGGAGGTGAGAGCCCTCGGAGTGTGGTGTCAGGAAAATAACCTCTCACTCAACGTCAACAAAACAAAGGAGATGATCGTGGACTTCAGGAAATAGCCCCCTATCCACATCGACGGGACAGTAGTGGAGAAGGTGGAAAGTTTTAAGTTCCTCGGCGTACACATCACGGACAAACTGAAATGGTCCACCCACACAGACAGCTTGGTAAAGAAGGCACAGCAGCGCCTCTTCAACCTCAGGAGGCTGAAGAAATTCGGTTTATCACCGAAAATCCTCAATAACTTTTACAGATGCACAATCGAGAGCATCCTGTCAGGCTGTACCACCGCCTGGTACGGCAACTGCTCCGCCCACAACCGCAAGGCTCTCCAGAGGGTAGTGAGGTTTGCACAATGCATCACAGGGGACAAACTACCTGCCCTCCAGGACTCCTACACCACCTGATGCACAGGAAGGCCAAAAGATCATCAAGGACAACAACCACCCGAGCCACTACCTGTTCACCCCGCTATCATCCAGAAGGAGAGGTCAGTACAGGTGCATCAAAGAGGGGACCGAGAGACAGCTTCTATCTCAAGGACATCAGACTGTTAAACAGCCATCGCTAACATTGAGTGGTGCTGCCAACATACTGACTCATCTCTAGCCACTTTAATAATTCAAAGTTGGATGTAATAAATGTACCCCTAGCCACTTTATACAATGCCACTTTATATAATGTTTACATACCCTACATTACTCATCTCATATGTATATACTGTACTCTATACCATCTACTGCATTTTGTCTATGCTGTTAACCTCTCCCTCAATGTCAACAAAACGAAGGAGCTGACGGGCCGTAGTGGAAAGGGTCAAAAGCTTCAAGTTCCTCTGTGTGCACATCGATCCCTTCACACTGACAGTGCAGTGAAGAACCTCAGGAGGCTGAAGAAATTCGATTTGGCCACTAAGACCCTCATAAACTTCTACAGATGCACAATTGAGAACATTCTGTCGGGCTGTATCACCTCCTGGTATGGCAATTGCACCATTCGCAACCGCAGGGTTTTCCAGAGTGTGGCACAGTCAGTCCAACGCATCATCGGCGTCACACTGGGGCCAAGAAGATCCTCAAGGACTTCAGCCACCCGAGCCACGGCTTGTTCACCCCACTACCATCTAAAAGGCGGAGACAGTACAGGTGTACCAAAGCTCGGGCAGAGAGACAGCTTCTATACCCAGGTAACAAATAATGTTATGAAAAA
Organism: Oncorhynchus tshawytscha; assembly: GCF_018296145.1. Classification (NCBI taxonomy): domain Eukaryota; kingdom Metazoa; phylum Chordata; class Actinopteri; order Salmoniformes; family Salmonidae; genus Oncorhynchus; species Oncorhynchus tshawytscha. The sequence goes on from NC_056431.1 coordinate 24,616,837, forward strand.
ATATGAAATGTATCGATCAAGTCAGTTTTCTGAGATAACTGATTACTGATGTGCCTCCTGGCATTTGTGTTGTACACAGGTATTGCTCATAATGTCTGATTGCTTTGACACACATTGCCTACTGTATATGTGTCCTCTGAAACAAATTTCAGGAAACTATGCGTATGTCACATGTCACTAATTCACAGGAGACGCATTTGAACGTTAACTAATTTTTGTAAAAAATAAATGTTTTCTGCAGAAATGCCTTCTGGAACATGTGAACTTTCATGTGCCTTTAATAATAACAAATGTGTATGCCATCTGTAAATACGAATACAATTGTTAAATTATGAGCCTAGTTGGTTTAGCCTTCCCGCTATGGTATGCTTCTGTAGCATGCTCCTGAAATGGCGATCAACAGTGTTGAAAAAGTTACAGAAAAAGTTGACAGAGTTGTGAAATCAGTGGAATGCCCGGTGGAAGCAGAGTATGATAGCTAAGGACATGGAGAAAGTCTGGTGTTTGATTGCAAATATGCGGAGGGAGACAAAGAACACAGAAAGCTGTTGTATAAAACACCGTTTTCTGGATTACATCTCCAAACTAAGGGCAACCATGGTATCCATGACATGTAGGGGTAAGAGTCAGATATTATGTTTCTAATTTAGTCAGAAAGTCGTTTTCATTGCAAGTTAAAGCGTACTGTTAGCTAGCTAGCTAATGTTAGCTGGCTGCCTCACTAGCTAATGTTACGTGTATGGTTTGTGTAGAAATATTATGTGTATCTCAGAAAATCATTTGCATTGCTAGCTTAAACCTAATGTTAGCTAGCTAGCTAACATTCCGTCTCGTTCATTAGCTTTAGCTACCTGCAGATTCATGCATGGTGTCTAGCTATGACCATCAGTTTGTATTTCTAACTAGTAGTATGGGTTGGGATTATTGCCGCATTCAAAACAATTGGGAACTGGGAACTCGGAAATCTAGCCACATGTCTAAACAAAGGATTCCACTTCACCAGATGTGTCTGGGGGTGATTACGGTCATCTGTTGTATTTCATGAACATGTCTAGACAATAGTGATCCATCCACTTAGTTAGATGTGGCTGGGGTGGTTATAGCATTTATTTCACATGACAAGTGTGGCTGGCTAAGAATCATCTAATCATTATTTTAAAAATGTAACTTGACAACTAACTTGTATTGCTATTATGCAAATATGCAAGTAACTATTTCACTGTACCATTTACACCTTCTGCGTCCTGTGCATGTGACAAATCATATTTGATTTGATTTGATATAGTGTGTGTTTACCTGAGACGGTAATGTCAAGAACAACATGAACTGCACCAAAGTCAGATTAGGATATAGGCCAAGGACTAGATAAGTGTATTGTTGCTCCTACCTTCAACACTTTTAGTCTTAATATTTGGTTGTTACTACACTACCATTATCACTCTGTTTAGCACATGGCCTCACGTGAATCCTTAAAGAGATGAGTGGGGCTAAGGCTTAAGAGGCTGTGAACGATGCTGAATGGGTGTAGACAAGAAGAGCTCTTCAGTAGGTGTACCAAAACGTTCAAGGTCATTTTCTCTAAAGTGGGGTTACAAGTTTATCAACTTACAAAGAAGAATTACTTTCCCATTGTCCCTCAACGGAAGTGTATGATATACTATTTTTTATCGCTCTAAGTCTCTACTTTTATCCAATGAAAACACAATTTCAAATTTTGTTACATAGGACCGAATCAAGCCGGTCGGTCACAAATAAAAAATTGTGCATTGATCCTGATTGTGCAGAGATTCCTTTTCAATTCATTTCTTCCCCACCATCTGAGTTGTTTTCATTCAGATGTTGTAGCAATGCTAACGTAGCATGTGCATCCATCCGGGGGATTACATATTTATGCATCGTTCGCGTCCCCTCGTTCATCATCTCACCCATTATCCCCCTTTCTCCCCCATCATACTTTACTTAATTTATTTAATCTGTTGTAATATGTGTGAAATTATTTTTCGGTATAGTTTAGGTTCAGTTTCGAGGCAATTATCTGCTTGATTATCAACTGAGCACTGCACCTTCAATGTCAGGAGAAGGAGTAGAGCAGGCCCTACTGTCGGGAGTAGGACGGGCTGCGGGGGGAAATGACGCGCCCTCCTAAAACTGGTTATAACTCCAGTTCTGTTTGTGATATTGTGATTCTAACACTGACAGTGTGTTATATAGACTTATTGAGGAAATTACTTAAAAAATGGCAGAGTAATAAAACGATTCAATTCATGAGCAGTCCAAATGACTGCTTTAGCGGTTTTAGGTGTCTATTAAATAGACACCACTAGACAGCCTCTAGCCAGTACCCTGCCCTCTGCCCAGTACCCTACTCTGCCCCTTAGTCACTGTCAATAGCCAGCTCCCACCGTGTACTCTACCCTGCACCTTATGGATTGATAGCATGTGCACATAGTCATTGAAATTAATACCGGTAACTTTAATAATGTTTACATACTATTTATATACGTATTTTCCACCATAATTTGCAAATAAAAACATAAAAAATCCTACAATCTGATTTTCTGGATTTTCTTTCTCATTTTGTCTGTCATAGTTGACGTGTACCTATGATGAAAATTACAGGCCTCTCATCTTTTTAAGTGGGAGAACTTGCACAATTGGTCGCTGACTAAGTACTTTTTTGCCCCACTGTATCTACTGCCGTAGTACATTTTTGATTATTGTGTGCTTGTTTGACATTCACTGCATTTATTGATAGGAAATAGGAACATAAGCATTTCGCTACACCTCCCATAACACATGCTAAACCGTGTACGCAACCAATAACATTTTATTTTATTTCTCTCTCTTACACAAAGGATCATAAAATGGCCTTTTCACCTTGTCTCGTACTATTGACATATCTTAATTGAGGAATTCTGCATATTATCATCACACATCCTTACATCTGGAGAATCCGCTGTATAGCGCGATACTGATGCTCCGTGTGAAGACGGTTCCTTTACATAATCATGTTCAACAGACATGCAAGTAGGTTTTGGCCTGGAGACCCTATATAGACACTCTTTAAGATCATGGTGAATCTATTGCCTTAGGGATTCCCACATTCCCCTCTGAGTTACCTAGACTAACATGTAGAATAAGATCACTTTAGATGCTTTCCTGTCCCATTTCCCCTTGTGGCTAGAGATGTGGTGTGACAATGACTGAGGCTTTCACAAACAATGGAGGTCTCTCTCCCAGGCCCTGATAATTCCACTTGACACCTGACACAGAGCATGAGCTCCTACTGGAAGGTAGGCATTCTGGTCCGAAGGTAGAGAGGCTGATGATCACTATTGACATGATTAAATCCCAGGTGGGTATGTTATTGCTTCTTCTCTGCCCTTGACCAAGATGCAACCTATACCTTGCTTCGGTAAACACTTCAGGTTCATATGTAAAGACCATGAAGGTAGAATATCCCTGATAATGTTTGCTCAGCAAAGAAAAACAGGAAATCAATTCAGACACGATAAAATGAAAATGTCGGTAAACACGAGATATTCGATGAGACTGAAGGAGAAGGCATCATTTTCCTTTGCAAGGTGTAATTTGGGAATATAATGGGGAAACTATAGTATTTAACTGATAATAGGGGCCTAGGGGTGGGAACTCATAACCATTATGAGCCTGTAATTTCAAAGTTAATTTAACTTAGACTGCACTAAGAACATCTTATAAACGTGTATTGTTGGCTTCAGGGCGTTCTGAACTTTTTACAGTATTATTAACCACCAAGGCTGAGGTAATTTGATCAAGGGTCATTTTGTTATTAACCTGATTGTGTCCTCTGCCTGACCCTGAGAAGATGACAGAGATGGATAGGAGTGCCTTCGCACAGCTAAATGTGTGTTAATAAATAAATAACATCCCAGCATGTTAGGTTTCCCTAACAGTAAAGTAGCTGAGTTCCTCTAAGAGCAGGGTCTCTTTGTTCGGGGGATACACATAATTTTTTGGGGATCTATAACCATTAGGGGATTACAAAAGATCAAATCCTGTACCAGTGCATAAGGGCAGATCCTACCTATTCCATCTATCTGGGCTCTTTCAAAGAGAGGTGCAGATCAAGTCCCAGTTTATCAGGAACCAAAAGCCCAATATCTTAGGTCGTGATTTCATGAGGAACCAAACATAGGATTTCAGGAATGTTTTATTTTTGTTGGAAATTTGAGAATTTCTCTCTGACATTGTTGAAACAAACAGGGCTCTTCTGAAATGACTGCAATCAGAGAAATTGATTGGCTCCAATCAGGCACAGCTGCCTTCCGCTTTGAACGAGTCAAACACTTCCTCCCTTGCAAGTACCTTTTCACTAATCAGCCATTTGAAACCAATCCCCTCAACTTTTCTACAAAGATCGTTGGTTGTCATGGGAACCTTTCCTTCTTTAACCCATCCAAAAATGTGTATCTCCTCTTTCCCATAGTTGTTGTACCAACTTCTACTATATCAGGTCAGATCTCTAAATGATCCCCACATCACATTCCCTGTGTGCAGGAAACAGTGAGAGGGTGAGCCTCATGAGGACCTGGGCCTATCGTACACAAATCAAAGTGTAGGCTTGATTCTGCTGCAGAGCGGCTGCGACAGCCAGCTCGCCTCAAGGGTGTGTTAGGAGAGCAACATTCTCCTCCTAGTCTTATCCCGACTAACTTCTGCCTCAGCCTCAGATAGGGCCACCACATGAAATGTGTGCGAAGTCTCGAATCATCAAGCGATACATTTCCATCGCAACATAACTTAATATGACGTGTATCCCTACAGCAAAACAGATCTAATGCGGCATAATCTAGCCTTACTGACTGCAGGAATTCACTATCCTATTTAGAATTTAGTGCATTTACCCCCTGAAATAATATCTTCCTTTAACCAAACTGTGAAAGGTCAAATTGAATTCTAGGATCTCTTGTACCAATGACAGCTGCAGTGAGTGAAATATCAGCGTGAAAAGTACCAGAGATGCATTTTGTTTTCTTTTCGTGTGAAATAACTATTCCCTTCCTGTTCGCCAACCGAAAGGGGAACGGCGGTATTAAAAGCTCAAAGGAATTGATTGTCAATCTCCTGCGAGTCGTATGGCAAATAACAGTTTATGGGAATTCTGCCCCTGGCGTGTTTTTAAGAAGTCTGTTTACGTCTGTCACTTTTTTCTCTTTTACTCGAGAGCTGCTGACCAACGGCTCTAAGCAACCTGCTACAGTCAGGGCTATTGGCCATCACTCCCTTGAGAAATTGTATTTGTTACTATGGCACTGACAGCATCATACAGTATCTTGTCAAGCTACTGTCCCTACCACTGTTCATAGTGTACAGTCACATAGACAGTCAGACCTGTTGACCATCGCCCCACCCTTTGTATATTTTTACAACGGCTCAGCCAGCGGCATATTGTTATACTGTCTCTACCAATGGTGTTACTGTACTATAGATTTTTGCAGCAGATGACATCAGCTCTGTAAAAACATCCACATTACAGTTTCCATCAGGGTGTCTGCTGAGCAACTAAAAAGTAACATCACCAGATAGTCACAAGCATGGTAATCAACACAGTAAAAACGGATCTCCTGAAAGTCATCCTGCTGGGGCCTTGTCCCCCATTTCAGTCACCTCATTACTCTCTGATGGAGATTTCTTAAATTTGCTGAGACATGAAATTCTCTCTTGTTTGTTATCTCAAGAAGTGCAACATCAGCAGACGGGTCTTCCAAAGAAATGTACTGGGAGGTGAGAAGCAATGGGAAAACAACATCCGCTGTTTACATTTAGATTTATTGCACTTCATAATTACAATAACCAAGGGGCTTTGCTTTGAAATGCAATGGTTCAAAACAGCAAGCTGACTAATTTGCTTACAACAATATACTAAAAGCAGGTGTGTGTGTGTGTGTGTGTGTGTGTGTGTGTGTGTGTGTGTGTGTGTGTGTGTGTGTGTGTGTGTGTGTGTGTGTGTGTGTGTGTGTGTGTGTGTGAGAAAGAAAGAGCTGGAGATGGTCTTGAATTTCAAATTGAATGTCAGCAGATCTAAAATCAAGTTAAGCAGATGATCTTAAGTATTCAGGAAGCTCAGAATCGGACCCTCTGAACCCTAGCACTAATCTGAACAGTCCAA